>NW_023494789.1:39437314-39887314 GCF_904425465.1 Colossoma macropomum
TTAACACCTCATCCAATGGATGCAGATTATATAATCGTCTTTTGCGGCGCAACATACTGATGAAAGGAACAGTACCCATAACCCGAGGATGTTTAAAATCCTTGCTTAGTTTATCAAGCTGTTCTGGACTAAGGGGTATATGCTGGTCTTTTACACGTACTCCCCCTGTGGCTAAATGCGTAACTGTCCTTACCAGCGGAGCACACTGTAATTGAGATGGTTCATGATTATCGGAATCTGATCCCGACTCACTATCCTGACAATCAGTAGGCAGTTCTGCCCTCAAATCTGGATATAAGTTTGGACTACTGGTTGTTGGTGTTGGGTTACAGGGGACTACAGACTGATTTGACTTCACCTTTTCCTCCTGTAAATTATTTTGATGCTTTTGTTGCAGTTTTTTTTAAACACTGACTCCAATTTATTAATCCTAGTATTAAGGCGTGTTATTTCGTGCTCATAGCGTTTTCGCTCAGCCTCCACAAATTGCCTAGTGACATATGCAACATGTTTACCACTATCTTTCCGTATTGCATAACCTAGGGCTTTCTTACACTCATCTAGAGACCAAATTTTATCTGGATGAACAGGCAATTTCTTTTGATAACTAGATGAGTCTATATGTTTACATAACTGTTCATCCAATCTGACAATGAATACATCATCAGGCCAATCAGGTGCCACCCTACCACCCCTCTGTGTGGTAGCCTTCTCTCCTGCCATGGGCTTATGGGAACACTACCGCAGTCTTCCCCTCTGTTCCGTCAACAAGAGGAGGATATCCTACTGGTTTCAGGGTTTGCTTCGAAATGGGCACTCACCTACAGCATAGAGATGAGATGTCCAATCCGGGTCACGGCGCCACTTGATAGAATCCAGACCCTGGAGACTCGATCTGTTGTCTGGACAAGTGAAGTTTATTTGTTGCGCGCACAGGTTCCAGACACCCAGCCAGCCCCCCAAGACAATGGACTGACACAGTTTTATAGCTGGACTGATGTCAAGATGAGACCCAGTGTATACAGGACAAGTGACAGGTGTGACAACATGACCATATAAGGAGAAACACAAAAATAGGCAGCCTAAAATACAACTTCAGCACCTTCACACACCACACACACACACACACACACACACACACACACACACACAACACAGCACAGCACATTAACTTCCTTCAGTTCCCAAAAGCTTACAGAAAGTTGTTTAATGAAGCGGCGATGCAATACAGTGTTAAACATACCCCAACTTTTTTGGAACGTGTTGCTGAACATGTTGCATCAAATTCATGAGCATAAATATTTTACAAAAACTTAAATAAATTTCTTAGTTTTAATATTTCATATGTTGTCTTTGTTTTTCATTGACATTTATTGTTTAGATGATTTGCATATCATGCACTCTATTTCTATTTAAATTTTGCACAGCATCCCAACTTTTTTTGGAAACCCATGCCCCTTTGATGCAGGCTCAGGGTATGCCAGAATCCAGAACATCTTGTGTATGCCAACACACCAGCTTCTAAAACATTAACACCTCCCCATAAAAAAAAAATCCTTCTTGGAAAAATATAGAGTCAAAATATCTTTAACAGTGGACTTTTAGCTCTGAAGCTACATTTAGCAAGATCAGTGCAGGACAAAATAACTTCTAGATGTGATAGAACTACACTAATACTACTAACCTCAAAATCTGGTTGCAAGAAAAGTAAAAGTTTTTGAAATTTTACAGGATTTTTTGTTCTGGTTAAAAATATACATTTTTATAATTTGATTACTGTGAAACATATAACAGTTCAGTACAAATTTCATCCCAACTCAGTGAAAAATAAGCACTTGGTGAGGAGTTCATATATAAAGAATCGCAAAAATGATGAAACTTCGAAAATTAACTAAAAAATACTTGGAGTAGAGCTATAGGGTTTTGCAGTGTCCCATGAATTTAATAGTAGTTTTCATATGAGCTTTTGTAAGAAAATCAATGACACGAATTGGTAGGGCTAGATGAGTTGGTATGGAGTGACTCATAATGTTCTGTTTTTTTGTTGTTTTTTTTTTGTTCATTTTCTGCATGATCTTGTTATGCAGTATAAAACCACACTGGCACTGTGAAACATGCCTCAATCTCGCTATGAAAGGAAAACCACTCAACTCTGAATGGTTCATAATCACTAAACACAACTCAGTACACAGGACAGGTGTTGAGGATTAAAAGTCATGTTTGAATGAGGGTCTTTGTTACCCTGAAAAAGATGCTCAGCTGTAAAATGAGGATTTTTTTTTAAAGTAAGCAGAACACATTTATTAATAGTCCAGTTCCTTATTTTGGTAGAGAACAGTGCTTAGATGATCTAGACTGTGTGCCTGTACAGCAGGGGGCACTCTGGACTCTGACATGACGTCTTATGCAGAGCAGGCCAAGACTGACAGATATTTGCTGCTGTAGCCTTAATTACTGTTTGCAGGTCTCTCCCTCAGACCTTTCAAAATTACATTACATTACATTACATTACTGATTGCTGCTCTGTTCAATTTTTATGATTATCATGTTTTCTCCTTTGTGACCATTTCAATTCAGCATTTTAACTGACCAGGTGGGTCATAACAATTCCTTGCACATTTACTCTCCACTGTTCAAAGGATTAAAAGATTCATTGTTTTCATATCGGATTTGACATTCATTTTCAAATTGTAAAAAATTATTACATCCTACATTATCAAACAGTGGTTGTTTAAACAAGTGATAAAATATAACATGAACATCCAGAGTGTAGAAAAACTGGACACTCTGGTGTTCTAGGCCAAAACACAAAATAAACAGGCCTATTTCAATACAATTACCTTATTTACCCAAATCATTCAACCCTAAAATGACAAAAGTAATTAATTTACATCAAATAAAAGTAAATGTATTGATGAATATGAAATGAAACAATGACCAATGACTCAGAATATAAGCTTTAATCTGAGAGTATTTATATTGATATTGGATGAACAATGAAGGAATTATAGATGTGTTTATACATATGTTCTTTTGAAATGAGCAGAATAAGTGATTGGATGATGTAACACAATCTAAAATAAAATTGTTTACTACTTTTGCAGTGAATGACTGTCTGAAGAGACCCATAGACGTCACCAAACACTGAGCATCGTCCCTAATGAAACTCTGCCAGACCTGAAATGCAGCTGTTTTCACTCCCTGCTTCTTTTGGGTCCCCACGTAAGAATTTGTGTTTTGTTAAATACATCACAGGTGACAAAGTGAAATATTAGCAACAGTAATTCTTGTGTAGGTCGTGTAAGACAACTAAAAGTGTAAGGCAGATTTCTTCACAGCATGTTTTGTGTCATCCCAGCTTGAGGGCAAGTTGTTGACAGAGTGAATGCTTAAATGTCTATGCTAGCTGGGGGCTCATGAAATAATATAATTACCAAGAAGAACACAGGCTGTGTGCTGGACTTTGTAGCCACACTATATTTGCTCAAAACTGCCTTCAAATGGTCAGGAAGATGTAACAATACAAGCCTGTCATGACGGCCAAAGGAGGAAGGTATAAGCTGAAGAATATGAAGTAAACTAGATATGAACAGGAGATAACAGTAAAGAATCTGCATACAGTACCCAAAGAGTTGTGCCATCCAAACATGGGGATAAAACTCAGCAATGCAGCAGTGCAACCACGATTCAAGAGAACTTTTTTAGAACTGTGGACTTAAAAAATAGAAATAAATAGAATCAATTTCTTTGTTCTGATTCTTAAAGAGTTCAAAAGGATTTAAATGAGGGGCTAACAAATCAGTTTCACAACATAATTTCAAAGAAACACCACATTGCATGATAAAGAGATGTGAATGTGTAGCACAGCACAAAACTGAAATCTGAAGTTATTTATCTGCAGGATGGTTATAGCTCCTTCAGATATAAGGATAAAGGATAACTCATGTCAGAGGGATGCACACACAGAGAAAACGGTCCACTGCAATGGCCAGGAGTAAGACGACAGAAGCCACCTCTAGCATTATGATGACACAGCACATGAAACGGCAACCATGAAAGGTGTTGTTCATACGGATGTCCACCAGCACAGTTATGGGGATGACCACAGACCCCACCAGGAAATCAGTCACAACAAGGAACACAATGAGACAGAAGGTGGGCTGCCTGAGGGCTCCATATGTCCACACTGCCCAGATCACCAGCACCAGCACTGCTACCCACTGGAAGACAAGGAGTTCAACCAGTATAGATGATGATGATGATGATGATGATAGAGTGTAAGAAGCTGGCTATGACTAAACCTCCCTGTGAGCACCAATGAAAACTTGCATGTTGATGTGTTCTACATAGACTTGTTACACAATGCAAAACCACAGCAGCCTTGTGAAACATGCCCCACTCTATTAAAGGACACCCTCTACATAGCTGATATACACAAAAAAAAAAAAAATGTACTGCACAAGTATTATGCATGCTGTTTTATAAAAAAGTCTGCAGATAGAAATGGAAAACAGTGGCAGCTCTATGCCAGGATACGCTACTGAAAGCGTCACTGAGAAAATACTACATGATAAAATGTTAATGTCTGTTACATGTTCAAATAATACATGGAATGTATTCATAAGATGGAAATGTCCATATCTTTGATACAAACTGGCCTTAAAATGTTCATATGAATTGCTGTTAAATTAGCATTAATATACTACTAGATTCCTGTAGGGTTGGCAAAAAACAGTATTGCTTTGTATGTGTATTTTCTTTCCATGTTTTTGATCAGGTTTTGACACCTATTTAAATTAGAACCACCAACCTTAATGAGATACATCAATAAAACCTAGTTTCCAACCTCATATGTGAGACTTCACGTTTGTTTTGCTACAGTCATGCAGTCATTACCGCAGTGTCTACCCGCCAAGTAGCGTATTTGCAATACTACAGACTAATAAGCTGTTTCAAGTTGTTTTGCCTCTTTCCTTTAAACATTGCATTTACTGTCTGCAGAGATTCAGTTCACAGAGGTGGAAAGTAACACATATTTACTCTCATTACTGTACTTCAGTACATTTTTCCTTGTAAAGGTATTTTAGGAGTAAAATTAAATCATAGTATCTCTACATTTACTTCACATCATCAATTTCTAATAAATATTTTATTATACTATACTATTTTCCTTTTCACCTTGTTAAATGTATTCAGTTCTGAAAGCCAATCAAAACACATCAGAGTTCATACATGCAACATTTACTCAAGGAAAAAAGAGGCTAACAATGTTAGCAACACACACAAAGAGCACAATTTATCCAACAATGTATTTTACTGTCAACTTGATCTATTTTCAAATGAACTAAAGGAAATTGTTATCATCAGCCTCATCAGTTTGAGCCTGAAATCCACCACCCTCTCTACAGTCTTGTGTTGGGCAAGCAGCAGGCAGTTGCTGCTGCGCCAGGAGTCCAGCTGCTCGACTTCCTTCCTGGTTCCTTGAAGACACAGTCACTGGTATACAAACTGAAAAGAGAGGTGAGAGCACACAGCCTTGTGCAACTCCAGCACTGAGGGTCCGGGGGTCTGACCTGTGTTTTCTAAGCTGCACCTGCTGTTCTCCTGTTTGTCAGGAAATCCATGATCCACTGACAGATGGGATCTGGCGCAGACAGGTGGGACAGTTTGATCTGCAGGAGCTCTGGCACTGTGGTGTTGAAAGCTGAGCTGAAGTCCACAAACAGAACTCTAGCGTAGGTTCCAGGACTGTTGAGATGCTGTAGCATGAAGCGCAGGGCCATGTTGACCACATCAACAGACCTGTTAGCTCTGTATGTGAACTGCAGGGGATCCAGCAGAGGGTTTGTAACGGCCTTCAGGTTTGCAAGGACCAGGCGTTCAGAGACCTTCATGACTACAGAGGTCAGGGCTACAGTAGATCCCTTCCTCAGACCTTTCAAAATTCTATTTCATCTTCATTGGTGCTCTCAATTCTTATCAGCTCATTTACTGTATTAATTAATCTTGTTTTTCCCCTTTTGATCATTTCAACTCAACATTCTAACTGACCAAGTAGGTCATAACAATTCATTTCACGTTTGCCTTCCAGTGTATGAAGCAGGACTGAAAGAGTCATTGTTTTTCTATCAAAATCATAATATGAAAGAGAGCCATTTTCAATTTGCAAAAGGTTATTACACCCTATAAAATCAACAGTGGGTGTCTTAACAAATAAAACATACATATAACCTAATAACATGAACGCCCTGGTGCAGAGTGCAGTAAAAAAGGATGTGCTGGTCTTCTTGGCCAAATAAATATATTAAAAAAAATAAATACATAAACATGCCTGGTTCTTAATTTATATAAAATATAATTTCTAATGAAGTCAGAATATTAGTAAGAAATATCGCAGTTGGATAATTTACCCAAATTATTCAGTCCTAACATGAAGATTGTGCTTAGTTTACATGTATTGAAAGTAAACTTACAACAGGGATGAATGAAACAATGACATTAAAATACAAAATATAAGCTTTAACTGAGAGTATTTATATTGATATATATTGGAAATTAAAACGTTTTTCATATTCTGCGCATTTCAGAAAACTATAAGTTAATTGGATGAATTAACACAATCTTCAATATAATTATTTAGGACTTTTACACTCAGTGACTGTCTGAAGGGACCCATATATGACACCAAACACAGAGTATCTTCCCTGGTGAAACTCCACAGACCTGAAATGCAGCTGTTTTCACTCCCTGCTTCTTTTGGGTTTTTTGTGTCTGTGTTCTTTTGTTGAATGTCACAGGTTGCACATTGAATTTTTGGCAAAAGTAATTCTTGTATAGTTTGTGGGGTTTAGTGGAGTCAACTTTATAAGGCAGATTTCTTCTCAATATGTTTTGAGTAATCCCAGCTTGAAGGCAGTTTGATAATGGGGTGGATGCCTAGATTGTTTTGCCAGTTGAGGGCTCCTGAAATGACTAAACTACCTAAACTGTACAAAAAAGATAGATTTATAATGTATTTGTAGACAATATATAGATTTGTTTTGTAACTTAGTCACATGGCTGACCTAAAAATTCTTTAAATTTTAAAAAGTAAACATTTAATGATATATCAAATAATAACAGAATGTCACACAGATTATTGTTCTGTTGACTTACTGTTTGATGTTAAATTAAAATTTAAGCCGCTAAAGTTACTTATACAAACCCCAATTTTGGAAACGTTGGGACACTTCATAAAATGCAATAAAACAAACAATGTGTGATTTCTTAATTTTCTTAAATCTTTTTTTTTTAACTGACAAAAGTACAAAGACAAGATTTCCAATATTTTAGAACTTAATTGTATTTTATAAATATGAAGAAATATAGAATTCGATGCCTGAAACACACTCAAAAAAGTTGGGACAGATGCATGTTTACCACTGTGTAATATCACCTTTTCTTTTCATTACAGTTTTTACTGGAACTGAAGATACAAATTTTTGCAGGTTTGCAAGTAGAATTTTTGCCCATTCTTTTTACAAAATACAATGAAGTTGATCAGCCAATATATTAAATCTTACTTTCTATGTACTTCTGTCGGTTTAATGAAGGTTCAAAATAATGAACAAATCACAGATTCTTGTTTTTATTGCATTTTACAAAATGTCCCAATTCCTCTGGAAATGGCATGGAATTTTTTTTTTAGAAAACAACAAATCGACTCAACAGTGCCGGAGATTTTCCTTCAATTGATGGAAGAAGGAACATTTACAGACGACTGTGAAGGCTGAGCGACGTGTCAATCATAATTTTGCAAATGGTCAATTATGTTCTTTGAGCACCTCATATATGTCAGCAGTTGCAGTAGGTTATTACAACACTGGCTGCTGTCTAGCACTTCTGTTTTCGGTACTGTTGTCTTTTGTTCTGGTGTTTTCTGCACGGCTGTTTGTGTTTTTGTCAGTATTATTCTCTGTGTTGTTCTGTTCACTCTGCTGCTGTTCTCTGTCATGATAAACTCTTCCCCACAGCTTCCTACACGCCTCTTTTATCTTTGGGATCCTAAACGCATAAACTATGGGGTTAACTGCTGAATTAGTATGAGACAGGAGGACACCTATTTCAATAGCAACAGAGGGCACCTTCATATTATGACCATATAATCTTACAGTGACCATGAGGAACAGAGGGAGCCAACAGACAACAAAGAGAACCAAGACCAGAACCAGTGAAGCAGCCAGTTTATGTTCTTTCTGGTAGTATTTGTGGGACTTGGAAGCCACACCTATATTTGCTCTTAACTGCCTTCGAGTGGTCAGGAAGATGTAACAGTACAAGCCTGTCATGAGAGCCAACGGAGGAAGGTATAAGCTGAAGAATATGAAGTAAACTAGATATGAATAGGAGATAACTTTAAAGAATCTGCATTCATTACTCTCTGCACCCAAAGGGTTGTGCCATCCAAACATGGGGATAAAACTCAGCAATGCAGCAGTGACCCAGCAGAGTGCAACCACAATCCATAAGCGTTTTTTAGAGACTGTAGATTTATACCTGTGAAGGAAATAAGTAATATCAGTTTCTTTGTTCTGCTTCTTTAAAAAAGATTAAAGGGAGGGCTAATATATCAGTTTTACAACATAATTTCAAAGAAACACCACAGAACACCACATCGCTCGAGTTGTCAGGGTGTAGCACAGTATCAAACTAAAATCTTAAGTTTTATTTTCATATTTTGATATTTGTCTACAGGATGGTTATAGCTCCTTCAGATATAAGAATAAAAAACTACTCACGTCAGAGGGATGCGCACACGGAGAAAACGGTCCACTGCGATAGCCAGGAGAAAGGCGACAGAAGCCACCTCTAGCATTACGATGACACAGCACATGAAAAGGCAGCCATAAAAGGAGCTGTTCATACTGATGTCCACGCGCACAGTTATGGGGATGGCCACAGACCCCACCAGGAAATCAGCCACAGCGAGGGACACAATGAAGCAGAAGGTGGGCTGCCAGAGGGCTCCGCATGTCCACACTGCCCAGATCACCAGCACATTGCCCAGACAACATGCTACAGCAATGATCATCTCAAGAGGCAAGAAGAACCACAAGGCACTGCTACCCATTGGAAGAGAAAGAGATCAGCCAGTACAGATGGTGATGATGGAGTGTAAGAAGTTGATTGTGATTAGACTTCCTTGTGAGCTTGGACAAAAACTGGCTGTGGCTAGACTTCCTGGCTGGCTGGGGCTAGACTTCCTTGAGAGCTCGGACAAAAACTTGCACGTTCATGTATTCTACGTTAATTTGTTACACAATGCAAAACCACACCAGCATTGTGAAACATGCCGCAGTCTATTAAAGACATCTTCTAAATAGTTATTATTGTGGTGTCCTCCCCAAGCCGCACTACTGTGAGGAGCTTAAGAGGTGTAGACATGCAGAGCGACTCTTGGGAGGCGCCACACTCCTGGGTTAAAAAGGTACTGCTACTGCTGTTATTACTGTTGTTGATATTAGTGTAGTTGCGTGGCTTGGATTTATTGGGACCAAGGAGGGTGGGTTAATAGAGTTTGATTACTGTCAAAAAAAATTGTGTGTGCTCATCCACAGCTGTACATTATGGGAGGCATTTCATTTTAGTTGTTGTTCTGGTATTTCAGTCATATCTAAAATGAAAAAGCTAATTGAGAAAAGAAAATCCAAGCTTCCCTTTGGCTTTGGCTTTTCTTCATGAAATGCAGAATACGTGTCAAAACTAAAATCAAAATGCAATATTTACATTCTTATTTCTTTTTCATAGCAATCAGCTGCATATCTGACAAAATTAAAATGAAAATGCAATTGACAGTGTCAGAATGAAAAGGCAAATGCAAACAAACATCGGCGCCACCTGCTGGAGATTTCATTTGCCACTTTGCTTTTTCGTTTTCAAACTGATCAACATGCAAATTATATGTTAATTAGCACTAGGCGGAGCTACGGGGTACATTTTAGGACATCCTCAGACCTCAGAGTCAGAACAGCATCTTTCCTCAAGCTAAACGACTTCGAGTCTCGAGAAAAAACATTGTCATGTCTCAGATCTGGTGAAACTGAACATCTCTGATCCAAACGGCCTCAGAGAAAAGGTATCAGACCAAATGCAAGCCTGGTCGAGCATATATTGGTTCGTATAACTTAGAAAACTATTGTGTATCTTGATATAAATGCCAGTATAACATTTTCACAGTTTTTCTGAGCCTGTTTGGTCTGAAGTAAATTGCTGTTGCAATCTTTGAGGGCAGCAGTGTTATATGGAGCAGGCTAAACGCAGTGGTGTCGTTTGGTTTCTGTTAACCTCTTATGGCTTGTGTCCCTGTCCCGTCATCCACTGCAGGATTCTGCCAACAGTCATTTCTCCATGTTCATCTTGTTCTTACGTAAAAAAAAAATGGAAACACGTTAGTGTGAAAACAGATTTGTTATTTTTACAATAGCTAAAACATATCTATATCTTCAGTTTCCTGTAGGAAGTCCAGGAAAAAAGTTCATGACGTTTATTTCCATGCTGTAGTTCAAGGATCCCATCTGACTGAAGACAGGATGGCACTTCTCCAGAATAAAAGTTGCATCTACCTAAAAATGAAATTAAATATTTGACTCTGTTAGCTCCAGTTCTAAACTAAAGGCCAAACACTAGAAGTCAATAATCCACAAATAGCCCGAACTGTTTCTGTAAAAATATTACTAAAACTTCTCTCAAACTGCATCCACTAGTGGACATGAGTCTATAAAAATGAATAAAACACTGCTACAGACAACCATTTAACATTTTCACAAAGCAGCCACATCTTGGATCAGATTCCTCCATATATGATGGTAACTGTCACTAAAACTGATTCTAGATCAGAACCTTTGCTCCTTAGGTGTTCGAGTTTTAAGGCTTTTCAATGGTAAATCACCACTGATTTTATGATTTTGTCTAGGCTTAATCTATGTCCATGAAACCAGACCTTATAGTTCACCACGTCATACTCTGTCTTAAACCTTGTTAATTTGTGCTAAATTTGGACCCCAAACATGTCTTGGTTCCTGATCAACAGCATCTAGCTTAGGGTAAGTGAAAACCCTTCTTTTAATGCTTTATTTAATGGAAACCCCATAGGAAAAAATTGTTTACCTTGTCATCGTCTCCTGTACAAACAGTGATAGACAAAGATCTGGGTATGTCTTCATGATCTTCGGGAGGTCATAAAGCAGCAGGCCTTTCCTAAGCTGGTCAAAAACTGGTATGACTCTCATAGTTGAGTGAAGTACAACAGCTCTAAAACAAAAGCATGGGGGGAAATACTTTAGTGGACTAATGTTGTCCTTTATTTAAAGTAGCATTTCTTAGACCTGGCCATGGAGTACCTCTGTCCTAATTCATCTGGGCCTGTATTCACTGCACGTCTGAGTGCTGATCTAGGATCGTCTTGTCAGTAAAGTGTTACAAGCTCAGGAACCACTAAAGCTCAAAGGAAATGGCAAATTGTCTAGGGTCTAACTTATGTGTTCTAGTCCTGACTGTAACCAAGGCACACTGTGCCTACGAGTTGCGATTTAGCATGAAACATAAGCCTAAGTAAAAGTGTATGCCTAAATCTAGTTGAAAACTCACCTGCTGCAGAGTCTCTAAATCACCTGGAAAGGGGTTGGGGCCAGCCCAAGCCTTAAGCCTGTGGTCGACCAGCTCAAGCCGTTCCATGATAGCGTTCAGGTTTTACTAGTCAATGGAATGGGTGCTCTGACAAAAATCCAAAATATAGGCAAAAGGAGTCCACAAAAGGGGAACGAGCATAAGAGAGAGAGAGAAAGAGAGAAAGATGCCTGCCGGTCCACCACTCGCCATTCCAACAAAACACTGTTTTCCCGCCGTTGGTCTCCTCCCTTCCGGCTGAGCCTCATCACCATTAATAAAGGCATATATGAGGTTGGCACCCCGTGTGGTTCCAACATGAAAGTCAGTATCTGCACAAGCTCATAACTTTCCTAACATAAGTCATAATTTATAAGAGAGGAATCTGATCCTAAAGCACTCATGCTCTGAGAAGCTTTGTGAATACAGGGCCTGATCTCACTATTCAGCTGCTTAACAAACTCTCTCAAAGTGAGTGTGTTAGAGCACGGAATATACTAAAATGTGCAGGATGGGGTCACTGCGCATTAAGAACTACCAATTTATAAAAAAACAAAAACTTTCAGCTTCAAAGTACCAAGATAACACTGTAATTAAAAGATATTTCAAGTACTGTAACCGCATGTTGCATACTGTCAGTAGTCTGCATGTTTTATAGAACAAATAAACCTAAAAAGTCTAAATCAAGGTTTGTTAAAAGTAGTAGTTAAAATGAAACAGTCTAACCATTTTAGTACTCACTAAGCAACTAAAGTACCTGATCTCATCTTTCTTTTTTACAGACACCCTCTTAGTGAATCCACAGTTTAGAATTTCCTCAGTAAGGTCAATGATGTCATCATGAGTTGCACTATTAATCTGAAAACAGAATGCTGAACTGAACAATTTAAACTTAATTATCAGGAGGGATGACAACCAATTTGTGTTGTCCACCCCCACCTAGAATGGAAAAATCAAAATAATTTATAAATATAACCAACCACAATTTCTATATTTCTTTAGTATCATTTCATTAAAAAGGCACATTTGAAGGCCTTGGATATCAGTTATAGAGAACCCACTTACCTGTAGATTTACCAGCCACCAGATACGTTTGCCAGTTTCAGATGTGTTTTCACAAGCAACTCTGACAACATGAGTGACACAGAAGAGAATTTACACAGTTCAGAAATTACATTACATAGTATTGTATAGTTTAACAGACATACAGTGCAGTTATCAATTACACATGCCACAGGTTCCCAATTCTGGTTCTGGAGTACAGCTCCAACAGATTTACTACATCTCAGGAAGTGAATGTTTATGAGCTTGGCCTTGTTTTCCAAAAGCAACTTAGTTTTATAAATCATCTTAACTAGTGGAGAGTGTTCAGTGTGATGCTCACTAAACCATTTAATAATCATGTTTTTAGAAAAATGCTTTTGGGAAACCCAGCCCTGAGTAGTCCAGGTGTGTTGGGAGCAGGAAACATACTAAAATCCAGGACTGGGGACCTGTGACCTGCACTAATGGAGAACATAAAGTAACATAAGGCAGCAAACTGGCCTGTGACCTGCACTAATGGAGAACATAAAGTAACATTAGGCAGCAAACTGGCCCGTCTCACACCTACCCTTTTCTTGTTGTACTGACTGTCCATGGCGACTGGACGGGCCCCTTTCTGTCTGTTGTCCCTGTCCACCGCCAGGATCGACTCTACCCTGTCTGGCTGGCCTGACATCTCCTGCTGAGCTTAAACGGTTGGTTAGCGTCGACACAAGTTGGCTCTACCTGCAGAGAGAAAGTCTCACATTCAGTGTTTGCCTACCTAATAACTGAAATGGCTCTATTATTATCTATGTAATGCCAACTTTTAAAGTTATATTGTCATTCATCTCAACCTTTTGCACATTATTAAATCTAAACTATATATAAACTTGATTAACAATGCAAACTTACTCATATCAGCAGTGCGGCGACTCTGCAAATGGTCCTGATCGGAAGTATGAGACCTGGCATTATTGTCCTTTTTGGATCTCTGTGATGTGCGACATAAATGATTATGAGGTTGATAATCGATCTGAGACTTACCACAATTCAAAGTGTTAATACTAATAATTCATATAATATTATGCCACTAATATAGTATAATAAATATTACTGGGATAAAATAGAACATTAAAATGACAAAAATTATCCTTTACCTTTTTGAAGATGTTGAATTTTGGCATCTTGAAATGGAAGAATATGCTGTTGCACTTCTTCAAGGTCATGTTCATGTTCTTTATCCCCTCTGTTTCAGGCACTGCAGTTGATGAAGATGCTGCCGCCAGAGTTGCCAAGCTGGCGTGATCCTTTCTGTCAGAATTAAGCAAGCCTCTTGACAGGGATTCTGTCAACAGCTGACTCTGAGCTTTTACAGCTTGAATCAGCTTACTTTCAGAGCCAATTCTCAGAAGAAGCTCTGCGTGCACAGCATCAATGATGGTGTGGTGAAGCTCTTTAAGAGCATGTTCTCCATCTGCTACTGTGACCGCAGTGAATGGGGCCAGAATTTCCTTGACAGCCTGAGTAACACTCTGGACCTGCTCATCAGCAATTAAGAGAGAAGATCCATGGACCCCAGTGGATGACATCTCCTGGACTTTGTGTAGTATTGCATGTATGCAACAATGGAGAGCAGCCACAGAGATAGTTGGAGGAGATGTACTAAGTTTTTCAGAGCTGCGTGAGTCACTTTCAGGTGTTTCTTCAGCATTTAAAACCACAGCAACCAACACATGAGCTGACACACTGTCCATTATGTTGTTCACCATCTCTTTGGAAAACAGATCTATCGTGTCAGTAAACACCTTAGATGGGGGGTCTTGCGATCTCAAAACTCTCAGGAGTGACTGTGAAGGGCATCACCAGATTTGGAATATCTTTAGCTGAGGCAGAAGCTGGAGAAGAGGGGCAATGCAGGACATGAGAAAACGTTTTATTGACTCGTTGGCAAATTCACCAAGAAATTCAGAAGTAAAGTACTGCTGTAGGTCAGTGTGGCTCTGCAGTCGTCTTGCGCCAAGAACAGACTCTGAAATGTTCAGGGAGGTCAATCTGTACTTCAGTATGATCTCCACCATTTCGGCGAACTCCTGGGTGGCTGTGGTCAAAAACATGTCATCAACTCTTTTGGCCGCTGCAGATAACTCCTCAAGAGAGATATAATGACCTGAGCCCTGTAAACCCAGGGAGGTCATCATGGTGTCGACTAAAGTGGCCATCGAAACCATCTCTCTGCTCTTGGGTCAATCTTGTTCACCTGTAATCCTCACTGAAGGTCTTTGTGATTCCTCACTTTTACCCTTAGGTGACTCAGAAGGAGTAGGGGTCCCAGGAAGTGAAACAATGTGCTCAGGTGACATGGCAGGAGAAGATCTTGCTGGATGTTTGTCCATTACTGTACTGTCCAACGTGGGCCTAATTAGATGAAATGTCGGCTGTGATTCCTCTGAACTGTGATGGCCTTTTGATGAGGCTAGTGGGTCTGTAATCGCCTGAAGTACGTTGTCAATGGTTTCCCCCACATCGATGTCTGAAGGGTCAACTTTAGCTGCTTTCTGCAGATACGCTGCAGAAAAATCCTCAAGCTCGCTCATCGCACTGCTGTAAATACTGTACACAGTGGACCACAGATTCTCCTCAAAGACATCAGAACCTAATTCCATCCCATCCAAAAGGTTCAGCTTGTGTCTCTTTCAAACCACTGGGTGACGCGCTGGAATGCAAACATTTGCAAATTCCTTCAATGACAGAATCGACGATTGCAGATGCCTTTGCTGAGCATTCAGATGGACTTGATTCAGCGCTGGAATCTGTCTGCTTGGTGTGAGCACTCAGTGAATGGAGAGAACTTACAAGGAAGCTCTCTGAAGACTTCAGTAAGATTTCACTCACTTTCTGAGCTGCCTTGGTTCGAGAGTTCTCACTCTGGATTTTCTCAAAGCTCTTAGCAGTAGAGCTTTGAAGAAAAGACGATACCTGAAAATCCAGAGGAACGGCAGGAATGCTGTCTCCAAAAGGTGAAGTTGAGACCTCTTGAATGTAAGCCATTATGTGGTCTACAAGCAACTCAGCTGTGTGAGATAAATCAGGGGAACCTTGTCTAAATACTGCCTGATCATCCTCAGATACCTTTTCTGTCACATTGCTAAGAAGCTTGAGAACGAGAATCCTCCTTTTCAAGGCCACCGATGGCCTTTATGGTGGCATTCACAACATCTTTGGTGATCGAAGAATGGCATGAGGATCCTGGTCTTGCAAGGAAAAGCAACTAAGGATCCACGTTCAAAACTTCTCCAAGCTTTGGAACAATGATTGTGTGATATGGTGGTCACAATCTTCACAATGTTCATGATCATTTCAGTAATTTTGTCCCTTGTGAACTGCAAGCAGAAATCATAATGACAGCTCTTAGTCATCACTAGTATTGTTTTCCAGGGGTCATGTACTTTGATTTTAACTATTACATTAAATGGTTTCGAATAAAAACCATGCACTATTTGACGCATTCCATCCTGTATCACCTGAAATTGCCTGAAAGATTTGAAAAAAAATGCAGAAAAGCAATTTTAGTTTAGTTTATTTTAATTCATCAATAATGAATCCTGCATATTGAACCACCCCTTTCTAAGAGAAACGTCATGTCTGTTAGCTCTTTTATGGCTACCAGCTTCTACAGAATAAGGCACAGCCAATCAGGATTAAGCATTGTCACCACAATATAAATAATAATAAGAAGCCGAATTTAAACCGTATAGAGAACATTTGGTCTCACATTAAACACAAACTAGCTTTGCAATGTTTTTCAGCTGTTTGAAGCCATCAATGCTGAGTGGATCAATACTGACTCTTCTTTCTGCAAAAGACTGTCTGCAAATTTACACACAAAACGTCAACATTTAAAGAAATCAATCAGAGTGGCTCTAGAGAAAATTAATCAGTCAAAACTGTTCAGAGCGTTGGTGACAGTAACCAGACCTCTGAAGAGTATAATGCCTCTAAAAGCCCTTTACAGTCTTAAAGTATTACATGAAGTGCTGATAAATATGTTGCTGCTGAACTACTGTTTAAAACTTCGGTATCTCTGGTCATATAATAACAGTGTTGACTGAAATATTATAAACTAGACACCAAAACATAAACCAAAGGTTTGTTCAGAAGCAAAAGTACTATGAGAACAAAAAGAAATTATGACATGGCAAAAATACTTCGTTATTAAATAATAAACACAATTAATTATATTAATTTCTGAAAATAAATTACTAAGTAGCTACTTGATCATTATGTTTCAAATATGAGGCATTCTGGACATTCTGGAAGTTCATTCTCAATGCCACACAGCTTTCCCTGTTTTAATATAATCGTCTGCAGCTCTTTTCATCATAGAACATTTCTTAATTTGTACAGCTTCCTATGTTTTTTGCAAAAAAATAAAAAAATACAAACTAGTTTTATATTGTTCAAAACAGTGATTCCAAAAGTACCAGAAGAAAACTTTTTTCAGATTTATCACTTTTGTACCATCATCAACACTACATATAAAGCTCAGCAGACGTGTATATATATTGATGGTTTTAGAATGACATAGATGTGATGTTCAGGCATCCACATACTTTTGGCCACGTGGTATATTTGTATCAGACCAGGGCTGGTCACAATGTAGATATACTATGATGGTCTCTAAAGGGAGGAGTAGAGGCAAATTGTGCAGTAACGCCATGTCTATAATTATAAACCTGCAAAGTGCATCAGGGTAGGTGGTCCTAATAAACTTTCAACTTACCAAAAGTAAACAAATAATGGCAGAAAGATGTGCATTTCTATGTTCAGTGATCAATATTAACAATTGTTAACTGTTGCAGAGTTCATTTGAAAAATAAACTGTGGTAGTAGGTAGACGTCCGCAGTATGTGGCAGTCATGTTGGTGGTCCTGCTAACTAAAATTCTGTGGCGATTCTACACAAAGCAATAGAAAAACCATAGAATGGAAAACAAAGTCAGTAAAAAGGGCTACTTATACATAAACACAGTTTAGAAAACACAAAATCTAGTGCCACAGATAAAATTCAATACAACTGCAGTACTAAAACGTTTTTAATACTGTACTAATATTTTTGTTGCATTTGTTTTGAAACTGTACTATTACAGCAGTATTAATACTGTATACTGTACTACTGTTTTAATACTCCAGCAGTACTGCATATTTATTATTATAGGAGCAACACCTCAAACACATTCAAACATAATGATATCTAAACTCACATTAGTAAGTTTTACATCATTTTAGCACAATTTGTTGAGATTGAGTGGTTTGGTGTGAAATGGTTGATTGTAGAGACTCATTTCTTTACGGTGGTGGTGGTGACAGGAACCAGGGATTATCATGTCTACACAAATTTTATTTACTACCCAAAACCACCAGTGAACCTACATGTGAACAGGAAGCAACGATTGTGTCTGTTTAAGTCTACATTGAAAATGAGCACATAAAGATGCATCAAACAGAATGATCAACGTTAGCTCTATTTCCAAAGTAATTTCTTCTTCAAAGTTTTGGAAAATAACTCAGTTTAATGTAGACAACAACAACCGAGTTTAAGCTTTACAAGGATGTAAGACTAGGATACATTTAGGCTAACAGCTCTTTTGTTTTTCTAACGTTCTGGGGGAATATTTGGGCTCTGCGCTCAAACTTGGCGTCTCCTCTGTCGAAGCTCTAAAAACCAGATATCTGCTAATCTGGGCCCTGAATTGTGTAATCACTGGTACTGAACCGAACTGCCATCGACTGACTGGTCACCCAGTGATTAGCTACAAAAATAGGACATGTAGCGTTAGTGACTCGATTTGAAACCCTCTCCTCTAAACACTATTAGCTCCTCTCTGTACTGCAGAAATCGGACGGCAGCGCTCGCGCTTAACGGCGCTGGGGTGGTTGCTAAGCGACAACTGCAGTGCCTCAGCAGACAAGCCAGCTAACTTTAGCCTAGCCAACTAGCTACCTAACGCCAACGCTAGTGATTTTACTCTCAGACTGACCCGGACATACAGCTGAATTAGCTGAGTATGTGTGCAGAGCTCAGCTCAAACTAACTGGTTAAGGTACTCTTTACTCCTCACCTTTTAAATGCAGGGTTTTAAGGTACCCGTGTGGCAGCCCTCACTCCACTTGCGGAGTCTTCGGTCTTCAGAGCTGAAACATCCGATGTCGGCAAATACACAACACCCTAATCTCAGAAAATAATGTAAGCCAGACGTTTTCGTATAAACACGATTAATAAACTGTTCAAACAGTGAACGTACTGAGTGTTAAACAGCTCCTAACGGTCGCGTTTGGATTTAAACAGTCAAATCGAACGCTCGAGGAAAGCGCGCGCTGCAGAACCGGCCCTCTAGGGGCGGAGCCAGACTGCTCAGCTCCTCCTCTGCCGTGTTTTAATTGGTCACAAACTCTGCCAGTCATTTGTATTTTCTTTCTTGCTTTTTGAACCTCAGCACAAAACTGCATATTAACCTAAAGCTCTTAAAACACAGTTTAAGGTATTTTGTGTATTAAATTAATATAAACATTAATAATGTAGCGTCCCACTACCAGCTCCATCAGCCGTGGTCGCGTGGGAGGCGTGGCTATGCGAAGCGGCGAGTGGGGAGCGACCGAGAGACTGAAACCATGTAAATAGGTGGGACTGATGGCTTGGAGGTGTGTAAATGTGTTGTTCTGTTGTGCTATTCTCACCTGGGCTGGTTAGTCGGGTAGAAGTGCAATAGTGCCCTCCGTCATGTAGGCATGTGTGGCTGTTGGTGACCAGCCTGCTATCCCCGCCGTTTAGAAGAGAGTGAAAAGTGAATCTATAAAACGGACTTTAGTTAGTGAATTGGTTCATAAGGGAGCTGGAACGTGAACGTCCACCACTTAAAGAGGAGCTCTGGCAGAACAAATTTCACCGTTCAAGCTTGCAAAATATGTAGCCTCTTTAACTCGATATTACAGCTCAGTCTCCTCTACTGTATGTATGTGTTCACGGTGAATGAAAGACTTTTTAAAAGTGGTCCGATGTCGCCACCTGGCGGTCATTCAGTGTAACAGCTGCTCAAAAACAGCACAACGACACATAAATGGCAGAGCGAGGATCACACTGAACGCTCTCTCTACCAGTTAACCCTTGTGTGGTGCTGCGGTCTGTGGAAAAAGAAAAAAAAATGATCTGATTCATTATAATTTCAACCCCAGATTCTTCAGGTGCTCATTTTCTGTGAAGAACATTCAGCGATCAGGCATAACATTGTGACCACCTCCTTGTTTCTACGCTCATTGTCCATTTGATCAGCTCCACTTACTATATAGGTGCACTTTATAGTTCTACAATTACAGACTGTAGTCCATCTGTTTCTCTGCATACTTTGTTAGCCCCCTTTTACCCTGTTCTTCAGTGGTCAGGACCCCCACAGAGCAGGTACTATTTGGGTGGTGGATCATTCTCAGCACTGCAGTAACACTGACGTGCTGGTGGTGTGTTAGTGTGTGTTGTGCTGGTACAAGTGGATCAGACACAGCAGTGCTGCTGGAGTTTTAAACACTGTCCACTCACAGTCCACTCTGTTAGACGCACCTGCGTTGTTGGTCCACCCTGTAGATGGAAAGCCAGACACAATAGCTCATCTCTTGTTGTACAGTATGAGCTAATCATCCTCTAGTACTTCATCAGTGGTCACAGGACACTGCCCACTGGACGCTGTTGGCTGGTAATTTTTGGTTAATGGACTATTCTCGGTCCAGCAGTGACACTGAGGTGTTTAAAAACTCCAGCAGCACTGCTGTGTCTAATTTTTTTCTGATTTTTTTTCTTTTTCCATCGTTTCATATGACTCATCTGTGAGTTATCCAGCGCTATATTATTTTTATTGTTAAGTGCTTCTGCTTTTTTCAGGTGCATTTGTTCTGTCTTGTTCACAGAACAGCTCTGCCACCTAAGAAGTTCAGTAAATTGGTGTTGGGGGGACCAAAGTCAGAAGCCCCATTCAGAGAATGAATGAGAATGAAGTGAGAGATTTAAAGGCATGAAAAAATCCACGATACCTGTAAAAAGACATCGTAAAGAAACATTGAATTTGCGGTATAGTTATTATAGCGGCCGCTAATAAAAGAGGTCGCGAAGTGACTGCGATGTGACAGCCGCTAATAAAAGTGGCCGCGACGTGGCAGCCGCTAATAAAAGTGACCGTGATGTGATGGCTGCTAGTGAAAGTGGCCGTGAAGTGACCGCGATGTGACGGCCGTTAATAAAAGCGGCCGCGATGTGGTGGCCGCTAATGAAAGTGGCCACGAAGTGGCTGCGAAGTGACCGCAATGTGACGGCTGTTAATAAAAGTGGCCACGAAGTGACCATGACGTGATGGCCGCTAATAAAAGTGGCCGCGAAGTGGCGGCCGCTAATGAAAGTGGCCGCGATGTGGCAGCTACTAATGAAAGTGGCCGTGATGTGGCTGCTCATGGGGGTGAATTAGCGTGGTTCAGTTGTTTGGTGCTGCCTGAATTCGGGCGGAGTGTTTTCATGTCAAAACCGAACTAAAGAAAAAGCTGGACAGGTCCACACCAACCAAGGCAGGTCTGAAGGCAGGTCTGAAAGCACGTCCCAGCTGAAATGGAGGTTCTGATTGGCTCTACTACTCAGTTTTACTCTGTTAGTGCTGGTTAGCTCTTCATGCAGTTTAGAGAAGCGGGAGGTTTTACGTGTGTCCTGAACCCAAAAGGCAGTGGGGTGTTGCCACAGGACTCTGAAAAGTGAAATGCCCGCTCACAACCGTGGTTCCGGCGGCCCTGAGGTAACTATACCTAATAAAGTGCCCAGTGAATGTAGATTTATGAGTGTTCCAGTGCCGTGTTTGGGTAGAGAACTGAGCTGAAGTGCCCTGTGAAATCTGTTATTCAATGTGATGATTTGGGCTGTTTGTACAGCAGGTGACACTTTTAAGCCATTCATTTCTCAGAATTGCAACAACAACAACAACAACAACAACAACAACAACAACAACAATGATCTGGGCAGTGTGGCATGTGGAGCCCTCAGACAGCCCACCTCTGCTTCATTGTGTCCCTTGCTGTGAGTGATTTCCTGGTGGGGTCTGTAGCCATTCTCATAGCTGTACTGGTGGACATTCATCTGAAGATCCTCTATTATGGCTGCCTTTTCATGTGCTGTGTCACCATGATGCTGGATGTGGCCTCTGTCATCTTACTCCTGGCCATTGCAGTGGACCATTTTCTGTATGTACGCATCCCTCTGATGTGAGCTGTCCTTTATCCTTATATCTGAAGGAGCTATAACCATCCTGCAGATAAATAACTTCAGATTTTGATTTAGTACTGTGCTACACCTTGACATCTATTTGTAGAACAATGTGGTGTTTCTTTTATCAGTGTTACTTCATATGTTGACTGTTCCACTTACACTTTAAGCTATTTAAGTATCAGAGCAAAGAAACTGCCACTATTTATTTCTTTCACAGGTTTAAGTCTACAGTCTCTAAAAAAAACGCTTATGGATCGTGGTTGCTCTCTTATCCCCATGTTTAAATGGCACAACTCTTTGGGTGCAAGAAACAGTATTGAATGCAGCTTCTTAACTGTTATTTCCACTTCCCATGTAATAAACTTTGTTTGTATTTTTTCTGTATTTTTTTCAACTTATACCTTCCTCCATTGGCTGTCATAAAAGGATTGTATTGTTACATCTTCCTGACCACTCGAAGGCAGTCAAGAGCAAATACAGGTTTGGCTGCCGAGTCCAGGACATACTACCAAAAAGAACACAGGCTGGCTGCTTCACTGATTCTGGTCTTGGGTCTTTGTTGTCTGTTTGCTCCCAGTATTCCTCACAGTCACTGTAAAATTCTATGTTAATAATATTGAGGTGCCTTCGGTTGCCATTGACATAGGTGTCCTCCTGTCTCATTATTTGTACCACTGGGGGTTTCAAACAGGTAAGAGGGCCATGCCAATACATTGTACACAATGTAGGATTCTACTCTGTCTAGTCCCCTAAGCCAGTGGGTGGCACCACCCCATTTAATTTTGATTACTGAACAGGAATTTTTACTGTAGTTAGCTTTTGTTTCATTTTGTTTTTGGACCCAAGTACTTTTTCACTCAGAGTAGGAAGCACTGATGTTTTCATTATTTATTTTTGCTGGTACTGTCCACAGTTTGATTCTTCCATTGTGGTACTAGACATAGCATAGTTTTTTTTTTTTGTGAATTATGACTGTTTTTAGAATACAACATCAGCTTAAGATGTCTTGCTTTATCATGTCTGTGCCTTGACAGCACAATCTGAAGGTTTTGTTAGGCTTTTATCCAGCCAATGTGACAGTCAGATTTGAGCGAGCTAATACTGCTTCAGATTTAAGATGGTCTAATGCTGCTTTCAAGTGCAAGTGTGGTGGTAGTTTTCTCTGAGGAGGAACTTGTTCACCCAGCATGCACATTCATGCGGTTTGTCAGAGATAAACAGAACACTGAGGTTTTGTAATGAGTATTGCAGTTTATTAGCTTTCTGGCTTCTATTGATTTTGGCCTATTTTACTGGTGTTTTCAACATTTAAAACATGTAATTAAAAAAGATCAAAATAAAAAACTATGAACAGAAAAATTAAAGGAACAGAAAATAAATGGTAAAGTGCTAAAAACATGCAAAGTTCAGTAGCTTAAGGAGTCTGAGAGGTGCAGGTGAGCAGAGATGCTTTTAAACATGTTTTAACTCTGTGCACATTTTATAGCTTCTGGGAGTTTAATCCAACTGACTGCAGCCTATAGTGGCTGATGGCTGCCTCACCTTGTTTTAATTCTGGTTTTAGGCACTGAACAGACTCTAGTGGTTAGAGATGTTGGGGGGTATCCTGGACTTCTCATGAAAGTTAAAAGGGACCCTCTATAACTCACAACTTATGTCCTTTAAAATTATTTGATAAAATAAATGGCCTCACACAAAGTGACTACCTTCATCATGTTCAACATTAGATTCCTCCCACCGATAAACTGTAAACTCGAATTCCTAACATAACTGTTCAATCCAGTGCACGGAGCTGAGTCAGTCTGGTTTAAAACCGGGGAAGATTAAAACGCAAACTGCTGAGAAACTTTAGGTTCTTTTGACGTTAGCGGTAGCCATCAAGATGCAGAGAAAAATATTATCAGGAAAAAACCTTCTTGACTAATAATGGAAGATAAGGTAACTAGTTTTTCAAATTTTATTTTAGACCATATCTGTTTGGTCTGCTCATCATGAAATTATTACTAGGTAAAAGGTAGCTGGAGCTTCAAATTATGCAAAAAAAAATAAATAAATAAAATTACCTGTTTGTCCAGCAAACTGAATTATAATTTGATTTTGCTTCTCATGGGATCCACTAAACCTGCTTGATGAAGATTTTAACTAAATATTTCAAATCAATTAACTGAGAATTAGATCTACTTAGTGTTCTCATCAGCGTGTAAGTGGACAAATCTTTTATACTGAAACAGACATGAAGATAAACACTTCTGAGATCTGAGTATTGGAGTGATGTGTTTGTACCTCTTTGTCTTGGTTAATATTCTGGCAGCAGCATTCTGAGTGAGCTGCAGCTGTCCGATAGATTTTTTGTGGGGGCCATTTAATCACAAAGAGAATTAAAACACCTCTTTGAAACATGGTGCCATGGCCATGTACAGTTTTTAGTGGAACAGTCCTTACTGGTGATGTGGGTACTGACAGCAGCAGCAGAATGTATTATGAAAATACGAATATTGCTACATGCAAGTTAACACTGCTGCATGCTTAACTGACATCACACTAAAATACATCACACAAACCAAGAGTTTTGTCAAATGTGATAATTAAGTTGGTACTTAAGTCACATACAAGGGGCACCTGAATGGTTTGTCTTGGGAGGCCAAAAGGCGACGTTTATGGTGCTACACAATGTAGAGCTATAAAACAAGAACTAGAGACATGGGAAGCCAGTGAAGTTCTTTCAAAACCTAGGATGACAAACTCTGTGTTTGTGTTTATCAGGATCTGTGCTACTACGTTTTGTACAAGTTGTAAGAGATGTACTGTTTTCTCAGTAAAGAGCATAACAATAATGAATTTGACCTTTAACAACTGCATGTACAGGTTTTTATGTCAAGTCTCATTGCATTTTAATAACTTACATCTAAGTTAATGTAAATATAAAATGAAACTGCACACACGCATTCTGATTCATCTTAGTAAAAAAGGACCAGTACAAGGTAGAAACTCAAGAAAGCATCAAGACCTACAGATGTGCAGGATGTTTTATTGAACAAATGTTTGTGACAAAAGAAAGTGTGAAGCAGGTCTTCAGTGACTGCCCTGGCGTCCACCAATCCACCAAACAGCTATGAACCATTGATTACAGGTACAATAATTTTAATTAACGATACAACTTGATACAATTCATTCATATTTAACTTAATGTTTAAAATTAATATTAAAAATAGTATACTTTGCAATGTTTGTGTTTGGAAAACATTTTTAAATTTACAGTACAACCAATACATACTGACCGAACTACTATCCAACTTAGTTGAGATCATCACTTTGTTTTTTTCCTAACAGATTGATTTAATGTGAAATGGTTCACTATAAAGAAACTAACCACCATGGATTTCTTTACAGTGGTGGGGATGAGAACCAGGGGTCACATTGTGTATGGAACATTGATAAAGGTAAAATAGTGAAGGAAAACCTGAAAATATGAAAACTACCATAGAACAATGTCTCAGACATCAGGCAACATTTTAAAAAACAATTTATGTAACAACTTTCTGTGAGGGAGCTTTTAGAGACATTAAAATAGTCTTCTGGTTCCTATCACCACCACTGTGAACAATTCTGACTCAGTATTCTCAGTTTCTCTAGAATTCTTTAGATTCAAACCTTTCCAAATAATTTACATCCTAGCTATGCAGAAGTTTTGAAAAACTCAGTGGAAATACTGAGGTTTATTGTTATGCCAGGACTGAATTCTGGCACGTGATTTAGACATATGGTCTTTGTGCATCATATATATATATATCTATCTATCTATCTATCTATCTATCTATCTATCTATCTATCTATCTATCTATCTATCACTTGCAGAAGGTTTTTTTTTTATAACTCTGACACCTGTGTAGCACTTCTGTTTTCTGTACTGCTGTTTTTTGCCCTGCTGTTTTTCTACTGTCTCCCTACTGCTGTTGTCCGTCATGGTAAACTCTCATGTACAGCTTCTTAAACTCCTCTTTTATCTTGGGGATCCTAAACGCATACACTATGGGGTTAACTGCTGAATTAGTATGAGACAGGAGGACACCTATGTGAATGACGACTGAGGACACCTTGATATTAGGACCATATAATTTTATAGTGTGCATGAGGAATAGAGGGAGCCAACAGACAACAAATAGACCCATGATCAGAACCAGTGAAGCAGCCAGCCTTTGTTCTTTTTGGTAATATGTGTGGGACTCAGTAGCCACACCGATATGTGCTCTTAACTGCCTTCTAGTGGTCAGGAAGATGTAACAGTACAAGCATGTCATGATAGCCAATGGAGGAAGGAAGAAGCCGAAGAATATGAAGTTTACAACATATGAACGGCTGTTAACAGTGAAGAATCTGCACTCAAAACTGGTGGAGTTTGCTTGTGTTGTGCCATTCTGAGTGTTATAGTTGTGCCATCCGAACATAGGGATAAAACTCAACAGTGCAGCAGTGAACCAGCAGAGTGCCACCACCATCCAAGTGCATTTTTGAGTAACAGTAGACTTATACCTGGAAAACAAGCAGAAAACAAATTTATTTGTTTAGATTTTAATACATTTAAAGGATTGAAAGGAGCAGCTAATGTATTGTGTTTGTTTTACTTCATAATTCAAAAGATACATCCAGGACAAGCACAAGTTATTCATTTTTTTAGTGTCAAAAGCAAAAAGCAAATATTTAACAGAAAATTGCATAGAAGTCTCAACAACTAATTAATATTTTTTTTCAGTACTTGGCGTGTTCTGTGATACTGATACTTGCTTTGTTTTAAAAGAAATCTGCAGGAATATTTTTCAACACCTCCAAAGTTCACTCTTAAAGGTTGGTTGCATTTTCTGCTTCTCACAATCCAAGAAATCCCAATTACAAATTTAGACTCATCAGTCTGTGAAACCTTACTCCACATCTCAGATGTCCAGTTTTGTGTTTTAGTGCAAATTGTCTTCATTTTGTCTGTTTCCTTTTCTCAGGAAGGGCTTCTCTACAACTACACACCCACTTAGACCCAAAGCATTGAGTCGTCTTCTCACAGTTGAAGGATTTTTTTTTCCCCCCAAATATGTAGCAAGTGGAGCCGATTAAAGCTGAAAGATGAAAGCTTTAAGTACTGTTTATCTAAAGGGGCAGTTTCAGTCATCTATCAGGTCTTTGTAAGGAGTCCCATTTTTCTCTGTACCTTTTAAATATTTTTTGAACTCCTTTTAAAAATGCATGTTTTTTTGCACTCATTTTCCTTTGACTTATGCAAGTGTAGTGGATTACCTTTTATCTAACCTCTTTAAAAACATCCCCTTTAGGCATTTTAGATACACATGAGAAAAATGTGAGGGAACGAATGTGTGTTTAGGCAGTTGTTTGTGTGAATGTGGGACCACACATCATTGACAGTCTCTCCTGGTCCACAAACAGCTCTTCCTTAGTGAAGAACGCACAACAGCACCTCTACTTCATAAGGAGACTGAAGAGGGCCGGCCTGCGCACACCCATCCTCAAATTTAACTTTGCCACTCCTTTACCTTCCGCACCCAGTCAGTCACTTTACTTTAATGTGAAACTTGCAGTCACTTTAATCTGTACATTGTCTGCAGTTTTATAAATCCTTGTGGTTGTGCCACTAAAGCCTATTATTAATTATCAGTGCACTGACTATAAATCACACAATTATTACTGCTGCTGCAGGCGAACAGATTTTCCTTCACCCCTTTGTTCAAGGGCTAATCTGTACTGTCCTGTGCTTAAATGGTCATATAGGTGTGTTATTGTATATTGTACAGAAGAGTTTCATATATGTTTGCGTAGTTTAACTGTATTCATTGTCTGTCTGCACCTGTTCTATGTTAAATGGAGTCCCAAAATATCCATGATGAGAGGAAATGACAAAGCTGACGCTCACTTTGAAGAACATATCAGTAACTTCTCTGTAAAGCTTCTGTCGAGAGGACACAGCTGCAACTGGTTGATTTTAAGATTAGAAAATAGAACAGTTAAAGAGGCAGTAGAGTGAACCAAAGGTATATAGTGGAGTATGTATGTATGTATGTATGTATGTATGTATGTATGTATGTATGTATGCACACACACATATATACATACATACACACACATACATACACACACACACATATATATACATATATATATATATATATATATATATATATATATATATATACACACATACATATACACACACACACACATACATATATATATATAAACTTTGTTATATTAGAATACACAAAAAATCTTATGAGCTATTTTATTAAATAATAAATAATACCAGCTTTCTTCAAATAGAGGTTCTGAGCTGATGGCAGTATCAGTACTGGTGCACCACCTTTCTTTAGGTTTCTGAAAGTATTGTATGTTTCCTGCTTATTTTTATGAAATGAAAAAATATATAAATTGTGTTTAAAGGCCACCAAATGACCAGGCCACGAACAAACACACAAAAGCAATACTACTTGTATTAATAACACTTTTTTCTAGTACTACTGTTTTTCTTAGCAAACAAAATACTTACTGCACACATAGCCTTTTTTTTTTTGAGACGTACCGATATGACTTTTTCCCGTTCAGATACAGATAATTGATCCGTAACTTTAGTAGTTCTATCCAACTCTAACTATCTAACCTCAGTCGCTTATATGTCCTGATATTTATACAATTCTAGTTTAAACATTTATGTAGGTAAAATCTGTGTTTTGTTTCAGCAATGAAACAAAACAACAAAATTGTATGTGCATGTTCAAAGGAAAAATACATTTACTATATTATTGAAATTGAATATTAAAAACATATATAACATTACATTTATAACATTATTTTGTTACCTAAACGTTTCAAATATGCAATATTCAAAGGAAAAATTAATTTGTTCTTTGATTGGTTGTGTTTTTTTATTGATCTTCAAGGTACAGCACAGTGCTAAAACAAAGTCTGACGTTATTTATCTGCAGTGTAGTTATGGGTCTTTTAGATAGAAAGACAACTCACGTCAGAGGGATGCGCACACGGAGGAAACGGTCCACTGCAATGGCCAGTAGTGAAGAACCAGAAGCCAACTGTAGCATCATGACAACACAGCACATGAAAAGGCAGCCATAAAAGGGGATCTTCATACGGATGTCCACCAGCACACCCATGGGGATGGCCACAGACCCCACCAGGAAATCAGCCACAGCCAGGGACACAACGAAGCAGAAGGTGGGCTGCCTGAGGGCCCCACATCTCCACACTGCCCAGATCACCAGCACATTGCCCAGGCAACATGCTACAGCAATGATCACCTCAAAAGGCCAGAAGACCCACACAGCACTGCTACCCATTGGAAGAGATGGTGATGATGGAGTGTAAGAAACTGGCTGTGACTAGGCCTCCCTGTGAGCTCTGATGAAACGCACAGAGTTGATTTCTGAGATACGGTCATGCTTGCAACAACAGAAAAACAAAAATAGACGCACAAATAGTCTACAGGAAGTGGGCCAAGTGTGTGAAAAGGCCAAAGCTTGATGAGAGAATGAGAGTGTGAGAATGTCACTAGCCATCAGAATTTTAATTGTGAAAAGGCCTCAGATTTTTCATAGATTATTAAAAACTATTTATAAAATAAAAATGGTTCATAATTTTAAAGTGTTGCTAAAATCATATCCAAGTGTAAGAAAGAGTTTGCTCTGACTGAAATTCATAGTTCATTATAACTGAATTCAGCTGCAACTCTTGCAACAGCATAATTCCCTATCTGAAAAAAGTTAAATGTTCTGACAAATCTGGTGACCTAAAAATGACTTCATGTGGTAACAAGAAATTGGACTGATTTTATTCAACTCATAAATACTTGAATGAAATAACAGTTTGAGACTAGGAATGTTGAGAATTGTTCAAAAAGCGTCTTAAACACGTAATACAATCATGCTTAAAAAGAGCATCTAGGTCTAGATGGGTTGAGGCTCACTGCTTTGCCAAAAAATGCATCAACGAATACCAACAGCTTAAAAAACAATGTTGCTCAATGAGTGATTGAAAGGATTTTAGGCATTTAACTCTATGTTGAATAATAAAGTTCTGATCTGTCTCCCATTGCAAATGTATCTCACATTATGAAGCGAAAATACAGTAATGAAGCCTTGTATAAAAGGAAGAATGGTAAAAATTCCACTTTCAAAACTGGATCGGTTTGTGTCTTCAGTCCCCAAATGTTTATTAAGCCTCATTAAAAAGAAAAGTGATGTAACTCAGCGGTAAACATGCAGTAAATATAGATTGAACTGAATTTACTAAATTACTGCTTTCTATTTTTATTAAAATGTTACATACTCTCCCAACTTTTTTGGAACAGAGTTTTGTGTAAGCGTCATTCTATACCAACTCACCTAGCCCTCCCACTTCATATCATGAATTATCTTAAAAAAAAAAAAAACCCATGTGAAAACATCTGTGTGAAAATTCGTGAAGACCTTACAAAATCCCACAGCTCTACTTAAAGTACTTTTTTTAGCTATGAATTTTTGAAGTTTGGCCCATTTCATCATTGTGATTCTTTTAATGTGCAATTTAAGCGTCATCAACTGCTTATTTTTCACTGCATTGGGTTGAAATTTGTACTGAAAATCCAAGAGACCTTAATGATAATTTGCAAAATATATCCATGTAATACAGTTGTTGCTGAATGTTTGCTGAATGTTTCACAGTAATCAAATCATGAAATTTTTTTTTAGCCAAATGAAGAACCTTTAATTTTCAAAAATAAATCTCCACTAGGTAGATATTTGTAATATGTTGACTTCAAGGTTTTCCATCTCTGGGTGTTAACTATTGAGAAAATCCACTTTAAGATATTTAGACTGTATATTTTCCCCCCAAGAAGGATAACTTGAATTCGTCTCAAACTTTTTATGGAACAGTGTTAATATTGATTACAGATATATAAAAATAGCTAGTTTTTCATACTTTCAATTGGCCGTATTGCATTCAGTGGTCTTATTTCATAAGTAGATACTTGTGCTCTGGGCCTGTGTTTCATTGGGCTCAGGAAGTCACAGCTTTGAAGCTTTGTTGCTTACTAGATGATGTCATCTTGCTGTGTGTGAACAATTTTAGTTACACACAGGAAAAGATGGTAAGGCATCTTCCCACAGTGGCCAAACCTCTTGCTGTGTAAAATTACCCATCTCTAACAACCTAGCACTATGACCATTAGACTGGTACTTAGCAACTTAACAGTAACAAACATCATGCATGGGAAAATTCTGTGGGGGTGGGGTGTTACAGTTAGAGCCGGGGGCATGGGGAGCATGGGGATCTGTAGCATAAATTCACATAAAAATACTATATCCATAATCCAATTTAGAAAAAAATTGATAGTAAAACTACAGATGAAGGAACCTGCCATGGTCTTGGAGCCTATATGGTAGTAGCTGTATTTTTAAACACAATGCACAGGAAGCAGCGTGAGTACAGAGGAGACTGCTCACTACTGTAAGATTCACACAGCTCTCCTTTAGCAATATTAAATAGGATGCCATGCTATCACAAGTCATGACTCTCTAGTGAGCCAGAGGATTAAACAACCGGACTAAAGGACAGCTACAAACTTTAGCTGGTACCAGCCATAGCCAACTATCTTGCAAGACAAACTATGTCTATATCTCTCAGTGTAATTAATCGTATTTCAACAATGTATCACATGTTTGAAAAAAAAGGGCTGATGCTCTAAAACTTCAGCAGCACACCAACTGTTCAGCACTGATGTGCACAGAGTCTTAAAAAGTGGATTTTCAACTCTGAAGCTATATTTAGCAACATCTGTGGCACTCACATTTTAATGCAGGACTTCTAGATGTGATAGAACTATACTAAAACTACACAGAGTCAATATGTGGTTGCAAGAAAGAGACAATTAGTAAAAATATAAATGTTTAAAAATTAAAGATTTCTTTCCAGTAAATATTAATTTTTATGTGATTACTGTGAAACATTCAGCAACAACTACTGATGTGAATACCTGTTGCAAATCTTTTGGGTGTCATGGACGTTCACTACAAATTTTATCAATTAATAAGCAATTGTTGAGGCTTAGAGTACACATACAGTGCCTCCAAGTAGTATTCAACCCCCTGCAGATTTTGCAGGTTTACACACTGCACCACTGAGGAGCACAGGTGACTATTGGCAAAACACCTCAAGGAAGGGGGAAAAGAAAAAGCGGGAAAAGCAGCGTACTCAAACAAAGGCTGAACACTTCCACTCCAAGAACGAAGGGAAGGCAGACTTTGTTTCAGTTGGAGCAAACAGCTTTTCTATTTTCGCTGAGCCGATTGTAGCTCAAGAACTTTTTTTTTTTTTCCCCCTTTAAGTAGCTTTGGGACAGTTTCTTTTCTCAGCCCTCTTTTCTTTTTAGTTTTGGGGCAGGCAGGCAGGCAGGCAGTCTTTCTTTCTTTCTTTCTTTCTTTCTTTCTTTCTTTCTTTCTTTCTTTCTTTCTTTCTTTTCTTTTCATTTCTTTTCTTTTCTTTTCTTACACTAAGTACCATACCGGTCAGCCCTCTAAAGGCGTGACAAACACCACTGTTTGCCTTGACCTTAAATAGAGGAGTCCGCAGGTGTGTCTCGTTGGGCCTAAACAGCCCGCGGACTTTTGGGAATTGGAGTTCCCTGAAGTTATGGCCCTGTGCCGCCGTCGCCCTCTGCTGGCAGCTGGCGGTGCAGGCTGGACACCCTGCCTCCGTCGCCCTCTGCTGGCAGCAGGCGGCCCAGGCTGGACACCCTGCCGCCGTCGCCCTCTGCTGACAGCAGGCGGGGCCAGCTGAACCCTTACATAGTCAACATGGGAAAGACTAAGGAGCATTCCAAGGAGCCATCAGAGACAAAATCATGGAGGGTCACAAGGCTAGCAAGGGATACAAAACCCTTTCCAAGGAGTTGGGCCTACCTGTCTCCACCGTTGGGAGCATCAACCGGAAGTGGAAGGTTTATGGAACTACTGTTAACCTTCCACGGCCTGGACAGCCTTTCAAAGATTCCTCCCGTGCCGAGGCCAGGCTTGTCCGAACGGTCAAGGCTGACCCAAGGACAACAAGGAAGGAGCTGCGGGAAGATCTCATGGTGGTGGGGACATTGGTTTCAATAAATACCATAAGTAACGTACTCCACCGCAATGGTCTCCATTCCAGGCGAGCCCATACGGTACCTTTACTTTCAAAGCATCATGTCAAGGCCCGTCTAAAGTTTGCTCATGATTACTTGGAGGACTCTGAGGCGGACTGGTTCAAGGTTCTCTGGTGTGATGAGACCAAGGTCGAGGTCTTTGGTGCCAACCACACCTGGGGCGTTTGGCGAGAGGATGGCACTGCATACGACCCCAAGAATACCATCCCTACAGTCAAGCATGATGGTGGCAGCATCATGCTGTGGGGCTGCTTCTCAGCCAAGGGGCCTGGCCATCTGGTCCGCATCCACGGGAAGATAGATAGCACCGCCTACCTGAAGATTTTGGCCAAAAACCTCCGCTCCTCCTTCAAGGATCTTAAGATGGGTCGTCATTTCATCTTCCAACAGGACAACGACCCCAAGCACACGGCCAAGAAAACCAAGGCCTGATTTAAGAGGGAAAAGATCAAGGTGTTGCAGTCTCCTGACCTTAACCCAAATGAAAACTTGTGGAAGGAGCTCAAGATCAAAGTCCACAAGAGATGCTGAAAGAACCTAGACAACTTGGAGAAGATCTGCATGGAGGAGTGGGCCAAGATTACTCCTGAGACCTGTGCCGGCCTGATCAGGTCTTATAAAAAATGATTAATAGCTATAATTGCAATCAAGGGTTATTCCACCTAAACCTAGGGGTTGAATAATAATTGATCCTAATTATGTTTAAAATGTATTACAATTTAATTGAGCAACTTATATTTTTTGTTTGTAATATTTAGGCATCTGTTAATAAATGCTACTCTTGTTCAAAGTTTGAAAGCTCTAACTTATTTGCAACCTGTTGAATTTGCAAAATCTGCAGGGGAATACTACTTGTGCGCATATAAAGATTTGCAAAAATTATGAATTGGGGCAAAATAAAAAATTCTAAAACTAATATTAAAAAAAAGTACTTGGAGTAGAGCTATAGGATTTTTCAAAGTTCCATGAATTTAATGGTAGTTTTCACAAGAGTTTTTTCAAGAAAATCCATGACATGAACTGGAAGGGTTAGATGAGTTGGTATGAAATGACACAAAATGATCAATTTTTTGACCATTTTCTATAAAATCTTGTTACTCAGTATAAAACCACACTTCCATTGTGAAACATGCCCCAATCTCACTACAAAAAAAAAAAAAACACTGAACTCTGAATGGTTCATAAACACTAAACACAACTCAGCACACAGGACAGGTGTTGAGGATTAAAAGTCACGTTTGAATGAGGGTCTTTGTTACCCTGAAAAAGATCAGCTGTAATATGAGGTTTTTGTTAAAGTTAGCAGAACATATTTATTAATAGTCCAGTAACTTATTTTGGTAGAGAACAGCACGTAGGTCAGGGGTGCACAACTGTGTTCGAGCAGGTAAATCACAAAACTGTGCTGGACACTGGCCCTCCAGGACTAGAGTTGTGCACCCCTGGCTTAAATGATCTAGACTGTGTGCCTGTACAGCAGGGGGCACTCTGGACTCAGACATGTCTAAAAATTATAACAGCTGCAAAAGCAAATCTCCCACAGGTAAATAATCTTTATGCAGAGAAGATCAAGAATGACAGATATTTGTCACTGTAACCTTAATTACTGCGTTTGCAGGTCTCTTCCTCAGACCTTTCAAAATTACATTACATCCTGGTTGCTGCTCTGTTCAATTCTTATGATTTCATCTTGTTTTCTCCTTTGTGACCATTTCAACTCAACACTCTGACTGACCAGGTGGATCATAACAATTCATTGCACATTTGCTTTCCACTGTATGAAGCAGGATTGAAAGATTCATTGTTTTATTATCGAAATCAGGATTTGAAAGTCATTTTCAAATTGTAAAAGATTATTACATCCTACATTATCAACAGTGGTCGTCTTAACAAGTGAAGAAATATAACACGAACATCCAGAGTATAGAAAAACTGGACACTCTGGTCTTCTAGGCCAAAACAAAAAATAAACTGGCCTGGATCTCAATTTATACAAATATAATTTCAATTGTTGCCAGAATATTGGAAAGGAAAATTACAATTACCTATTTTACCCAAATCATTCAGCCCTAAAATGAAAAATGTAATTAATTTACATCTAATAAAAGTAAATGTACTGCTGAATATGAAATGAAACAATGACTCAGAATATAAGCTTTAATCTGAGAGTATTTATATTGATATTGGGTGAACCATGAAGGAATTACAGTTATGTTTATACATATTCTGCTCATTTCAGAAGGACATTAGTAATTAGATGAATAAACACAATCTTAAATTATTTAGGACTTCTGCAGTCAGTGACTGCCTGAAGGGACCCACAGACATCACCAAACACTGAGTATCTTCTCTGGTGAAGGCCTGTCAGACCTGAAATGCACAGTAAAATATTGGCAACTAATCTTTTTGTAGGTTGTGTAAAACAACTAAAAGTATAAGGCAGATTTCTTTATAGCTCATTTTGTGTCATCCCAGCTTGAGGGCAACTTGATGATGGGTGAATGCTTAGATGGCTATGCTAGTTGGGGGCTCATGAAATAACATAATTACCAAAAATAACACAGACAGCCAGTCTATTCTGAAATAGTTTAAAAGCATGGAATGAGGGGCTAACATATCAGTTCACAACATAATTTAAAAGAAAAACCACAGAACATCATATTGCTCAATAAAGAGAAGTGAAGGTGCAGCACAGTATTTAATCAAAATCTGAAGTTATTTATCTGCAGGATGGTTATAGCTCCTTCAGATATAAGGATAAAAAACAACTTGCATCAGAGGGATGCGCACACGGAGAAAACGGTCCACTGAAATGACCAGGAGTAAGACGGCAGAGGCCACCTCTAGCATTAAGATGACAGAGCACATGAAAAGGCAGCCAGGAAAGGAGGTGTTCATATGGATGTCAACCAGCACAGTAATAAGGACGGCCCCAGAAGGTGGGCTGTCTGAGGGCTCCACATGTGCACACTGCTCAGGCTACAAGTTACAGCAATAATCACCTAATGAGGACCCAGACAGCACTGCTACCCATTGGAAGAGAAGGAGATCAACCAGTACAGATGATGATGATGATGATGATGATGATAGAGTGTAAGAAGCTGGCAGTGACTAAACCTCCCTGTGAGCTCCAATGAAAACTTGCATGTTCATGTGTTCTACATAGACTTGTTACACAATGCAAAACCACACGAACTAATGTACTGATTTTGTAAAATCTCATCTAATGATTTTGTAAAACAGAATCATACGTCTTCAACTTGTAGTTCATTTTTGATTTACAACCCCAATTCCAAAAAAGTTGGGACGCTGTGTAAAATGTAAATAAATGTAAATAAAACAGAATGCAATGATTTAATATAATCAAGATTAAATGTTAATGTCTGTTACATGTTCAAATAATACATGGAATGTATTTATACGATTTATATGTCCATGTTTGATAAAGATTGGCCCAAAATGTTCATATGAATGCTGTTAACTTAGTGCTAATATACTACTAGATTCCTGTAGGGGCGGCATAAAACAGAATTGTTGTGTAGGTGAGTTTTCTTTCCACTTTTTTATTAAGTTTTGACATCCATATAAATTAAAACCACCAACCTTAATGAAATAAATCAATAAAACCTTTAGTTTCCAACCTCATATGTGTCTACCCACCAAGTAGTGTATTTGCAATATTATAGATTAATAAGCTGTTTCAAGTTGTTTTGCCTCTTTCCTTTAAACACTGCATTTACTGTCTGCAGAGATTCAGTTCTGTTCCACAGAGGTGGAAAGCAACAAATTATATTTACTCTCATTACTGTACTTCAGTACATTTTTCCTTGTAAAGGTATTTTAGGAGTAAAATTAAATCATAGTATCTCTACATTTACTTTATAATTAATATCTAATACTTTGCTATTTTTCTTTTCACCTGGTTAAATTTAAAAGATTCAGTTCTGAAAGCCAATCAAAGCTGAGCAGCTTTGAAAACACTTCAGAGTTCAGAAGCGCCACGTTTACTGGAGAAAGAAAGAGGCTAAAAGTGTTACAATCACACAAGGAGCACACTTTATCCAGACTGTCAACATCTTTTACTTTCAAATGAACTAGAGAAAATTATGTTATCATCAGCCTCCAAATCTGCCTCCAGCTGCCGAAATCTTCACTTCAGCCTGAGGGAGCAGCTGACTGGCTAGCTGAACAGGTACTGTGTTTGCTATTTTCTTACATTGTTTCACACTAAAATTAAACCTAAAAGAACCTAATTAGTTTGGGAAGCACAGAGTCACGGATGTTGTTGAGGTCCAGCTGCTCGACTTCCTTCCTGGTTCCTTGAAGACATAGTCATTGGTCTACAGGCTGAAGAAAAGGGGTGAGAGCACACAACCTCGTGGAACTCCAGTACTGAGGGTCTGGGTGTCTTACGTGTGTTTCCCAAGCTATACCTGCTGTATCCTGTTTGTCAGGAAATCCATGATCCACTGACAGATGGGATGTGGCACAGACAGCTGGGACAGTTTGATCTGCAGCAGCTCCGGCACTGTGGTGTTGAAAGCTGGGCTGAAGTCTACAAACAGAACTCTAGTGTAGGTAGCAACACTGCTGAGATGCTGTAGCATGAAGTGCAGGGCCATGTTGACCACATCAACAGACCTGGCTTGCTCATGGGGGCTTGGACCCAGATTTCTTTCTGTAATGCTGATTTCCTTGTAAAGCTGCTTTGTGACCACACCTGTTGTAAAAAGCGCTATATAAATAAACTTTGCTTGCTTGCTACCTGTTAGCTCTGTATGCAAACTGCAGAGGATCGAGCAGAGGGTTTATAATGGCCCTCAGGTTTGCAAGGACCTGGTGTTTAAAGACCTTAATGACTATAGAGGTCAGGGCTACTGGCCTGTAGTCATTAAATCCAGTACAAATCCAGTAAAGTCACTTTTTGGTGAAGAACAGTGCTTAGATTATTTAGACTGCATGCCTGTACAGCAGAGGGCACTCTGGAGTCTTTGCTGTAAATTTCCATATTCACAGCACAGTATTTCCATATTTACAGTAATAGAAGTACATTTTCATTAGGCAAATAGGTGCCTTTGCACATCGCTTCCTCAGACCTTTCAAAAGTACATCTTCATTGCTGCTCTCAATTCTTATCAGCTCTTTTACTGTATTAGTTAAACTTGTTTTCTCCCTTTCAACCATTTCAACTCAACATTCTAACTGACCAGGTAGGTCATAACAAATCCTCACATATGCCTTTCACTGTATGAAGCAGGATTGAAAGAGTCATTGTTTTTATATCAAAATCATAATTTGAAAGAGAGCCATTTTCAATTTGCAAAGGATTATTATATCCTATATTATCAACAGTGATTGTCAATACAAATAAAGAAATATAACATAATATCATGAACACCCAGGTGCAGAGTGCAGATTAAATGGATGTGCTGGTCTTCTTGGCCAAATAAATGAACAAAAAATAAATAAATAAACATGCCTCGATCTCAATTTATATAAAAATAAATTGAACTTCAAACAATTAAAGTCAGAATATTAGTAAAAAAAATGCGATTAGATATTTTACTCAAATCATTCAGTCCTAACATGAAGATTGTCATTAATGTACATGTAATGAAAGTAAACTTACTACAGGGATGAATGAAACAATGACATTAAAATACAGAATGTAAGCTTTAACTGAGAGTATTTATGTTGATATATATTGAAAATTAAAGATGTTTTATTCATATTCTGCTCATTTCAGAAAGCTATAAGTAATCAGATGAATTAACACAATCTTAAATAAAATTATTTATTTACACTCAGTGACTGAAGGGAACCATAGATGTCACTAAACACAGAGTATCTTCTCTGGTGAAACTCCACAGACCTGAAATGCAGCTGTTTTCACTCCCTGCTTTTTTTGTTTTTTTTATGTCTGTGTTCTTTTGTTGAATACATCACAGGAAATTTTAGGAACAGTAATTCTTGTGCAGATTGTGGGGTTTAGTCAGGTCAACTTTAAAGTATAAGGCAGATTTCTTCACAGTGTGTTATGAGTAATACCAGCTTGATGGCAACTTGATAATGGGGTGGATACTCAGATTGTTTTGCCAGTTGAGGGCTCCTGAAATTATTACATTAACTAAACTGTACAAAAAAGATAGATTTATAATGTATTTGTAGATAATATATAGATTTGTTTTGTAACTTAAATAGTAACATGGCTGATCTAAAAAATCCTTAAATTTTTAAAACTAAACATTTAATCAAATATTAAATAATAACAGAATGTCACACGTATTATTGCTCTGTTAACTTACTGTTTGATTTTCAATTAAAATTTAAGCCTCTAAGGTTAGTTATACAAACCCCATCTTTAGAAAACTTGGGACATTTCATAAAATGTCAAGAATCTGTGATTTCTTAATTCTCTTGAACCTTCATTTAACTGAGAAATGTACAAAGAGAAGATTTCCAATATTTTAGAACTTAATTGTATTTTGTAAACATGAAGAAATATAGAATTTGATGCCTGCAACACACTCAGAAAAGTTAGGACGGAGGCATGTTTACCACTGTGTAATATCACCTTTTCTATTTACTAAGGATAGGATAAGGATAAGGAACTAAGGATACTAAATTTTGCCCATTCTTGTTCGATACAAGACTCAGCTGCTCAGCAGTCCATGGTCGTCATCTGATTCTCCTCTTCATGATATTCATCATATACATTCCACACATTTTCAATAGTGGTGAGCTACGACCCGTCTTTGCTTGCTGAGACTGAGCCTTTGGTGGATGCTCCTTGAATACCCAGTCATGTTACCAATTCACTTGAATATTCTACAAATTTTTCGCCATTATTGTGCTCCGTCCCATTACAACACTCATTCATATTTAAAAAATACAATCAAGTTGTTCAGCCGAAATAAAAACGTAAAATCTGTGTACTTTTGTAAGTTAAATAAAGGTTAAAAAGACCTTTTACAAAATGTCCCAACTTTTCTAGAAATGGCATTAGAATTTTTTAGGATAAAACAACAAACCGTTTCAACAGAGCCAGAGGTTTTCCTTCGACTGATGGAAAAGGGAACATTTAGAGACAACTGTGATGGCTGCAAATGGTCAACTACAGTCTTTGTGCATCTCATATATATCATCATTTGCTGTAGGGTTTTTACAACTCTGACTCCTGTGTAGCCTTTCGGTTTTCTGTACTGCTGCCTTTGTTCCGGTGTTTTCTAGATTGCTGTTTGTGTATTTGTCAGTATTATTCTGTGTCACGGTCTGTTCACTCTGCTGCTGTTTTCTGTCATGATAAACTCTTCTCCACAGCTTCCTACACGCCTCTTTTATCTTGTGGATCTTAAACGCATAAACTATGGGGTTAACTGCTGAATTAGCATGAGAGAGGAGGACACCTATGTCAACAGCAACAGAGGGCACCTCAATATGTGGACCATATAATCGTACAGTGACCATGAGGAATAAAGGGAGCCAACAGACAACAAAGAGAACTAAGACCAGAACCAGTGAAGCAGCCAATATATATAATTCTGTGAGCTCTGATAAAAACTTCCTGTGTTTTATGTTTACTTGTTACACAATACAAAACCACACTGGCATAGACACCAACTTGAGTCACATGTTGATTGTCTCGCGACACGACTCCACTCAGACTCGAGACTTATGACTCAAAAAGGGAACCCTCTGAATGTTTCTAATGGATTTGTAAAACAGAAACATGCATGTCTGCAATTTTTATTTTTTTGATATATAACAGAATCACGCTTCTTTTGTTTCAGCTCTGGGTGACACCAATTCCATGAAAATACAAACAGCGTCACTCTTTGTGGAGGTCACATGACCTTTGTGAGTGTAAACATGAGCAGAAACCTGAAAGCCTTCAAATAACACATAGAAAGTTTTTTGCAAGCATGAAATGTCAAACTTTAATCTAGAATGGCCATAAAATATTCATGTGAACTGGAGTCAGATTACTACTAACATACTGTTAGAATCAGCAGGCAGAAATCAGCATTAGGTGTTTTCTTTCCTTGTTTTAGACTGAGTTTTGACATTTATGACCCAGAACTGAAGGCCTAGCTCTAATAGTTATGGTTTGCCACAGAACAATTCTGAATTTTCAGCTTGAATAAAAAATACAAACAAAATTGATTACATTAGTAGTAATACCTTTGATTTCCATCCTCATGTGTGTCAGCTTTCATCTTTATCATTGCAAAACCAACAGACGTAATGTGAAGTCAGGGCTGTTTTCCCAAATTGCTATGTGCAGTCAATGCATGTAGTTTGTGTCGGGACCAAAGGCTATCCCCTTCAACACCAGGCCTCCAATTTTTTTACTTACTTTACTTTATATTTTAATACTGGCTAAACACTTACACTAACAACTGTTCTAAGTCTAAGTTCTCAAAATATGTCATAAAGGAAAGAGTCTTCAGACGCTCAGTTTGTGGAAAAAAGCTTCTTCTTTATTTAAGCATCAGGTGGCACAGGGTCTCGAGAGACCCAACTGCGCATATAGTGTTCAAAACAACAGGTTATATACCGTTTATCTGGGGTAGCAGGTGGCACTCTGAAGCCATTCATTTCTCAGAATTGCTACAGCAGCAAAATCTGTCCAACAGGTAAATATGGAGGCCTTTTTGCAAAGAGCTTCACACTTATGTTCTTTCTCTTCTTTCTCTGGGTCTTCTTGCCTCTTGAGGTGATCATTGCTGTAGCATGTTGTCTGGGCAATGTGCTGGTGATTTGGGCAGTGTGGACATGTGGAGCCCTCAAGCAGCCCACCTTCTGCTTCATTTTGTTCTTCAGATTTTGACTCAGTGCTATACTTTGACATCTATTTGTAGAACAATGCGGTGCTCTATGGTGTTTCTTTTATGAAGGAACACTGATATGTTGAACGCCCCACTTCATTTTTGAACTATTTAAGAATCAGAACAAAGAAACTGATACTATTTATTTCTTTTCCAAGTCTACAGTCTCTAAAAATTGCTCTTGGATCGTGGTTGCACTGGTTCACTGCTGCATTGCTGAGTTTTATCCCCATGTTTGGATGGCACAACTCTTGGGTGCAGACAGAATTCAATGCAGCTTCTTAACCGTTATTTCCACTTCCTATGTAATGACTTCCTCCGTTAGGTATCATGAGAGGCTTGTATTGTTACATCTTCCTGACCACTCGAAGGCAGTTAAGAGCAAATATAGGTGTGGCTGCAAAGTCCAGCACATATTACCAAAAAGAACACAGACTGGCTGCTTCACTGTAAAATTATATGGTGATAATATTGAGGTGCCCTCCTGTTTCATGCTAATTCAGCAGTTAACCCCATAGTTTGTGCGTTTAGGATCCCCATAATAAAAGAGTCGTATAGGAAGCTGTGGAGAAGAGTTTATCATGACAGAGATCAGCAGCAGAGTGAACAGAACAACACACAGAATAATACAGACAGAAACACAAAAAGCAAGTCAGTCTTGTAAAAACCTACAGCAACTGATGACATATGAGATGCACAAAGCCTGTAACTGACCGTTTGTAAAACTATGATTGACACACACACACACACACACACACACACACAAACACACACACACTTCATCTGAACCGCTTATCTTTCTGGGTCGCAGGGTGGGGGGTGGGGAAACACCCTGGACAGGTGCCTTCACAATCATATCATCTCTAAATGTTCCTTCCTCTGTCAATCAAAGGAAAACCTTCGGCACTGTTGAAAGGATTTGTTTTTTTTTATCATTAAAAGTTTTTCAGTCAGTTCAGGAGCCCAAATTGGCACAACTATCTAAGTATTAACTCCATCATCAAGTTGCCCTCTAGCTGAGATTACTCATAACATGCTATGAAAAAAGCTGCTTCATACGTTTAAGTTGACCTGACTACACCCCACAACCTACACAAGAACTACTGTTGCCAATATTTCAATGTGAAACCTGTGATGTATTTAACAAAACACAAATTCTTTTGTGCAGATCTCAGGAAGTCTGAACACAAAGAGCACAGACACAAAAAAACAGCAGCATTTCAGGTCTGGTAGAGTTTCACCAGGGAAGATACTCAGTGTGTGGTGACGTCTATGGGTCCCTTCAGACAGACGCTGCAAAAGTACTAAACAGTTTCATTTAAGATTCTATTATTTCATCTAATTACTTCTAGTCTTCTGAAATGAACAGAATATGCATAAAAACATCTGTAATTTCTTCACCCAACATTCATATATATACTCTTAGTTTATATCTTACATTCTGTATTTTACTTTCAGAGTCGTTGCTTTATGTCAAATCCAGTAGTCTAATTGTCTTTATCAGATGTAAATTAATTACATTCTGGGGAAATATTAGGTAAAATATCTAATTGCAATTTTTCAATTCAATTCAATTTCTATATGATCATGAAGCTTTGCTCGGCACATGATCTGCCATGGATATACCTGCCCATACGACCGGCAGAGATCGTTTTTGTCAGTCGTGGGTTTCCTGGTGATATTAGTGTGTATTCACCATTTGTCCTGCTGCATCACACGTAGCTCTTTTCCGACATAGTGCTGGTGCCAGTGACAGCATCTCGAACTGTTCTGCGCTTTTCCACCACAAACACACTTGTTCTCGGCTGGCAAAAACATGGTTTACGAGTGGTTGTGTTAGGGGTGTATTTATGTGGGGTGTTTTACCAGCACACTTGCTAACTGTTTACAGGAGCTTTTGTCTCGGGTTAGATTATTTGTGCCCATACATTGTACAAGATGTAGGATTCTATAAAACCACACTGGCACTGTGAAACAGGCTTCAATCTCACTATGAAAGGAAAACCACTCAACTCTGAATGGTTCATAAACACTAAACAAAACTCAATACACAAGGCAGGTGTTGAGGATTAAAAATCACATTTGAATGAGGGTCTTTGTTACCCTGAAAAAGATGCTCAGCTGTAATATGAGGTTTTTCCTAAAGTGAGCAGAACACATTTATTTATGTCCAGTACCTTATTTTGGGGAAGAACAGTGCTTACATGATCTAGACTGTGTGCCTGTACAGCAGGGGGCACTCTGGACATGTCTGAAAATTACAACAGCTGCAAAAGCAAATCTACCACAGGTAAATATTCCCTATGCAGAGCAGATTAAGACTGACCACTGTTAGATTTGCCACTGTAGCCTTAAATATCAGTTCATCTTGTTTCCTCCTTTGTGACCATTTTAACTCAATATTCTAACTGAACATCTAGGTTATAACAATTCCTTTCACATTTGCGCTCCACTGTATGAAGCAGGACTGAAAGATTCATTATTTTTATGTTGAAATTGAAATTTGCAAGTTATTTTCAAATCACAAAAAGATTATTATATCCTACATTATCAACCGTGGTTGTCTTAAAAGTGAAGAAATATAACATGAACATCAATTTATAAAAAAATAATTTCAGTTGTAGCCAGACTATTGAAAAGAAAAAGTGCAACAACATATTTTACCCAAATCATTCAACCCTAAAATGAAGAATGTAATTAATTTACATCTAATGAAAGTAAATGGACTGCTGAATATGAAATGAAACAATGAGACTGAAATTAAAATACAGCATGTAAGCTTTAATCTGAGAATATTAATATTGATATTGGTTGAATAACGAAGGACTAACAGATGTTTTTAAACATATACTACTCATTTCAGAAGACCATAAGTAACTGGATGATTTAACACAATATTTTAAATGAAATTGTTTGGAACTTTTGCAGTCAACAATAGATTTATGATTTAACAATAGATGTTTTTTTTTTCACATAAGAATTTGTTTTTTGTTAAATACATCGCAGGATGCACAGTGAAATACTGGCAACAGTAATTCTTGTGTAGGTTGTGTAAGACAACTAAAAGTATAAAGCAGCTTTCTTCACAGCACGTTTTATGTCATCCCATCTTGAGGGCAACTTGATGATGGGGCAAAGACTTGGATGGTTGTTGGGGGCTCCTGAAATGTCTATATCACTTCAAAAAATTAAGAAAGGCAGAAAAAAAGGAGATTTGTTTATAGCTTAAAAAGGTAACATGCCTGAGTTAAAATTTCTTTCACATTTAAAAAAGGTTTTTAAAAAGTGTTAAAAGAACAACAAATAACAGTTGATGCATCAGTGGTTATTGTTCTGTTCTGTTATTGTTCTTACAATTTGATGTTGAAATGTGAAATTTGAAGCCTGTCAGGTTACTTTTCTTTTAGGATAAACTAACAAATCTTTTTCAATAGTGTTCCTTTGTTTGATGGAGGAAGGAAGTTTAGAGACGATGGTGGAGAGGTGAGTCAATCATGACTTTGCAAATATGGTCTTCATGCGTCTTATAGACAGTGCCCTCCACAAATGTTGGCAGCCCTGGTAATCATGAGCAAAATGAGCTCTAGAAAATATTCTTAATTCTTTATTGTTTTTGGTCTTTCATTCAAAATATAAGCAAAAATCTAGCCTTTATTTAAGGTGTCATGATTGAAAGATAAAAATAAATCTTCATTGAAATCTAACTGAAGTATACTCCCATATTTATCTATTTAACCTCACCCGAGCCATCAGAAAAACTTAAACGGTCAGGAAATCACCAAGAAATAACAATGAAGCAGAAGGTGGGCTGCCTGAGGGCTCCATATGTCCACACTGCCCAGATCACCAGCACATTGCCCAGACAACATGTTACAGCATTGATCACAAGAGGCAAGAAGTAGAAGGACCACACAGCACTGCTACCCAAGAGGTACTGGAAGAGAAAGAGATCAACCAGTACATGTGGTGATGACCAGGGATGCCACTAGAAGTTCATGGATAAGGAAGCAAAGTCTGTACCTGGGGGTCTGGTGGGGTGGTCCCCAAAGAGATTTTTTTTTAATGGCCCCAAAATGTTTATAATGCACTTTTAGAGTAGCAAAAGCCAGAAAATGTCAAGTACATCAGCCATTAAGTATATCAAAAAATAGTTGGTCAAATTGGCACAGAGTAGATCTGTCTCTTTGTAGTTTGTTTGAAGCACAGAGCTAATATAACAAACACTATATCCATCCACTTACTACAGGCACAGATCAAGCAAAGGTACTGAAGTTAAGTAATGTTCTCTCCTCTCTCTTAGATACACTGCAAGGTCCTAAATATATTACTCAAACACACAGACTACAGATCAGTTCTATCCCAGATGGTGCAATCAGAAAGTGTGATTTTGCTCTGTAGGCATGTTTAATAAGCTAGGTGACAGAATTTCATGGTCATGGTGACAAATATTGTATTTCCTCAGTTAATTCAGTGTTAATTGTAACCAAAAGCTTATACAACCCCTCTCTCGCTTTCTTCTTGATCACTAACCTCCATGAGATCTGCTCCTTCAGTCCTGTCAGTCTCCTTCAGCTTCCTTCTTCCCCTCTCTTCCTGTCTTAGGTAATACTTTAATTGTATTAAACTCAGATTATGAAGAACCTAAGGAAATGCTTATTAATCAGTTACATTTTTTGTTTTAACTGGTAAAAATCTGAGAATCTTCTCATCTGACTGGCCTTTGACAGAGCTGCCACCGCCTCTTAATTTCCATTTACAGTTTTAGGAATTGAGGGAATTGAGGTATATAAAACTATGCTATGATGACCTATTCACACTAAGCTGAATCAGCTTTTTGTTGAATTTCCCGTTCCACCTTAAATGCTGTAGCCATTACATTCAGGCGCCTCACAGCGGGAAAATTCCAACAAGAATGTGGCGAACAGGAAGTAACTTCAGCCTCGTCCTCTTCACTGACTTTAACTTACTGTAAATAGCAATATTAGGCAAATACTGGTGTCATTCTTCCCAAACACTGAAGAGAAATCTACAAAGAATATAGAGAGCTGTCTAAAATGTTATTTCCATCCCTCTTGTTCTATTACACTCTCACGCTCACTGAGAAGTGAGGTTAAACCAGAGCTTGTCAGCTAGCTAAGCTAGTTAGCTAATGTTATTGTTGGCCTAGTCTCTTTTCTTTACCTCACTCAACCCAGAGCCGGCTTATGAGGAGCCTGGCCACTTCCTATTCACCCCGTTATATCAAAAACAGGACTGCTGAACAGCAGAGGGCGCCCGTGAGTGAGTCCTCAATGAATGGGCAGCAGAAGGCGGGCATTACTGCTAGAACATGATGATTGATTGGCGAGCGGAGCAGCTCATTGGCTGTTCGCGCTCACTGACGTCATGGACGTACATGAGGCGCCTTTTTAAACTCCTATTATTCGAGTTTAAAAGCTCTTAAAAATATAACAGCAGTGTTAAATGTTTTATGCTGTTCATTGTTCAGGAGATTATTGTATTCTTTTACATTAAAAATGTTTAAGCGTTTATAAACTATGATTTTGTTCAAATGCTCCATATCAACCCGTTCATTTTGGACTCACTTGGGAGCGCTCTCTAGCATTTGAGAAAACCGGAAGACATTGCAGAGTGGGAATTCTCTGACTCAAACCCAAAGTTAACTAAAGTTAGCTAGAGTTAACAAGCAACCAAGTAAAAAAAAACAGATATCCAGCTATACTGACCAGAATTTGCCACAAATCCACACTGTAGGTGGGTATTTACTCTGTTTAACACTGTTTCTCTCTGTATATTACAGATTTTGAACAAGGTCTAATGTTTATTTTAGTGAGCTTTTAGCCAAAATCCTGTCTTCAGCTCGGTAACCGCATAAACAGAGCCCCTCCCCCAAGTCTGATATGATTGGCTTACAGCATATGAACTCTAATATGATTGGCTGACTGTTCGTCAATCTATGGTAGAACAGCAGAGGCAGGGCTGCATTAGAGCAGCAGCAACCGCACCTCCCCAGGTCGCGCCCTGCTATTACAGAAGATTGTAAATGAAAATAAACCATAGACGATTTGATCTTGTATTGTACATTTACTTAGGAAAGGGGGGGGGCAACACCCATGGTGATGATGGAGTGTAAGAAGCTGGCTGTGGCTAGACTTTTCTGTGAACTACGATGAAAACTGACATGTTCATGTGTTCTACATGAAGTTGTTGCATAAAGCAAAACATATCTGTAATTTGTAGCAGATTTTTGATTTTTGTGATTTTGTGATATTGTGATTTTTGAACTTAAAATCTGCAAGTATTTTAATAATACTCTTATTTTATTATTAGGGTTAAAGGGTCACATTTTTCATTGTGGAATTTAGGCAGATACAGCTAAGTGAGCTCTCCCATTGGTTAGGACTTCTAGGGTTGAATTGAAGGTCTAACCTTTCAGAATAACTGGTAACGTAATTAATTTAGAGTGAAATCAACCAATCAGTTTGATTTACAATGGTCTGGGCCAATTTTGTTAGAATAAATATCATTCTAGGCCTTCTGGAAGGTACATGACTGATGGAGAACACAAGTGCCAGCCTAAAGAACGTTTCAGTCAGCTAATAGACATGGAAAACAGTGGCAGCTCTATGCCAGGATATGCTACTGAAAGAGTGGCTGAAAAGTGCTACAGTGTGTCTGTTACATGTTCAAATAATACATGGAATGTATTTATAAGATGGAAATGTCTGATTTAGTTTGGCCCAAAATGTTTATATGAATCGCTGTTAATGCTAACATACAACTAGATTCCTGTAGGGTCGCATAAGACAGCACTGATGTGTTGACATCTACATGAATTAGAACCAGCATGAGATAAATCAATAAAACCCTTAGCTTTCAACCTCACATGTGAGACTTTGCATGCTCGTTTTGTTATGTTAATGCACAGTCTTTACTGCAGTGTCTTCCAGCTAACTAGTATATTTGCAATATTACCGACTAATATGCTGTTTCAAGTTGTTTTGCCTCTTTTCTTTAAACACTGCATTTACTGTTTGTAAAGATTCAATTCTGTTCCACAGAGGTGGAAAGTAACAAATTATATTTACTCTCATTACTGTACCTTGTAAAGGTATTTTAGCAGTAAAATTAAATCATAGCATTTTTATATTAATAAAACTCACCATTAATTTCTACTAAATACTTCACTTTTGCCCAGTTAAATTTAAATGATTCAGTTCTGAAAGCCAATCAAAACAGAGCAGCTTCAAAAACACTTCAGTCCTGAGGAGTTCAGAGGCAACAAGTTTACTGGAGAAAGCAATAGGCTAACAATGTTACCATCACACATGAGGAACATACTTTATCCAAATTGTCAAATGAACTAAAGAAAATGATGTTATCATCAGCCTCCAAATCTTCCTCCTAAAAGCTGCCAAAATCCCCACCTCAGCCTGAAGGAGCAGCTGACTGGCTAGCTAATCTTAGCTAAACAAGTAGTGTTTATTAATTTCTTCTTATATTGTTTTACAATAAAATTGAACATAAAAAAAATCATTAGTTTGGAAAGCACAGAGCTATTGATGTTAGCGGGTGGGGTTGGGGTGGGGGGCTGAAATCTGCCACCATCTCTACAGTCTTTCACATTCAGCAGCAGGTAGTTGCTGCTACACCAGGAGACCAGCTGCTCGACTTCCTTCCTGTAGGCAGACTCATCACCGCTGTCTATGAGGCCCACCACAGTGCTGTGGTCTGCCAACTTACAGATCTTCACAGTTGGTTCCTTGAAGACACAGCCATTGGTGCACAGACTGGAGAAAAGGGGTGAGAGCACACAACCTTGTGGAACTCCAGTACTGAGGGTCTGACATGTGTTTTCCAAGCTGCACCTGCTGTTCTCCTGTTTGTCACAAAATCCATGATCCACCAGCAGATGAGATGTGGCACAGACAGCTGGGACAGTTTGATCTGCAGCAGCTCTGATGCTATGGTGTGGAAAGCTGAGCTGAAGTCCACAAACAAACCTCTAGAATAGGTTCCAGAACTGTTGAGATGCTGTATCATGAAGCGCCGGGTTATGTTGACCACATCAACAGACCTGTTAGCTCTGTATGCGAACTGCCGGGGATCCAGCAGAGGGTTTGTAATGGCCTTCAAGTTTGCAAGGACCACGCGTTCAAAGACCTTCATTACTAGAGAGGTCAGGGCTACTGGCCTGTAGTCATTAAATCCAGTAAAGTCACTTTTGAAAAAGTGTCTCTGTTAACTCAGCTGTAATGTGAGGTTTTTATTAAAGTACACAGAACACAGTTATTAATAGTTTAGTATCTTATTTTTCAGAGAAAAGCAATGATCTAGACTGCATGCCTGTACAGCAGGGGGCACTCTGGGGGCATTCCCGAAAATTGCCACAGTAACAGAAGCAAATTTCCATCAGGTAAATCATTTTTCACAGACATTTGTCACTGTAGCATTAATAACTGTCTCTGCAGATCTCTCCCCCAGACCTTTCAAAATTCAATTTCATCTTCATTGCTGCTCTGTGCATTTCTTATGTCTTTTACTGTATTAGTTAATCTTATTTTCTCACCATTTCAACTCAACATTCTAACTGACCAGGTGGGCCACAACAATTCCTTTCACATTTGCCTTCCACTGTACAAAGCAGGGCTGAGTCATTGTTTTTCTAACGAAATCGTGATATGAAATAGAGCTATACTGAAATTGCAAAATATTAATATATTGTATATTATCAAGAGTGGTTGTCTTAACAAGTGCAGAAATATAATCTTTTAGCATGATCACCCATGTGCAGAGTGCAAAAAAAATGGACACCGCTTGTCTTCTTGGCCAAAATAAATAAATAAATAAATAACCTTAATAAAAAGAAAAGAAAAAAAGCCTGGATCTCAATTTATATAAAAACAATTTCAATTGAAGTCAGAATATTGGTAAGAAACATTAAAATACAGAACGTAAGCTTTAATTGAGAGTATTTATCTTGATATTGAGTGAACCATGAAGGAATTACAGATGTATTTTATGCATATTCTGCTCATTTCAGAAAACCATAAGTAATTGGATAAATTAACGCAATCTTAAATAAAATTATTTAGTGCTTTTGCAGTCCATGACTGTCTGAAGGGACCCATAGACGTCACCAAACTCTGAGTATCTTCCATGGTGAAACTCTGCAGACCTGAAATGCAGCTGTTTTCAATCCCTGTTTCTTATGGTGTTTTTGTGTGTCTGTGTTCTTTGTGTTCAGCCTTCATGAGATCTTCACATAAGAATCTGTGTTTATTCAGGTTGCACACTGAAATACTGGCAACAGTAATTCTTATGTAGGTTGTGGGGTTTAGTCAGGTCAACTTAAAAGTATGAGGCAGATTTAGTCACAGCATGTTTTGAGTAATCCCAGCTTGAAAGCAACTTGATAATGGGGTGGATGCTTAGATTGTTTTGCCAGTTGAGGGCTCCTGAAATTATTACATTAAAAAAAAAGGGAAATGCATTTATTTTGCAACTTAAAAAGCAACAGGACTGATTTAAAAAATCCTTAAAATTTAAAAACATCAAAAGTAATCGAACGTCAAACAATAACAGAATGCCACACTGGTAATTGTTCTGTTGACTTACTGTTTGATGTTCTATTTATTAAATCTTCAGTCTCTCAGGTTGCTTATACACACCCCATTTTTGGAAAAGTTGGGACATTTTGTAAGATGCAATAAAAATAAGAATCTGTAATTTTTTAATTCTCTTAAATCTTTCTTTAACTGACAAAAGTACAAAGAAAAGATTTCCAATATTTTAGAACTTAATTGTATTTTATAAACATTAAAAAATATAGAATTTGATGCCTGCAACACACTCAAAAAAGTTGGGACAGAGGCATGTTCACTGTGTAGCATCACCTTTTCTTTTCATTGCACTTTTTACTGGAACTGAGGATACTAAGTTTGACCATTCTTGCTTGACACAAGACTCAGCTGCTCAGCAGTGCATGGTCATCATCTGATTCTTCTCTTCATGATATTCATGATATACATTCCACACATTTTCAATAGTGGTGAGCGATGACCCATCTTTGCTTGCTGAGACGAGCATTTGGTGGATGCTACTTCTATACCCAGTCCCGATACCCTCAGCTGTTACCAATTCACCTGCTAATTGTGGAATGTTTCAAAACGGTATAACTTGAATGTTCTATAGACTATTTGCTCTCGTTTTGCCCCGTCCCAATTCAAAATGTATTTATGTTAACAAAATACAATGAAGCTGGTTAATCAAAACATTAAAAGTGATGTTTATGTACTTTTGCCAGTTAAAATGATTCAAAAGAATTAACAAATCACAGAGTAATGGTTTTATTGCATTTTACAAAATGCCTCAACTTTCCCATAAATGGGGTTTGAATTTTTAAGATAAAACAACAAATCGTTCCAACAGTGCCAAAGGTTTTCCTTTGATTGACAGAACGTTTAGAGATGACTGTAATGGCTCAGAGGCGTGTCAATCATAATTTTGTAAACAGTCAATTACAGTCTTTGTGCATCTCATATATGTCAGCAGTTGCAGCAGGTTATTGCGACACTGGCTGCTGTGTAGCACTTCTGTTTTCTGTACTGTTGTCTTTTGTTCTGGCGTTTTCTGCATTGCTGTTTGTGTTTCTGTCTGTATTATTCTGTGTGTTGTTCTGTTCACTCTGCTGCTGTTCTCTGTCATGATAAACTCTTCTCCACAGCTTCCTACACGCCTCTTTTATCTTTGGGATCTTAAACGCATACACTATGGGGTTAACTGCTGAATTAGTATGAGACAGGAGGGCACCTATGTCAACAGCAACAGAGGGCACCTCAATATGTGGACCATATAATCGTACAGTGACCATGAGGAACAGAGGGAGCCAACAGACAACAAAGAGAACTAAGACCAGAACCAGTGAAGCAGCCAGTCTGTGTTCTTTTTGGTAATATGTGCTGGAGTTGGTAGCCACGCCTATATTTGCTCTTAACTGCCTTCGAGTGGTCAGGAAGATGTAACAATACAAGCCTGTCATGAGAGCCAACGGAGGAAGGTATAAGCTGAAGAATATGAAGTAAACTAGATATGAATAGGAGATAACTTTAAAGAATCTGCATTCATTACTGTCTGCACCCAAAGGGTTGTGCCATCCAAACATGGGGATAAAACTCAGCAATGCAGCAGTGACCCAGCAGAGTGCAACCACGATCCAAGAGCGTTTTATAGAAACTGTGGACTTATACCTGGGAAAGAAATAAAAAATCTAATCAGTTTTTTGGTTCTGATTCTTAAATAGTTTAAAAAGATTGAGCTAAAAGGATGAGCTAACATATAAGTTTCACAACATAATTTCAACATCATATTGCTCAAGTTGCCAAAGTGTAGCACAGTTCAAAACTAAAATCTGAAGTTATTTGTCTGCAGGATGGTTATAGCTCCTTCAACTATGAGGGTAAAAAACTACTCACGTCAGAGGGATGCGCACACGGAGAAAACGGTCCACTGCAATGGCCAGGAGTAAAGCGACAGAGGCCACCTCTAGCATTATGATGACACAGCACATGAAAAGGCAGCCATAAAAGGAGATGTTCATACCAATGTCCACCAGCACAGCCATGGGGATGACCACAGACCCCACCAGGAAATCAGCCACAGCGAGGGACACAATGAAGCAGAAGGTGGGCTGACTGAGGGCTCCACATGTCCACACTGCCCGGATCACCAGCACATTGCCCAAACAACATGCTACAGCAATGATCATCTCAAGAGTCAAGAAGACCCACACAGCACTGCTACCCATTGGAAGAGAAAGAGATCAACCAGTGATCATAGAATGTAAGAAGCTGGCTGTGGCTAGACTTCCCTTTGAGCTCTGATAAAAACTTGCATGTTCCTGTGTTTTATGTTTACTTGTTACACAACAGAAAAACCACTCCAGCATTGTGAAACATGCCTTAGTTTATTAAAGCTCATCCTCTAAATAGTTATTATTTTGGTGTCCTCCATGCTGCAAGTGGCTCTTGGGAGGTGCCACGCTCCTGGGTTATTACTGTTATTGATATTATTAGTGTAGTTCCGTTGCTTGGAGTAATTGTGATTGAGGAAGGTAGGTTTACAGTGTGTTGAAGTGTCCACCTTCCACAGATGCCATGTATTCCTGTTTAACCCCCTGCCTCGTCTGGGCATTTCTTGTTGCCTGTTCAAAATAGAGTATTTGCCTATATACACTGTGGTTTTTGCATTTTTCTCTATGCCAACGCTACAATATACACAGAAACAACTTCAAACACAATTATTGAGCGTACTGTTTTCTAAAAGTTTTATAAACAGTTGGGGACTCGAGTCAGCAACATAGACTTGAGTAACATGTTGACTCAAGACTTATGACGCAAAAAGGGGAACCCTCATGGTGTTCTAGGCCTTTAGAGAAGGCCTAATGATTTTGCAAAACAAAACATGCATGTGTGTAATTTGTAGATCAGTGTTCATATATTATACATAGTCATTCTTGCTTCTTGTATTTCAGCTCTGCAAATATGATACGTATTTCATTGTTAAGTTTTGGTGGGAAACAAAAGGGTCAAAATCTTGAAATGGAACATTATCCAATCAGGATTTAATCAGGTAGATACAGCCAAGCGAGCTCTCCCACTGGTCAGGCCTTCAAGGGCTCGGTTGAAAGCCTATTGTGTCATGACCATTAACATAATTAGGAACTGACAGTGAAATTAGCTATTCATTTTGATTTTCAGTAGGCGAGACCAATTTCATGAAAACTTCGTGGAAGTCCTAGATTTGCCACTGACTGTAAACATGAATGAAAGCCTAAAAAACACATTCCATTCAGTTGGTAGAAATGAAAAACAGTGGCAGCTCTATGTCAGAGCTCTACTAATACAGTCACTGTAGAGCTGCTACCCGGTAAAATGTTTATTGTCTGTTACAAGCTTCAAATAACACATAGAATGTTTTTGCAAGCACTAAGTATTCATATTTAATCTAGAATGGCCCTAAAATATATTAATTCATTCATCTTTTACACCGCTTTTCTTCCTGGGTCAAGGGGGTTCTGAAGCCTATCCCAGCTCTCATTGAGCAGAAGACAGGAAATACCCTGGACAGGCCACCAGTCCATCACAGGGCTGGCCCTAAAGTGTTCATGTGAATTGATTCTAACATAGAACTGTCATACTTCTGGAATCAGCAAGCAGAAATTTCAACTGGTTCTGAATATTAATGAACAGGGTAGTACTGGGAAAATTATGCGAAAAAAGAGCAATCTGTAATTGCATAACTACCAGCAGGTGTCCTTGTTTGGTTAGTAGACCTGAAAAATAAACACTGAGTGTAGATAAAAGGTAAGCGTACCTAATGAAGTGGCCAATGAATGTATTATATAGTGTGCTCCAGTACCTTGTTTGGGTAGAGAACTGAGCTGAAGTGCCCAGTGAAATCTGTTATACAGTGTGATGGTTTAGGCTGTTTGTGCAGCAGGGGGGACTTTGAAGCCATTCATCTCTCAGAATTGCAACAGCAGCAGCAGCAGCAGCAGCAGCAACTGTCCAACAGGTAAATATGGATGCCTTTTTGCAAAGCAGATCAGGACTCACACACATGCAGCCCTTATTGTTCTTTCTCTTCGCAAATCTCTCCGTCCAGCATTTTATCTTTATTGCCCTTCTTCATCAGTTCTTTTACTATATTAAAAGATACAGTGAAACATCCTGTCTTCTCACCTGTGACTATATTGACACAAGAATGCAGCTGACCAGGTAGATCATAACAGTTCCCTTTATTTTTACTCACCACAGTATGAAGTATTTAATTTATTTACATATAATGAAAGTAACTGGACTGTGACACATTTTATTGTGCTGCCTCTATAATCCAGAACACTGGATTTAAAGTTAAATATTGAAATTAAAGTGCTGAACGTTATAAACAGTGGTAACCCAACTCAAAAGTTACCCAAAGAATCTATGATGAATGAGTAATTATGTTTCTCCAACTGAAATGGCAGTGACTGATTACTTCACAGAAAATGGAATCACATCAGTCAGTACTTCTACGTTCATGTCTGAAACCCACACATATCAGTACCAAGTAGAACTACAGAAGAAAAAAAAACATTTATAGTACTTTATTTAGTAACAAACAGCCTTTCACACTAAACAGGATTCGAAAGGTTTGTCACTGTCCTTGCCTTTACCCTAAATCAGGCATGGAAGGTTGTGCTGATTAAAATTATTGTTTGACACTATTAAAAGAAAAAAACACCTGTTAACGCATCAGTAGAAACAGGCCAAAAACTGCGTCAGAATAAACTCTTAATGAACAGAGCTGATTATGAATGAAAATTGAGTCTGGTCTGTTCAGGTGAGGTCAGTTTCATATAGCGTCACAAGATAATTCAACAGTTTGTTGAGTTTATGGTAAGGCCAGGCATGGAGGATCTATATAGAGAATATTTACGTTTTAAAGGGCCCGTATCATAGAGAGCTGAATTGCTCTCACTGTTATAGAAATTGAAGGCCTTCTTATGGTAAATAAACACTGATATAGTTTCAAAAAGTACCGTTCACTCCCCAGTCTATGCAATTCATAGATGGAAACTAAGCTGCAAAAATGCCTGATATTCACTCATGACTTGGGCTTTTTGAATGCTTACAGACATGTCAGTAATGTAAATAACTAATGTGACATAAGAATATATACAGTAATGTTTTACATTACTTCATTACAGGACAAAGTAATGACATTACTGTAACATGTTACTTTGAACCGCATGACCCCCAACACTGGTCAAATGCATATGTTAGGTGGACCATAAACGAATCACAGCTCTTTTTGCACATAGTCTTCCCATTTTCAGAAGACTTTAAGTAACTGAATTAATTGGCATTCATTCAATTAAATTTAAAATAAAGGCTGTAATACTTCAATACAAATCTCTTGCAATTGTGACTACCTGGAAACTGCAACATACAGATATCAGCAGAATCTGAATATCTTCCCTAATGATGTTCTGTGAAGCCTGATGTCACTGTTTCCAGTTGCCGGTTTCTTTTGGGGGCTTTTTGCCTTTAACCTTGTTGTCAGTAAGTGAACTGCATGCTCAGCAGGTCTAAAGTTGGGTGACTGACTTGTCCATTCATGAATATTCCACATTTTGCCGCTGAAAAAAACTGTAGCTGCTTTAGCAGCAGGTTTTAGGTCACAAGCATTCTGTGGTCTTCCAGGCTCTGTCAGGTTGCTTTTTAAAGCTATAAGCTCACTGTTGTGTTCACAGCAATGTACCAAACCGTTGTTTGATATATCGATTTAACATTGTTTTTAGCCTCATGAAGGCCTCCTTTACTAGTATTGACACTTTCTGATGCTCATGTAAAGAGAATGCAGTATCAATGGAAGCCAAATAGAAATGCCTCATCTAAAATCAAAGCTAGACTCCTATATCACCTCAAAAACATAGCAAATTTCAGAGAGTTCATTATTTAACCAGATCAAGAAAAACTCATTCATGCGTATATCTCCAGCAGGCTAGATTATTGTAATGGCTCCATACTGGGCATTTAAGTGATTTGTCCACTTAGAAGCTGACAAGAAAACACAGTTAACTCAGAAAACACAGTTAACTCAGTTAATTAATTACAACCTATTTCCAAAAAAGTTGAGACGCTGTGCAAAACGTAAATAAAAACAAAATGCAATGATGTGCAAATCATTTAAACCCTATATTTAATTGAAAATAGTACAAAGACAATATATCAAATGTTGAAACTGAGACATTTTGTTTTTTGAAAAATATATGCCCATTTTGAATTTGATGCCAACAACATTTTCCAAAAAAGGTGGGACAGGGGCAACAAAAGCCTGGTAAAGTTGTGTAATGCCAAAAAAACACCTGGTCATTGATTGGCAACAGGTCAGTAACATGATTGGGCAAAAAAAAAGCATCCCAGAGAGGCTGAGTCTTATAGAAGTAATGATGAGAAGGGGTTCAACACTCTGTGAAAGACTGCACGATCAAATAGTGCAACAATTCAAGAATAACGTTTCTCAACATAAAATAGCAAAGAACTTTTGCTTTTCATCACCTACGGTATATAAAAACAAAAAAAGATTCAGAGAATCCAGAAAAATCCCTGCATGCAAGGGACAAGGTCAAAACCCTATATTTGCTGGACATGATCTTTGGGTCCTCAGGTGGCACTGCATTAAAAACAGACGTGATTCTGTAGTGGAAATCACTGCATGGGCTCAGGAACACTTCTGAAAACCACCGTCTGTGAAAACAGTTTGTCGCTGCATCCACAAATGCAAGTTAAAACTCTAAAACGCAAAGAAGAAACCATATATAAACAGGATCCAGAAACACCACTGCCTTCTCTGGGCCTGATCTCATTTAAAATGGACTGAGCTGAAGTGGAAAAATGTCCTGTGGTCCAACAAATCAACATTTGAAATTCTTTTTCGGAAATCATGGACACTGTGTCCTCTGGGCTAAAGACCACTCAGCTTGTTATCAGTGCACAGTTCAAAAGCCAGTATTCATGATGGTATGGGGGTGCATTAGTGCACATGGCACGGGTGATGTGCACAGCTGTGAAGGCACCATTAATGCTGAACAATATATACATTTTAGCAACATGTGTTGCCATCCAGATGACGTCTTTTTCAGGAAAGGCCCTGCTTATTTCAGCAGAACAATGCCAAACCACATCCTGCACATATTAAAACAGTGTTGCTCCATATTAAAAGAGTCCTGGTGCTAAACTGGCCTGCCTGATAACATTTGGCGCATTATGAAATGAAAAATCTGACAAAGGAGACCCCAAACTGTTGAGCAGCTGAAATCCTGTATCAAACAAGAACGAGAAAACATCTCACTTTCAAAACGACAGCAATTGGTCTCCTCAGTTCCCAAATGCTTACAGAATGTTGCTAAAAGAAGAGGTGATTAAACACAGTGGTAAACATGCCCCCATCCCAACTTTTTTAGAACGTGCTGTTGGCATCAAATTCAAAATGGGCACATATTTTTTAAAAAACAATAAAATTTCTCAGTTTCAACATTTGATATGTTGTCTTTGTAATATTTTCCTTAAAAAATATGGTTTACATGATTTACATATCATTGCATTCTATTTTTAATAACATTCTGCACAGCGCCCCAACTTTTTTGCAAATTGAGTTGTAAAATATTTTGTAAATAACAGATTTAATGTTCAGCACGCAGGTTTGGTGGATCCCAGAAGAAGCAAAATCAAATTATGATTCAGTTTTCTGAACAAACAGGTACATTTTACATAATTCGACAACTCCAGGTACCCATAACATTGTCTTAATTTAATGAAGAACAGACCAAACAGATATGGTCTAAAATTACTTTGAAAACAAAAATAGTTACCTTCCATTATTAGTCATGAACGTTTTTCCCTTCTCTTCTAAAGTTTCCATTTTGGATAAATAATTTTATAAAAGGATATAAGTTGTCAGTTATGCAGTGTCCCTTTAATTTTATGGCAAGTCCAGGACTCCCTCCCCCTAGTGTTCAAATTCTGGCCCTACTAAACATCTCGGATCACTAGAGTCTGGTCAGTGCCTAGAACCAGAGGTACACACAGTGAGACAGCCTTCAGCCACTATAGGCTGTGGTTAGTTCCTCCCAGAAGCTGTCAAATATGCACAGACATGTTTAAAAGCAGACTAAAAACATCTGCTCATCTGCACCTCTCAGACTCCTCAAGCTACTGCACTTTGCATCTTTTTAGCACTTTACTTTTATTCTCTGTTCTTTTAATTTTTGTCTTAATTAACTTTTCATTTTGCTCTTTTAATTACGAGGTTTAAACATTGAAAACGCCAGTAAAATAGGTCAAAATCAATAGAAGCCAGCAAGCTAATAAACTGCAATACTCATTACATAACCTCAGTGTTCTATTTATCTCTGACATAAACCACATGAATGTGCATGCTGGGTGAACAAGTTCCTGCTCAGAGAAAACTACCACCACACTTGCACTTGAAAGATGCATTAGACCATCTTAAATCTGAAGCAGCCTTAGCTCACTTTTATTGATTGCATACCTTTGACTATATGAAGGGGATCATTTGTTTTTTACAACTTAATTTCTTCACAATCCTGCACCAAAATCAACCTATCAACACCTCAAATCTATTTCACAGCAAGCCATATTTGCTTGATAAAAACCTCTAACAAAATCTTCAGATTGTGCTGTCAATGAACAGACATGATAAAGTCAGACATCTTTATCTGATTTTGTGTAACAACATCATAACTCAGGTAAAATTCACAATAAAAAAACTATGCTATGTCTAGTACAACTTTGAGTAAAACTTTTTTACTCTGAGTAAAAAAAGTACTTGGGTACAAAAACAAAATGAAACGAAAGCTAACTACATAAACTTCCTTTCCAAAAATCAAAACATTACATTGGGTGGTGCAACTCACTGGTTTAGGGGACTAAACAGAGTAGAATCCTACATCATGTACAATGTATGAACGTGAGTTAGGAGTGTGCTGACAAGATTTACCCATCATAAGCAAACCCCTAACACGAGACAGTGCTCCTGTAAACAGTAAGCAAGTGTGCTGGAAAAACACCCAACATGAGCACACCCCTAACACAAGCACCTATAAACTAATCAAAGTCAGTACTTGTTTAAAAATAATTAGCCAGGTAAAAGCACATTCCAAACACAAGAGATTTAAACCACACACATTTAAAGGAAGAGACAGGGGAAGAAAGAAGGAGAAAGAGAGGCAAACACACAAAAACAAAAATACACGCTCACAAGTAACAATCTAACCTTATAACACAACACTTGTGAACACCCATGTGTGGAGTACAGCTGGTCTTCAGCCCTGAATCTCAATACAAATAAAAATAATTTAAGTTGTAGTCAGAATATTGGCAAGAAAAATCACAACTAGATATTTTACCTAAACTATGTACCCAGAATGTAATTCATTCACATCTAATGAGGCAGTGAGACTGGATTTGAAATGAAATAATCACTCTGAAATTAAAATACAGAATGTAAGCTTTAATCTGAGAGTATTTATATTGATATTGGGTGAAACATGAAGGAATTTCAAGATGTGTTCATACATAAGACTATGAGTAATTGGATGAATTGCTACAATCTTTAATGATATTATTTTGGACTTTTGCAGTTAATGACCATCTAAAGGGACCCATAGATGTCACCAAACACTGAGTATCTTCCCTGGTGAAAATCTGCCAGAACAGCTGTTTTTACTTTTTCTGTTGTTGTTGTTGAATATGTCACAGGTTGCACATCAAAATACTGACAGCAGTAATTCTTGGGTAGGTTGTGTGGTTTAGTCAGGTCAACTTAAAAAGTTAGTACTTCTGTTTTCTGTACTGTTGTCTTTCTTACCGGTGTTTTCTGCACAGCTGTTTGCATTTCTGTCAGTATTATGCTGTGTGTTGTTCTGTTCACTCTGCTGCTGTTCTCTGTCATGAGAAACTCTTCTCCACAGCTTCCTACATGCCTTTTTTATCTTTGGGATCCTAAACGCATAAACTATGGGGTTAACTGCTGAATTAGCATGAGACAGGAGGACACCTATGTCAATGGCAACAGAGGGCACCTCAATATTATGACCATATAATTTTACAGTGACCGTGAGGAATACTGGGAGCCAACAGACAACAAAGAGACCCAAGACCAGAAAAAGTGAAACAGCCAGTCTGTGTTCTTTCTGGTAGTATGTCCTGGACTCTGCAGCCACACCTATATTTGCTCTTAACAGCCTTCGAGTGGTCAGGAAGATGTAACAATACAAGCCTGTCATGACAGCCAATGGAGGAAGAAAGAAGCTGAAGAAAATAAAGTTTACTACATAGGAAATGGAAATAACAGTTAAGAAGCTGCATTGAATACTGTCTGCACCCAAAGTGTTGTGCCATCCAAACATGGGGATAAAACTGAGCAACGCAGCAGTGACCCAGCAGAGTGTAACCACGATCCATAAGCGTTTCTTAGAGACTGTAGATTTATACCTAAGAAAGAAATAAATAGTATCAGTTTCTTTGTTCTGATTCTTAAAAAGTTTAAAAAGATAAAACTGAGCAGTCAACATATCAGTGTTACATCATAAAAGAAACATCATAGAGCTCCACATTGTTCTACAAATAGCTGTCACACGGTCGCAGTACTAATCAAAATAAAAAAAAAGTTATTTATCTGCAGGATGGTTATAGCTCCTTCAGACATAAGGATAAAAACTACTCACCTCAGAGGGATGTGCACACGGAGGAAACGGTCCACTGCAATGGCCAGGAGTAAGACGACAGAAGCCACTTGTAGCATTATGATGATACAGCACATGAAAAGGCAGCCGTAAAAGGAGGTATTCATACGAATGTCGACCAGCGCAGCTATGGGGATGGCCACAGATCCCACCAGGAAATCAGCCACAGCGAGGGACACAATGAAGCAGAAGGTGGGCTGACTGAGGGCTCCACATGTCCACACTGCCCAGATCACCAGCACATTACCCAGGCAACATGCTACAGCAATGATCACCTCAAGAGGCAAGAAGACCCACACAGCACTGCTACCCATTGGAAGATAAAGAGATCAACCAGTACAGGTGGTGATGATGGAGTGTAAGAAGCTGGCTGTGACTAGACTTCCTTGTAAGCTCTGATGAAACGCATTGAGTGTCAAGAAGCACTGAGATGCCTTCATGCTTGCAACTACACACACAGAGATGGTACGCACACGCAAGACCACAAAAGACTAGAGGAAGTGAGCTGACTGTGTGCTGCAGGGCAATGTTTAAATTAAAGACAGTAAATTTACATAGCATGAGAACTTTACAAACCATCATAATTTTTCTGTTGTAGCATCAACAGAAGGGAACCCAGACAACAAGGTGGGTGCGGGGGAGTGTGACTTACGGTGAACAACTCAATATTAAAGAAAAGGCCTTAGTTTTTCATAAATTATTAAAAACTGTGAAAACTATTTGAACTGAAAAGGATCATTCAGACCATTTCCAGCAACAAGCCCAAAAGCCAGCATCTGTCATGATATGGGGTTGTGTCTGTGCCTTTGGCAAAGGCAACATACACTAAGATTTTACACTGTGATTTTGGATCAACATGCTGACTTTAAGACGACATTTTTTCTGGGGACATCAACTCATATTCATATCATACTCATATAAAAAAACATATAAAACACATTCTGCACACATTATAAAGGCTTGACTGCAGAAAAAAAGGGTGCGGGTGCTGGACTGGCCTGCCAGGAGTTCGATCCTGTGAATGGGACAAACTTAAACATCCCTAAACATCCTTTGAGTGGTGTGAAAAGAAATAGCAACATTACAAAGTGGTAAATGCTTTACTGTCCCGACTTTTTTTGAAATACGTTGCAAGAATCAATATGAAACAAGTGTTTATTTTTGGGGATGTAATAATGTGTTGTACTGTTTTTAATGTATTACAAAAATAATATGCAAATTGCTGTTTTCAGTTTCAATTTTAATTTAACATACTGTCTCCACTATTTCTGATTTGGAGTTGTACAATACAATGGCTACAGCTAATAATGAAACTAACCTAAATTTATCCACTTTAGACTCAGACGTAGACACTCGAGTTTTGACTCAGAAGTGACCTGTGAAGACTTGAACTCTAGCTGACCCTTGCGGGGGGTTATGGTAATGCAGAGAAAGCGATGCAGAGAAACAGAAGGACTTCAGTCTGTAATTGTACTACAAACTAAAAAGTGTCCCTATTTGGGAAGCTGACCTGAAAAAGGATAGAAGATAAAAGATGGTTAGAATTTGATGAAAAAACAGCCAGTGGGTGTATATTTCCATGTTCCAGTACCTTGTTTGGATAGAGAACTGAGCTGAAGTGCCCAGTGAAATCTTTTATACAGTGTGATGTTTTGGGCTGTTTGTACAGCAGGTGGCACTTTGCAGCCATTCATCGCTCAGAATTGCAGCAACAGCAGCAGCAACTGTCTAACAGATTGTTGTTTATTAAATAGCGATGATGTGAAGATGATGAAGAAGTCTCTGCTGACACTGCCTTGCTTGTATAAGATGTTTATTACAAAGTAAAACAGTATCATATCAAGCACTATAAAGTACCTGAGAGGGGATCCGTGCCAATTCTGAAGTGTCCCCTCCCAAGCAGTATGACCTACTGCTTATATAGGGTGGTTGTTATGGAAAAAGGAGACGGAGCATATAGTCCTTCTTAGAATAGTCTCATTCATCTGGAACTAAAGTGGAAAGGGACCTTTGGATGAGGGGCCCCCTCACTTAAACATTCCAATCCTGCAACGTCAGATTACACCTGGAGCTTGGATACTACACCTTCTTCTATAAAGCTACTCTTTTAAATATACTTCATATCCCCTCTTCGAGACTTATGCAGAGTCTCGAAAAACAAAAAAGTAACACATACATGTTTGCAGTTGTAACAAAGTAACAGCTCCTCCTACACATGCTTCCTACAGCGTAACCTTAGCAATTCAACAACTTTCTGGAGTGTGAGAGTGAAAAACCTGTCAGGCAGCTATCATTCCTGAAATGTCCATCAAACAATCTAGACAGGAAAAGTTCTCTCACGGTCCCTCTGCCTTAGGCGACCACATAGAGTACTCCAGCCCAATTTAAAAAGGAGGAATTTTGACAAGTCGTGTAGGGATATGACTTAAGTAAATACATATGGAAACTTCAGAAAATAAAATCAAAACAATGTCCACCTTCAGGCTGGTCAACCCATCGGACCTTCCAATGGACCTTTCCCTGCCTAACACCAATATCCCTGAGCACCGAAAAAAGAAAAAAACATCTGAGGTCCCAATGTACTTACCCCATAACAGAAAACATCAGTCTTCAAGCAATTAAAACAAAGAAAGTGTTATAAATTTAAGTACTACTCATGCAATAAACAACTCAAACACTCAATCCAACTAGTATGTCTTACTAAGATTATCACTACCTTATAAATGTCCTCTATCAATATCACACATTACAATATAATATAACAAAATTCAATACTATGCAAATATATATGAGAAGACATAAAATATATCACACTGCAGCTCCTCAGCAGCGTCGACTCTCAGTGTAGTGTCGATAATGTGTTGACTTTGGGCATTGTATCACCGTGTCCTTATTCAAGGTCCTCCAGTCCATTCTTATTATCCATGCACATCAGGGTCCCTGAAGATCCAACCACCCTTACAGTGGTCTTCCCCCAACATCATTCTTGAAAGAAAGAAAAGAAAACCACCAACTAGTATCTTTTGCAAAAACAACAGATGCAAATTGAAACATCAAATACAGATTAACACCTTATAAGTAAATGTGAAATTCACAGTATCATACTTTCACATTATTCCAAGTTATAAGTCACATTTTTCCATTTCCCTCTGCAATCAACCCACTCTATAGTAAGAGACTTCTAAATACCAAAATGATAACAGAAATAAATGTCAAGACTATAATAAGAGTAGATATTCAAAATGGATATTTCTCCATCAGTTCACCTTCTATCACCACTTCCTCGTCACCGTCTGTATCAGTCCTATGTAGTAATGGCATCTGAACTTGATCACCAGGCATCACGACTCCAACCCATCTCAATATCATAGCCATCACAAAGGTTAACAACAACATACAGAAACAGAACATCACACACAATAATATAAAAACGGCTACCATAATCTGAACCAACACTGCTCCCAACGGTCCTAATTTCTCCTGCAACCAAGCATTCGCAGACCATCCAGCTCCTTCTGATGGGCCAAACGTGTCCCTTTATAAGCGTTAATGTATCTATGACACTCGTCATATTGTCAGAACTATCAGGAATCAAAGTATAACAGGCATCCCCGGTTAAGTTCAACGACACATAGGCCACCTTGTTTGGCCAAGAGATAATCAAGAGCCATATAATGTTTCAGCAACGTCAGTCTATGACTCTTTTGAGTGTTTGACAAGTATTCAAAACCTCTTATAGTCTCATTTGCAAAACCCTGTAGGGTGTGGGTAATATTATCAATGTGATCTGCCAAAAATGTCACACCATACCATGGAAACAATCCTATACCTCACTTCTCTCCTAGACTTATCCTCCAATGATAGGACTCCAGATTATGAAATTGTGCCAGTTCCCTTTTCTTCCTACTTCCAGAAATAGCATCAGATTGAACCTCATCAGATACTTTTCCCTTCTGGACAGTAAAAACCTCATATGGAAGCTTCAATGTCACCATATAACAGCATCCTATTCACCCATATGGTAGAAATATATATGCCTTTTCACCACAAACCCACAAAATATCTTTAAAATTCCCTATAGTCACATTTCGAGGCAACGTTTGGTTATGCACCATCAAAGTTCTACTCAGTAAGGACAAAAACTACTCACCTCAGAGGGATGCGCACACGGAGAAAACGGTCCACTGCAATGGCCAGGAGTAAGACGACAGAAGCCACTTGTAGCATTATGATGACACAGCACATGAAAAGGCAGCCATAAAAGGAGGTGTTCATACCAATGTCCATCAGCGCAGCTATGGGGATGGCCACAGATCCCACCAGGAAATCAGCCACAGCGAGGGACACAATGAAGCAGAAGGTGGGCTGACTGAGGGCTCCACATGTCCACACTGCCCAGATCACCAGCACATTACCCAGGCAACATGCTACAGCAATGATCACCTCAAGAGGCAAGAAGACCCACACAGCACTGCTACCCATTGGAAGATAAAGAGATCAACCAGTACAGGTGGTGATGATGGAGTGTAAGAAGCTGGCTGTGGCTAGACTTCCTTGTAAGCTCTGATGAAACGCATTGAGTGTCAAGAAGCACTGAGATGCCTTCATGCTTGCAACTACACACACAGAGATGGTACGCACACGCAAGACCACAAAAGACTAGAGGAAGTGAGCTGACTGTGTGCTGCAGGGCAATGTTTAAATTAAAGACAGTAAATTTACATAGCATGAGAACTTTACAAACCATCATAATTTTTCTGTTGTAGCATCAACAGAAGGGAACCCAGACAACAAGGTGGGTGCGGGGGAGTGTGACTTACGGTGAACAACTCAATATTAAAGAAAAGGCCTTAGTTTTTCATAAATTATTAAAAACTGTGAAAAGTATTTGAACTGAAAAGGATCATTCAGACCATTTCCAGCAACAAGCCCAAAAGCCAGCATCTGTCATGATATGGGGTTGTGTCTGTGCCTTTGGCAAAGGCAACATACACTAAGATTTTACACTGTGATTTTGGATCAACATGCTGACTTTAAGACGACATTTTTTCTGGGGACATCAACTCATATTCATATCATACTCATATAAAAAAACATATAAAACACATTCTGCACACATTATAAAGGCTTGACTGCAGAAAAAAAGGGTGCGGGTGCTGGACTGGCCTGCCAGGAGTTCGATCCTGTGAATGGGACAAACTTAAACATCCCTAAACATCCTTTGAGTGGTGTGAAAAGAAATAGCAACATTACAAAGTGGTAAATGCTTTACTGTCCCGACTTTTTTTGAAATACGTTGCAAGAATCAATATGAAACAAGTGTTTATTTTTGGGAAAAAAAAAAAAAAAATGTAATAATGTGTTGTACTGTTTTTAATGTATTACAAAAATAATATGCAAATTGCTGTTTTCAGTTTCAATTTTAATTTAACATACTGTCTCCACTATTTCTGATTTGGAGTTGTACAATGCAATGGCTACAGCTAATAATGAAACTAACCTAAATTTATCCACTTTAGACTCAGACGTAGACACTCGAGTTTTGACTCAGAAGTGACCTGTGAAGACTTGAACTCTAGCTGACCCTTGCGGGGGGTTATGGTAATGCAGAGAAAGCGATGCAGAGAAACAGAAGGACTTCAGTCTGTAATTGTACTACAAACTAAAAAGTGTCCCTATTTGGGAAGCTGACCTGAAAAAGGATAGAAGATAAAAGATGGTTAGAATTTGATGAAAAAACGGCCAGTGGGTGTATATTTCCATGTTCCAGTACCTTGTTTGGATAGAGAACTGAGCTGAAGTGCCCAGTGAAATCTTTTATACAGTGTGATGTTTTGGGCTGTTTGTACAGCAGGTGGCACTTTGCAGCCATTCATCGCTCAGAATTGCAGCAACAGCAGCAGCAACTGTCTAACAGATTGTTGTTTATTAAATAGCGATGATGTGAAGATGATGAAGAAGTCTCTGCTGACACCACCTTGCTTGTATAAGATGTTTATTACAAAGTAAAACAGTATCATATCAAGCACTATAAAGTACCTGAGAGGGGATCCGGGCCAATTCTGAAGTGTCCCCTCCCAAGCAGTATGACCTACTGCTTATATAGGGTGGTTGTTATGGAAAAAGGAGACGGAGCATATAGTCCTTCTTAGAATAGTCTCATTCATCTGGAACTAAAGTGGAAAGGGACCTTTGGATGAGGGGCCCCCTCACTTAAACATTCCAATCCTGCAACGTCAGATTACACCTGGAGCTTGGATACTACACCTTTTTCTACTCTTTTAAATATACTTCATATCCCCCCTTCGAGACTTATGCAGAGTCTCGAAAAACAAAAAAGTAACACATACATGTTTGCAGTTGTAACAAAATAACAGCTCCTCCTACACATGCTTCCTACAGCGTAACCTTAGCAATTCAACAACTTTCTGGAGTGTGAGAGCGAAAAACCTGTCAGGCATTCCTGAAATGTCCATCAAACAATCTAGACAGGAAAAATTCTCTCACGGTCCCTCTGCCTTAGGCGACCACATAGAGTACTCCAGCCCAATTTAATAGGTCCCAATGTACTTACCCCATAACAGAAAACATCAGTCTTCCAGCAAATAAAACAAAGAAAGTGTTATAAATTTAAGTACTACTCATGCAGTAAACAACTCAAACACTCAATCCAACTAGTATGTCTTACTAAGATTATCACTACCTTATAAATGTCCTCTATCAATATCACACATTACAATATAATATAACAAAATTCAATACTATACAAATATATATATATGAGAAGACATAAAATATATCACACTGCAGCTCCTCAGCAGCATCGACTCTCAGTGTAGTGTCGATAATGTGTTGACTTTGGGCATTGTATCACCGTGTCCTTATTCAAGGTCCTCCAGTCCATTCTTATTATCCATGCACATCAGGGTCCCTGAAGATCCAACCACCCTTACAGTGGTCTTCCCCCAACATCGTTCTTGAAAGAAAGAAAAGAAAACCACCAACCAGTATCTTTTGCAAAAACAACAGATGCAAATTGAAACATCAAATACAAATTAACACCTTATAAGTAAATGTGAAATTCACAGTATCATACTTTCACATTATTCCAAGTTATAAGTCACATTTTTCCATTTCCCCCTGCAATCAACCCACTCTATAGTAAGAGACTTCTAAATACCAAAATGATAACAGAAATAAATGTCAAGACTATAATAAGAGTAGATATTCAAAATGGATATTTCTCCATCAGTTCACCTTCTATCACCACTTCCTCGTCATCGTCTGTATCAGTCCTATGTAGTAATGGCATCTGAACTTGATCACCAGGTATCACGACTCCAACCCATCACAAAGGTTAACAACAACATACAGAAACAGAACATCACACTCAATAATATAAAAACTGCTACCATAATCTGAACCAACACTGCTCCCAACGGTCCTAATTTCTCCTGCAACCAAGCATTCGCAGACCATCCAGCTCCTTCTGATGGGCCAAACGTGTCCCTTATAAGCGTTAATGTATCTATGACACTCGTCATATTGTCAGAACTATCAGGAATCAAAGTATAACAGGCATCCCCGGTTAAGTTCAACGACACATAGGCCACCTTGTTTGGCCAAGAGATAATCAAGAGCCATATAATGTTTCAGCAACGTCAGTCTATGACTCTTTTGAGTGTTTGACAAGTATTCAAAACCTCTTATAGTCTCATTTGCAAAACCCTGTAGGGTGTGGGTAATATTATCAATGTGATCTGCCAAAAATGTCACACCATACCATGGAAACAATCCTATACCTCACTTCTCTCCTAGACTTATCCTCCAATGATAGGACTCCAGATTATGAAATTGTGCCAGTTCCCTTTTCTTCCTACTTCCAGAAATAGCATCAGATTGAACCTCATCAGATACTTTTCCCTTCTGGACAGTAAAAACCTCATATGGAAGCTTCAATGTCACCATATAACAGCATCCTATTCACCCATATGGTAGAAATATATATGCCTTTTCACCACAAACCCACAAAATATCTTTAAAATTCCCTATAGTCACATTTCCAGGCAACTTTTGGTTCCGCACCATCAAAGTTCTACTCAGTTTGCGATGTGGTACCTGAAAAGTCACTTTATACAAATAATCCATAGCCTCATATTTACGCTCGCCCAAATCCATAATATAGTTGTTACAGTCTGATATTCCCATAAACTTTCCAGGCCCATTATGAGTATCATTTGAACAAAAACAATCTTTAGCCCCAACAGATCAGGGATCGCTGTTATCATATTTTCATGCATCAAGTAAATTCACATATGATAACTCCCTCAACCAAGAAATATTATGCTTAGGTCTAAATAGATGCACTGACAGAGCCATTACCTTGTCCTCTGCTGATTGCTGCTGATATAACAGCCACGATAATACATAAGATTGACATTTAGCACTTAATGGTTCTGGTACCATCTCTAAAATTGAAGGCCATGTGCCTGGTGTTAGAACTTTCACCACACATGGTCAATTCAGTTTTCTTACTGAGCTTACAGAATGAGTTAACTGTTGGAACCATAAGTTCCTACCTGCCCATGGGTCTGCGATTTGTAACACCGAGGAATCAAATCCATATGCCTTCCACTTAGTTCCTCTCTTCTGTAATACATGATGATGGTCAGTCATGTCTTCTGGTGTCCAGTCAAAGTCAAAAACTCCTCTTCCACATCTAAAATAGTCCTCTGAGCTGTAGTTGTTTCCGGAGCTAAAGTGGTAAACTTCATCAATGCAATATTCACCCTTGGAGTAGTTGCTGTGGTGAATCGTTCCTGAACCCTTGTAGCAATCATGAAAACTCCATCATCATCATCATCATTGTTAACCACTCAGTCCAGCTAGGGTCGCGGTAGTAGTTGGGAGAGCAGAGAATCCCAGACGACCGTGTCCCCCGCAACTTCCTCCAGCTCATTCCCGGGGACCCCAAGCCGCTCCCAGGCCAACCTGGAGATATAATCCCTCCAGCGCGTCCTAGGATGACCCCAGGATGACCGGATTGTCCCGGTAGGCCGTGCCTGGTACACCCCCACCGGGAGGCGTCCAGGGGGCATCCGGATCAGATGCCCGAACCACCTCAGCTGGCTCCTCTCAATGCGGAGGAGTAGTGGCTCTATTCCGAGCTCCTCCCGGATGGCTGAGCTCCTCACCCTATCAAATAGAGTGTAGCCTGCCATCCTGCGAAGAAAGCTCATTTCTGCCGCTTATATTCACGATCTCATTCTTTCGGTCATTACCCATAGCTCATGACCATAGGTGAGGGTCGGGATGTAGACCGACTGGTAAACAGAGAGCTTCGCCTTACGGCTCAGCTCCCTCTTCACCACTACAGTCCGGTACAGCGACCGCATTACTGCTGCCGCCTGTCCCAGCCTGCGGTCGATCTCACGATCCCTCTTCCCATCACTCGTGAACAAGACCCCGAGATACTTAAACTCCTCCACCTGGGGCAAGTCCTTTCCCCCTACCTGGAGTGGGCATGCCATCCTTTTCCAGGCTAAGACCATGGACTCAGACTTGGAGGTGCTGAGCCGCATACCAACCGCTTCACACTCAGCTGCAAACTGCTCCAGTGCGCGCTGGAGGCATCCATGTGATTCAGCCAAAAGAACAACATCGTCTGCAAATAGCAGAGACACCACTCTTCGGCCTCCACACATAATGCCCTCCTGACCACGGCTACGCCTTGACACGCTGTCCATGAATATCACGAACAGGAGTGGAGACAGGGCACAACCCTGGCGGAGTCCAACACTAACACTGAAAGAGTCCGACTTAATGCCGAGTAAACGAACACAGCTCTCACTCCGGGAGTACAGAGATTGAATGGCCCGGAGTAGCAGCCCCGGCACCCCATACTCCCGGAGGACCTCCCACAAGATATCTCGGGGAACACGGTCGTAAGCCTTCTCCAAATCCACAAAACACATGTAGACTGGGTTGGCAAATTCCCATGCCCCCTCAACAATCTGTGAGAGGGTGAAAAGCTGGTCCATTGTTCCACGGCCAGGACGGAATGAGTTCCAGTAGAACTATCATAACTACTACCTTACGAGTTATATAACCCTCTCTCCACACATTTTGAAACGGAACAAATTTAAACTCCGGCTCAAAATAAGTACATGTGTATTCCCCTTGGTCTTCCCACGTAACATTACGCACAACAAGTGAACAATCATTCCTAACTTTCAACCACCTCTTGTCATTATACAAAAGATACTTCCTCTGATCACGAGGCACAGTATCAACTTCAGGTCCTGTTAACAACACATCTTCACCACGACTATTTTTCCACTTAGGAGGATTATTACCACCAACATTAAACCTTCCACATCGACAGGGGAGATAAACCGCTCTTCCTAACTTAGCTCTGATAACCTTCTTCAAAGGAGTTGACGTTGTTGAAATTATCTGAGGCGCCAACGTAGTTAAATGTGACACATTTATACCTCCAGTAACCTTCAATGCTAAAAGAGTAGAATTCCCTAAGGCCACTTCAACCCTAGCCCTCGTAATGTTTTGGTCTGACTCTTTTCCGAACTGGTCTTTGACTCCTTCATCTAACTGAATCTCTGAATTCTCCTGCAGCGGAATCACAGCCCTTTGAAACCTCGCACTCTCACTGAAATAGGCTCTGCTGTTTCTGGGACATGTTGAAAATCAATGTCACCAAATTTTCTTTCATGTCCATTAACTGCAGAGTCATTTCTGGCATCATCAGAAAGGTGCACAAAATCATCAATGTTGTCCACAACATGGACAATCTCCTCTGGATTTTGACTCTGGAGATCTGTATGCATCTCTTCTTCTTCTGCATGTTCTTCCACATTTTCTTCTGGCTCTCTTGAGCCTTCAACATCTCCTCTCTTCTTTGCTTTCAGCAACTTACTCCTTTGTAATCTTTCTCCTAACTTCCCCCCTTGCAACATGAGCTAACCCATGTGCCTCCTGTATCATCAGACTTCACACCTTGTCAGCACTGACCTACCTGCTTATGACCTCTTTCTCCTCTCTCTCTCTCTACATACATATTTCTCTCTTTCTGTCTTTCTGTCTTTCTCTGTCTTTCTCCTTCTCTCATCCTTGTCTTTTCTCCCTCTCTTTCTCCTCTCCAATTCTCATACACCATAGGTGGATAAAAGAAGAAACAGGTCAGAATTAAATATCAAATGAACTCACTAGGTATTTTTAACAACACAATTAGCAATTCAATATGATTTACGCCCGTATCTGCCAACACTTAGGTCATTTTTATCTACACCAAATGTTGTCCTCCTTTAAACTCCAAGCTATCATCAATAAAGAAATTTCAGTTCATTTCACTCTAATAACACCTTATTAAATTTTTCTTTACCCATGTACACAAACATCCTCACTGGTCTCTCCACTTCTCTTCAAAATCATAAACGTCCTTTTTGGGGGCTCATACTATTTACCCCTACAAACGTCCCCTCGAAAGAAGCTCATGAGGCTTATATAAATTTATAAAAGTCCTCTTGTTTGAGGCTTATAAGTCTTGTCAGATTCGAAAATATCCCCCAAAGAAAAGGCTCATAAGTTTTAACAAATTCAAAAAAACGTCCTCTTGAGGAGGCTCATATGTTTTTACATGTTTTTATTCATTCTTAACGCCACTCACTCAGGTGGAACACAGCTGCGACAAACGACACACATACACACAGAGAAACCAGGTCCGCACACACACAAAAACCAACTCTGCGCACACACACAGTAAGGGGGGGCCAATCCCCCTCACACAGAAACACACAGCAAGGTCAGAGAACACAGAAGACACAAACAACACTCAATCCTATAGCATGCTTTTTCCTGCCGCTCGTTTTTCTCTTTTTCTTCTAAATTTATGCTACCTTTATGAGGTGTGAATATTCAATAAAAAGCTGCTTCAGACACTGTTCGTCAACTAGTGTTCGAGTGGGAACTTTACAGTTGAATTTTCCATTCCACACCTCCAGTTCCTTAGAACTGACCCAGAAATTCACCTAGTGATTTTCCAGGATTTTAGGCCTGTCTAAAACCGCCTCCCAGAGGGCTTTGGTCCAAATCTGCAGCTTCTTTCACTTTAACACTTCTCTTTTCTATTTTCTTTCTTCTTTTTTCCCATTAATCTAATTTCCCATTAATCTAATTCCCCCAGGGCCCTGGACTGTTACTTTTCACTTTTTCCTTTTTAACCTAATCTCACTATTTCTTCAAACCAACTTTCACGCAGTGACTAATATCAACACAGTATGGCACGCGCACACAGCCCCACCGAACTAACCAGCGCCCAATCATGTGAGAAAACTCACCTCAGCTGCCGGCTTGGTGCAGGAGTAAGTGCGCCAAGGCTGTTAGTGACGCAGCAAGCCACAATACGTCCGGAGTTCGTGACGCCAAATTCTTGTTGTTTATTAAATAGTGATGATGTGAAGATGATGAAGGAGACAGAGCATATAGTCCTTCTTAGAATAGTCTCATTCATCTGGAACTAAAGTGGAAAGGGACCTTTGGATGAGGGGCCCCCTCACTTAAACATTCCAATCCTGCAACGTCAGATTACACCTGGAGCTTTTAATGTAAGTCAATGGAACCAGACTTTTTTCTAAGTAATTTTTCAATCATTTCCTTTGGTTCAATTTATACACATTGTAAAGGCCAAGAGGTATTTTCAAATTATGTCAAAAAACTGAAAAACGACAAAATGGAGATACGAGGTTTTCTTCCGACAGCCTTGATATAATGGAAGGAATGGGACTGTTACTCATTTTGTTGTGTTGCCTCTAAGCTCTGAATGTTACACACAGTGTTAGGGTAATGTTTCGGCAAGAGTGTTTTGGCAAGCTTTCAACTGCTTTTTTGAATGAAGCACAGTACAGAACAACCCATCAGTACAGCGGTCATTAATTTGTGTCAGTCTTAAAGACACAGGAACAAAACCAGCCTGTTTCATTAAATGGCATAAAGGGAGGTCGGAAAATGGGTATGTGAAGTTAATTATGTGTGCCAACAACACAGTGAACCTCAGAGGAGAAATTAAAATACAAGAAAAATGTAGGATATGGGCTTTTTGACTGCATTGCACATAATTAATATCATTCTCTTAGAAACATGTCAGTAATGTAATTCTTATTCACTCAGTAACTGTAATATTTGACATTAATTATGCGATAAAGTAATTACATCACTGTAACACATTAATTTGTGCTGTGTGACCCCCAAGACTGGTCAAACACCTCTACTGGGTGAGTCTCCCCATTCAAGTAAAGTAAAGTAAAAATACATTTCTGATTTTGGGTAAATTAACGTAATTATCAGAGGAATATAGATCAGGAAAGACAATCTCAAATAGACCTGTTAGACCAATGATTTGATGGTAGAAATGTATTGTGGGTATCAGTGAATTTACACAGTTTGAAGGCTGTGGACTCAATGTGTACTGTCTGTAGATGTTGACTTGTTGAATTGCTGTGTTTCTTTATTCATCTTCTCATTAGTTTGACTCTTGATTAAGTTTTTATGACACACCAAAAAATAGACCCAATGAAACAGAAATCTAAACTAGGAAGCCTTCTATAATCATTTAACCAAGAAATGCATGTGGTTTAATTCAAATGTTGCTCTTTACACAGTTCACAGAGAGCTGTGTGAATGTGCACTATCAGAGCATATTGGTATCAGTCTTAGCACTCACAATTTTTTTTCTCATGAAGTATCATGTAATATCATTATTTTCAGTGATGTAGCCAAGTCAGTTCAGAAATATTTTCAGACTGTTATTGTGGATGTATGAAAAAAAACTCAGTTACTCAAGTCGTTTTCCAATAAAGAACTTATGCAATCCTCTTTACTTTATTAATACTTTTACTTATTCTTAAGTAAATTATGAGTTCAGTTGCAGTACTTAAGTAGGGATTTTTTGTACTCTTTTTAGCCATGGTATCTTCCCTAGTGCTGTTCTGCAAAGTCTAATGTCACTATTTCCAGTTCCTGTTTCTTTTAGGGGGTTTTTGTCTTTAACCTTGTTGTCAGTATGTGAAGAGCATGCTCTGTGGGTCTCAAGTTGGGTGACTGACTTGCCCACTCAAGAATATTTCACGTTGTGCTGCTGAAAAAAACAATAGTTGCTTTAGCAGAATGTTTCAGGTCACTGCCTGGTGGCAGGTGAGCACTGTCCAATAGTTTGTTAAGCTTTGGGTCGAATCTGGGCAATTAAAATGCTTCTGTGCATTTCATTACACATCCTACTGCTGCTGTTAGCATCCACATCACCAGTAAAGACTGATCCAGTGATAGCCGTACATGGCCATGCCACCATGTTTAAAGAAGAGGTGGTTTGATTTTCTTTGTGATTAAAGGTTTTCTGTGGTCTTCCAGGCTCTGTCACATTGTCTTTTATAGCTATAAGCACACTGTTGTGTTTTTGCTTTACAGCAATGTATCAGTTGTTTGAAATCTTGATTTAGTGTTGTTTTTTAGCTTCATAAAGGCTTCCTTTACTAGTACTGACACTTCTGTGGTGCTCATGTAAAGGGAAGCTATTGCACTTTGCATTTTCTAGCATTTTACTGTTTATTCTCAATTCATTTACCCATTACTTTATCTTCATTCAGTTTATTTGAATATTCGGTCTCTTTTTTAATTGTAATACCTTTTAAATGTGCTTCATATGTTGTCTATGCTGTTTTGATTTTGCATTTATTTATGTAAAGCACTTAACTGCTTTTGTGTAACAAATGTACTATTTAACCCCTTAAAACCCCAGGCTTATTACATAAAGACTTCTTATTCAGTAACTACAGGGATTTCATGCAAACAGGTTGAGCTATTCTTAGGTTATTGAAGTGTGTAGTAAAAGTTTGGGCCCGCTGATAGGTCCATGGCCATATAAGGGGTTACATTAACTTGACCTTTTATATTTCAAACCATTAAAAATGATCACTAGCTAAAATGATCGCTACAACAATGTACTAGTAGCATGTTGACTGCAGAGATGGATGCATCATGGCAAACTTCCATTTCTTCCTTATACACATACGTTGTTTTTTCATGAGAGAACAGCTGAGTGAAGTGCATTTTAAACCACGCAGAGGCACTGTGCCATTTCTGCTATGCACCACTGTCGGTTGAAGTGCACTGCTGTGTTAATTTGTGTAGCCTTTTTTTTTATGCATGCAACAGTCAGCAGTTGCTGGCGAGCACATACTGTACTCTATTTTTGTCATCTGCTGCAAGTGGCATGCCATTAGAAGCTTGGTTAAAATTCACTTCCACAAGATTTAGCAGTTGTGATTAGCTTGAAAAAAAGAAAAAATGTCATAGAAATGTTCTATTTTGCTTCTGGTATAATAAAATCTTGTGCTTTCCGAATTTGTTTTGTTTATATTTTATATTTCATAATACACACTATTCAGTAGCCTAGCCAGAGTTTAGTTCTCCCACGATTAGGTTAATCTCACGCAAAAATGTAGGCCTATTCTTTACTATTACTGACGTATTCATAATTACAATCATAAATGATTTAAAAGTATAACTGGAATACATACTTTTGAAGTACATGTGGATCAACACACTGCCAGCTCTCGTTAAAGGAATGATTGGCAACATTTGGGCCCATATTAGGGCCGAGATTTACAACAGGATGGACCAGACTGCTGTGGCCTTCGCCTCACCCAAGTGGAAGAAAATCTGTCAAGACCAAGATGCATATTTTCCAAACACAAATTCTGCCAGTACTGCTCTGTGGATCGGAGACGTGCCGCTTATGTGAAATATGAAAGCTTGAGATCTTCCAAATGTGTTGTCTGTGACAAATCCTCTGAGTCTTCCTCCACAACTGCCTTCAACATGAAAACAACATACTGGTTCTGAGGTTACCCTCATCCAGAGAGAAATCTAAAAGTCAGAGGCGTTGAGTTGGATTTTGGAGTTTTTCAGATCACGTAATACATCTTCACCTGTTTACGTCACACGCACAGATTCAAAAAGAAGCTCCAGCTTAATGTTTAGATCTGAAATGCAAATCAACATGCTGATGGAGACAATTCAATGCGCTCACAGTCATCAGATTCATCCGCCCCAGGGAAGGGGTCCGAAGCATGCTATAAAATGTTCTTCTGTGCACCATTGTGTGCTATTACACATTTCCACCAGAGAGATTTCCAAATCCCCAAAATGTGCATAGTGGGCCTTTAACTACATTGGCTGGATATACTGCTTTTTACATCCATTTACAGCCATAGAAATCCTCAAAGTTGCTAGAAGTATGATAAGTGTGCACAGTTGTTTGGTTCGACACCTTGTGCAGAAGGCAGTGATATTTATGCTTTGAAGTAGTCTTGGTTTTATCGGGAAAATGAATTTCCCACCAGGAGGCACCACATGTATGCCCTTCAAAACTGGATGACGAAGTTGGGTACATCAAACTTTTCGATGCCGTATGAACGATGCCGTGACAACTGTTTTGATCGCAGTGGAGCGATGAAAGCAATCAGATAAACTGTACAGATATAATAATTAGACAATGGTAAGGTGAATTTTAAACGTGTCGTTTACCCACATTTTAATTCTGCTTCACATGAGTTCAAAACACCTGTAAAACAGATCAAAACCAATCGAGGCCAGCTCGTTCATAAACTACAACACCTATGTTACAACCTCAGTGTTCTGGTTATCTCTCAAATAAACTTCATGTACGTGCATGGAGGGTGAATGAAAACCTCTTCAGAGAAAACTACCACTGCATCTGCACTTGAAAGCAGCATTAGACCTAGCATAGCAGTATTAGTTCACTTTTTGCTTTTGAAAATGATCATTTGTTTTTTATGTCTTGATTACTTCACTCTTCTGTGCCAAAATCTCCACCTCAAATCTCACTTTGTTTAATAGCAAGCCATGCTTTCCTGACAACAATCTCTAGCAAGATCTTTGAGTTGTGCTGTGAATGCACAAACATGACAAAGTCACACGTCTTGCTCATCATTTCTGATCACTGGCATGCTTTTTTTGCTGTTTTTTTCTTATAATATTTGTCTGTTTTTATGCAGCAAACACAGTCATAATTTATTTACATGACGATTATCAACCTCTCTTTACCTCTTGGGTTTTTCACAGGCTGCTTTAAGACTGAAATGTGTAAAGGAGCTCTGTTCTGATTGGCTGCCCTGTACTGTGCCCTGTTCAGAAAGCTGTCCAGGCTGAAACACTCCATATAACTTCAGCTTGACTGGATGGACCTAAACTGCTGTAGGCTGCATAGGTGGATATACACCGATCAGGCATAACGTCATGACCACCTCCTTGTTTGTATGCTCATTGTCCATTTTATCTGTTCCACTTACTATATGGGTGCAATTGTTGTCCATCTGTTTCTCTGCATACTTTGTTAGCCCCCCTTTACCCTGTTCTTCAGTGGTCAGGACCCCCATGGACCCTCATAGAGCAGGTACTATTTGGGTGGTGGATCATTCTCAGCACTGCAGTAACACTGATGTGGTGGTGGTGTGTAAGCGTGTGTTGTGCTGGTCTGAGTGGATCAGACACAGCAGTGTTGCTGGAGTTTTTAAACACTGTGTCCACTCACTGTCCACTCTATTAGATACCCCTACCTTGTCAGTCCACCTTGTAGATGTAAAGTCAGAGATGATAGCTTATCTGCTACTGCACAGTTTGTGTTGGTCATCCTCTAGTCCTTCATCAGTGGTCACAGGACGCTGCCCACAGGACGCTGTTGGCTGGATATTTTTGGTTGGTGGACTATTCTCAGTCCAGCAGTGACACTGAGGTGTTTAAAAAGTCCAGCAGCACTGCTGTGTCTGATCCACTCAGACCAGCACAACACACACTAACACACCACCACCACATCAGTGTTACTGTAGTGCTGAGAATGATCCACCACCCAAATAGTACCTGCTCTGTGAGGGTCCATGGGGGTTCTGACCACTGAAGAATAGGGTAAAAGTAAACATTAGAGAGTAAACATTATGTTTTGAAACTTTAACAATGTTATATACTACATGACAACCTTTTTTTAAAATCTTGGTTTTCCATGATATGAGCCATCTAACATCTGCATGTCCACATCTGTATATGTCTCTAAAAATGTTATATTCACATTTACGGCTAACATGAAATGCTGATATATAGATAGTAAGGCAAATACCTCGTCACCTCTGTCACAACCACACAAACTTTGTGGTCTGCAACGTCAACACTTTCAAGTTTCACGTTACTGTGCATGTATGTGTGTGTGCACAAATGATCTAGCGATTTTCTTCTCAGGGTAGAGCTTCCTGCATAAACTCACCATAACCACAAGCCAACAAGTATCTCTGAACATCTTCCTTCTCTAATTTGCGATGGCCGATGGTGCAGAGGTGATCTACACTGTGCTGGAAGTAGTCATTGCTGTAGCATGTTGTCTGGGAAATGTTTTGGTGATCTGGGCAGTGTGGACACGTGGAGCCCACAGGCAACCCACCTTCTGCTTCATCGTGTCCCTCGCTGTGGCTGATTTCTTGGTTGGCGCTGTGGCCATCCCTCTGGCTGTGCTGGTGGACGGTCGGGTCGAGATGTCTTTCTATGGCTGCCTCTTCATCAGCTGTGTAGTCATCGTGCTGACGCAAGCCTCAGTCCACTCTTTACTGGCCATTGCTGTGGACCGATTTTTGCGTGTTTATATCCCTCTTAGGTAAGAATCTACTAATGTATATTTGTGTTCAGTAGGTGAATGTAGGTGAAATGTAGATGAGGTGAATTCCAGGCTGAAGGAGTTTAAAAAATAAAATAGTCTGTAGCTTGACATTTATTGCCACCTACTTCCTTCTAGTAAGCCTACAGCGCAAATATGTATTTGGTATTTAGAAAGTCAAAACCACAGGACTAAAACTGTTGTTGCTGTGCAATTAAGTGCGGCGGATCAGCACAGAGTCACTATGCTTGTGATAACTGTGACAAGTTGCTTATTTGAATGATCAAATGAAAAAAATCCAAAACAAACTTAATTAGAGAACTTAAAACAAACTCGTTGCCTTAAATTGTCATCTTTGCTCAAGAACAAGCAGACTATATAATAGCAGCATATTCCAGACTTTATTCAAATTCACATGCAAATTTGAAAATTCCCATGCAAAATGCTAATTCAGTTGTGTATTTACAATAGCATTTCCAATGTGAGTGTGCATTATTAAAGACATAATTAAAATGCAAAATATATATTTGCATTTTTGCAGATTCTGCTCTTAAAGTGAAATTTTATCGATTTTTCAAAATGTTTGCATAATTCAATCATTGTCATGGGAACAAAATCAGTGTGAGGGTTTTAATATGAAATGGTGCATTACAGAGAAACACACTGACTCAATTTCTTTACAGTGGTGGTGATAGGAATCAGGGAGCACAATGTCTACTACACAAATATAGCCATTTTATTTACTATCCAAAACCACCAGTGACCCTACAGGAGTCTTCTGAGTTTTTATATGAAACGTTGATGGTAAAATAGTGGTTAAAAGCTAATTAGTGGGATATATTCCGGCCAAAAACTAAAGTTTAATGTTTTTGTATGCAGTACTCTGTCACAGTACTCTGCTCATTTTTTAGTGTGACAGAATTCACAAATTCCGAATCCTTTTCATGTTTTTGTCCATCAGTGTTCTCTCACTACAAAACCCAGCATGCAGGATAAAGGAATGCACCAGTATAGAGGCTAATAAATACAGATGTGATATTCAGTTCAAGGCAGTAATGTTATAGCAAAACAACCTGCCCTCATGTATCCACCCCAAAATGCTTGCAGTTTTTCAAAAGTAAAAGCGCCTGCACACTGGACCTGCCATGCCACGAAGCATAGCGTCACATAACATCACACAGCACTTAATAATCATTTGGGGACTCCCTGGTTACACAGCCATGCTGTTGTAACTGTGTAGAATGCGGTTTGATGTTGTCATGTTGAAATAAGCATGACTGCCACTGAAAAAGATGGCGTCTAAATGTGTTCAGCATTAATGGTGCTTTCACAGACATACAGCTTGAACACTTCTACTTCCCCACACCATGACACACCACCATGGCTTTTGAACTTTACGCTGGTAACAATCTGCATGGTCCTTTTCTTCTTTGGCCCAGAAAATACAATGTCCATTTCCATGAATAGTTTGAAAGGTGGACTCCTCAGATCACAATACATGTTTCCACTGTGCATCATTCCAGAGAAGTCAGCACTGTTTCTTCTACTGTACAGAGAACATGTTTAACTGCATTTGTGGATGCAGTGACTAACAGTGTTTATTGATGTTTTTTAAAGAGCCCATGCAGTACAATTTATCACAGAAACATGCCGTTTTTTAATGCAGTGCCATCTGAGGGGTCAAAGATCACATGCATTCAGCTGTAGTTTACAGCCTTGTGTTGCTGGCCTGGGGAAGGGTCGATGCACACCGACTGCGAAACCCAGTGAGAGCTCAGAGACACACACACACAAATACCAACGCGAGTGAACTGACTTGCTTTATTTACACATTAAACTGAGTACAACCAGCACAAAACAATCAGGCTTCTTAACATAAAGCGTCCTCTGGGCTCTTTTCTGTCCCTTTTTCTCTTTGAGCGAGAGCCAGTCTTATGCTGCTGGGGCTCTTCCCCAAATGAGTATCAGCTATCTATGATTCGGGAGGGTCACTCCTCGAGTGCTGGTGGGATATATAGTGACTCTGCCTCTCCACAGCCTTTTCCTTTATGCATAAAGATTTCTCAAGATTCCCTGAATCATGATGTTGATAAGGTAGAACCTCACAATCTTATATTTTTTGTGTTTTTGTTCAAATATAAGTCAAAGAAGATTTATAAATCACTGCTTTCTGTTTTTATTTGCATTCTACCTACTGTCACAACTTTTGGAATTGGGTTCGTAATAGACTGACTGCCTTTCTCTGTGTAATTTTCAAGCCACATGCAATCTACTATGGTTATCTGTGGCCTCAGAATGGCTGTAATATAATCTAGTAAGGGAAAAATGCTGGGCTGCGCGCTGTAGAGCACTGAGAAGTTTAGCAATGCTCTGAGTTGCCCAGCGCTGGTGCAGGCCAATGTGGAATGTCAGCGTCTGTGTGCGCACACGCAAAACAATGAAATGTTGGATTTACTAAAAAATGTCAAGTGGTTCCATACAACTGTGTTCAGTACCTATAGTTCAACTAATTAAAGCAGAAAAATAATATAAAGTTAGTAGTTTTGAGGTAAATCTACATAATTTTGTTAAGTTATATCTGCGCTGTTGTAGAATTGTTGAGTTTCATGGTAACTTGAACTTAAGGCCAACAACAACAATGTGGCTGTACAGTTAACAATGGAGTCTAAAACAAATGCACAAACAAAGGAAAGTAGACCAGCAGGAAGGACAGCAGAAGAGGGTGAGTAAAACAAGTAAAATAATATGCAAATAGAGGATGTTAGGAGCCAACAGGAAAGATTACATTGATCAAATAAACAGTAAATGTGATAACACTCTTAATTTCATGCAAATAACACAATGAACTCAGTAGCACTGACTTACATTACGTGTTAAGTAATGAGAGAAAACTCAAAAAACCAACAACAGAGCAATTTCATTTCTTTAAATGTACCATAATTAAAATCAATGTTTTTAACATCAATGAATTTTTGGATGCTGCGTGAAGCAGCGGTGTGTAGTGACTATTATGGAGGATGCAACTTGCCAAGATAAAAAATAATAACAATAATAAATAAGTAAAAGCAAAATGAATTAACTAATAAAATTAGCAGCAGAAAGGCAAAAATAAAAAAATAAATGAATGATCATGAGATGTAAAACTATGAAAGTATATACACATCAGCAGAAATACTGAAATAAATACATTTATATTCTTTTTATTTCTGATTTCATTTATTTCTCCATTTATGTATTTCTGTATTTCTTCCTCCAGTCAGTGTTGCTGAAATATTTCTGCTGTTTATTTATTTATTTATTATTTTGGCACTCCCACCTTCAAGATACATAATCAGAAAGGGGTCTTGTTCTAGAGAGTATTGTGGCACCACTGCAGGAGGCATGTGTACAACACAAGTAGTGATGGTTTTGTTTTTCATTTTGGCTGGAGTGTCTGTTTAAGTCTTCCCTAAAGCTAACTTCAGCAGTTAACAGCTGAATTCAGACCAAATGCTTACACAATACCCTCTAGTGAAGTTCCCCTTTTAGCAGGGTGAGTTATGCCTTTAGATAGACATTATTAATCCTGGGCAGAACAATAAAGCTGCTCAAGCGGATAATGTACTCCTGCATTTGCCAGTTATTCTGTGCTCGATGGTAAACATTCATTCCAGTATAGAGTCTCTACATATAAACCCTCACATGCAAACTAAGAACCGAAATCATTTGCATCTCACTGGAAATGTGTGGAGACTTTTTTGTCTTGCAAATGTAAAAATGTTTCCCTTGTATCATCTCTTATTGATTCAGTGTGCAAGAAATATTGAGAAATCTTTGTTTAATAATAGCAAATCACGCCAACTTGTGGTACAATATTGAATATGTTTCAGCGCTCATGTGAAGAGCGCCATCAGTTCATATCAGATTCCTCCAATCTCACAAAACAGACATCACAGAGATGAATCAACCACAGAGGTTTAACTGCAGAGGGATGTTCCCACCACTGATGAGTGCTGAAGCATCTCAAATATTATACCACAAATCCATGATACGTATTTGCTACTACTTGAAATTTCATAGCCCGGATATCTGAAAACCTCAACAGACATATTCAGAAATCTATGTTAAGAAACAACTAGTTCGTTTCCCACGTAATTGTTAATCAATGTTCATTTCACTCCAGCCCACCTGGTAGGTAACGTCATCGATTTCCATGAAGATATTCAAGCAAAAACTTCAATTAATATTTCAATTTTCAAAGCTGTGACCTAAATAGCTTTATAGTTATAGATTTGTAAAGTTTTCTTCAGCAGGTTCTAAATCTTAAAATTTGAGTGTAACTGCTTACAGAATGACTGAACTGACAGGAAAGACAGGAGACTTGTTGGGAGACTCTGCAAGAGAGTCTGCATAATCTATCCCCAACAACATTTTAGCTCCAAAATGGCCACTTTACAGGAGAAAGAAAAGACATTCCTATTGTTTAATTTGAGCTATGAAAACAAGCATGAGTTTTAGACCATTTCTATTGGTTCACTCATTGTGGACATAAATGATGGTATAGTGCTAAAACTTTATTCATTATATTAATATTGCAATTTAAAAGATTGCAATATTTATTATAGCCTACATTATCGACAACATCGTCTTTACAAGTTTTAAGTGTGGCAATTTACCTAATAACACAGAGCTCATGAACCGCCTGTACACCGAACACAACCTCATCCAATTGGCAGTCTGCCCTCTACAAAACACTTACATTTTGCAAAAATGCTTTTGAAAACTACATTACTGTAGACAGAGTACATTTCAAAGATGAACTATTTGGAATTACTTTAAAGTGAACCTGTACATTTTAAGAAAAGGAAGCTTCTTCAGGGGTTCTTTAGTAAAGACAATGGAAAACTCAGAGAACCATTTGCATGCTTAAAGCCTTCTTTGAATGGTGAAATCTTTCTTCAGACTGATGGAGAATGTGTTGCATATGGTTCTATATAGAACCCTTTTGAAAAGGGTTCTATATAGCACCAAAATGTTTATTCTATTATTATAATGTTAAACTTAGATAGTAAAAATAGAAGAACACTTTTTAGTGCTAGAGTGTTGGACAGAGGTCTTAAACTCAAATGGGCTGTGGCAGAGCGTGTTTTAACATTTTTTCAGTTCTATTAAACACTATAAAGCCTGATGATTGAATGATTTGAAAAAGTTATTGAATAAGTCATTAAGTATGAGATTGAATGGGGGAAAACGTTACGCTGCAGTGCTGTAGCGGAACTATAGCCATAAAACCTGCCATAAAACTATTTTAATATTGTATTTTTCAGGTACAAAGGGAAAGTCAAACTGGTGCACTCGTGGGCCGTGGTAGCAGGATGTTGGGTGACAGCTGCTGCATTGGGTTTTACTCCCATGTTTGGATGGAACAAACATGAGTCTGCGAACTCCACCATTGTGTGCACGTTCTTGGCAGTCATCCCCATGTCCTACATGGTTTACTTCAACTTCTTCAGCTGCCTCCTTCCTCCAATGATTATCATGTTCATCTTGTATTGCTACATCTTCTGCATGATATATCAGCAACTGAGGGGAGGTGTCGGCAGCACCATCAAGTCCAGTGCATATTACGTTAAAGAACAGAAGCTGGCCAGTTCACTGGCTCTGGTTTTAGCTCTGTTTGCAGCTTGCTGGCTGCCTCTACACATCATGAACACTGTTAATTTTTACAGGTCCAGTGTTTCTCCTAATGCTTTCTATATTGGAATTCTCCTGTCTCATGCAAACTCAGCTGTGAATCCTGTAGTGTATGCTTTCAAGGTACCAAAGATAAAGGAAGCATACAAAATGGTCTTGATGAAGGCTCTTCCATGTCAAAGGGAACAGCAAGATCAGAGCAGCCAGACAGCAGAGAATAATGCCAGCAGCAACACTAACAGCACTGCTAAATCTCCCACAACTCCTTCCTAACTTACAATACCGGCGCTGTTCAGCATTACCTGCTGCAGAACTGCAAAGCATTAAGAGAACTTCACCAGCTTTGTCTTTATGTAAATGCAATGTGGAATGAACAAATAGAAATAACCACAACTTTGTTAAGCTAGGAACTTTGCTAAGCTATTTTAATTTAGGCCAGGGCTAAGAACATTTCATTTGGCCTGCTAGATAGTTGCCTAACCCCCCAGCTCTGTAAACACAAAGAAAAAAAATCATCTAACAAATATACATTTTTATACTTATTTTCAAAAAATATTTTAATATACAGATGCAATTCTGAAAGAAAAAATTATGTGTTGACATTATGCAATTGTCATAACATATACATGTGCAAAAGTCGGAGACCACCTTCCTTAAAAAAAATATATATATATATTTTTGCTTTTATTTATTCATAATTATTTATATTGTTCATTTTTGTGAAGGATAGAGTTTATATATCTTATTATCTTAGTTTATATATCTTAATTTTTACTTTCAGTAGTATATATATATATATATATATTGTCTATAAAGTAACAAGTAACAAACTGTAAAAGCCTTGTTAAGTAATTAACAAAGATAATTATCTTATCTTTTATTCTGTTTCCAGTACAACCTAAAAAACACATGCTTAACAGAAAAATACCTCAACGACTAAATGTAATGTCATATTTTTCAGTATGTAGTGTGCCCACTCTTTGCCTTTAGTACAGCTTCCATTCTTTTCAGGAGACTCAGACTTCAGTTTTTCAATCTGCAGGGATATTTTTCCACATCCCCAAAGTTCAGTCTTAGAAGTTGGTTTACTTTTCTGCTTCTCACAATCCAAACAAGACCCAATTACAAATTTAGACTCACCAGTGCATAAGGAAAGAGAGGCAGCTGAGGTGAGTTTGGGTAGTTGTTTGAGTGAATGTTAGTGTCTATTTGAAGGGGAACACAACGTGAGTGACACCTTTGGGAAGCTTTTGCTGGGAGGAATCAGCTGTAACTGGCTGGTTTTAAGGCTCAAAGGATAGGAGGGCTAAAGTGGCAGTACAGTGCACAAAAGTAAAGAATGGACAAATTAAATACTGAAAAAATGATATCTAATATGATATATTTTTTTCAGTATTTAATTTGTCCATTCTTTACATTTTATTTTGAGAGTTCTGTGAAATTTTCTGTTAAACAAATGTTTTCTGCTTTTTTTTTCACTTTTTCACTTTGTACGTAATAGGTGGAAATGACTGGAAATGGAAATGACTGGAAATTAAATAAACAAAAGGGTGGTCTTTGACTTGCCCAGCACCATATGTAGCTAGCAGTTACAAGCTAATAGAGATTTCCAGACAGTTTTATATGGACATTATGACATTTAGACCACTGGTGTGAAGAATATGTTTTCATACAATTTAAAGGAAGACAGTGTCTCATATGTAAATAATCCATTGGAGTAAATGTAAACTTACATGTAAACTTACAGCCAATAAACCTCAAACGAGCTGGTTTGTCTTTTTGGCTTTTAGCCCACGATAAATATTACACGTAGGCCCCATGAGAAAAAGTTTAGGCATCTCTGGTTTAAGCCTTTCCTCTCTTGAAACAAGAGTGGTGTACATCCTGAGATATTTAGATGTGTTGGTCTCCCATTCAATTCTTTTACTGTGATTTTTCTCAGTCTTAATAATATACTTGTTGCTTGAATGAAAAAAGCTAAATCCTCATTGTGATCTGGAGGGGATTGCAGGACAGTCAGCCTCATCCTCACCCTTTATTCTCAGTACACTTTCCTATTTCTCATTCTGACGTGACCCACGTTTCATTTTCCTCTTGTTATTTCTGCTATTTTTCAAAATGAAACCTTTTCATAGAAAAGTTGTTACAGCAAACCACAGATAAATGTACAATGCAGTTGACCGTGTTGTGGAGAGCGGGGCACAAACTAGCACATGGTAAAGTGTAACATGGATGTAGAATATGATTTTAGTCATCTCATACCCACCCCACAGTTAATCTGCAAATTTACACAGCAATCATAACCCACCACTATGATAATGCTATGTCATCAGCTCTTGAAGTCCTAACCAATAGGAGAGCTCACTTAAACATATGTACCTAGATACCACAGAGAAAAACAATTCCTGATTGGCCAATTTTATGCTCTGTCTTTCAAGAATTTAACACTTTCATTTCCATCCAAAACATAACAATGAAACGAGAAGTGCTGTAACACTTGCCGAGTTTAAATACAAGCTTGATTTTATTGACTAAAAATGAATGATAAATGAAAAGTTAACACATCCTCTACAGAGAACACACTCCTGCACATTTTAATGAACAGTTCTTGTTTATTTGCTGAATTTAACATATTGGGGAAAAACACAAAACATCAGATGTGGCCTGTGCAAAAGACACAATAACACAATTTGTATTTTATGTTTATGTTTCTCCATTGTGTTAAACTTAGTAAATAAAAGTTGTGCACTAACACTTATGGGGAAAAAAATGTTATATTTAAGTCTGTTCTTTGTAGAGGATGTGGTAGTTCCTGTATAGAGGATGTGGCAGTTCCTTTGTAGAGGATGCGGTAGTTACTTAGGAAAATCAACAAAACATGTAATTTGACCAGACATGCAAACTTCTGCATACAGCTGTAACTCAGAATACACCCCTACATTGTTTCTCACACCTACATTGTTTCTCACGCCTACATTGTTTCTCAATCTGCCTCTTAGAGGCTATAATACAGCGCATACAAATGGATCTAAATAAGTCACCGTGAGAGCTAGCTAGGCTAAAGTGCAGCCTCTATTTGGCAGGGTTGGTGCTAATGCTATGCCCCCTAATGTAAATAATGATAATTCCAAATATGCTACAGATATCACATAAATAAAATATTGTGTCACTTGATTTGGATAGTCCACTATAGATGATCTACAGATGTTCAAATTGTTAACAGACTATCTGTTGAAACTCTGTTGATTCTAAGCAGTGGTGGGGTTAGGGTTAGGATTGGGAGGAGGGTTAGGGTTAGGACCAGGATGAGGGTTGGGTTTAGGTTTTGGGTTGAGGTTAAGTTTAGGGTTAGGATTTGAGCCAGGTTTACAGTTAAAGACAATTATGGTTAATTTAGATTTGTAGTTGTAAACTAGAAAACAAGAAACATGCTTTTCCCTAAGGAAACACAGAATGGTTGGTTGCACAGCTTAAATGGTTCCCACTTCCTGCTAGGTTGCTAGTTGGTTGCTATGGTATCCAAGGTGGTTGCTAAGGTAGCGCAGGTGGTTGCTATGGTGTTGCTAGGGGTTTGGTATTGCATTATGATACAGGTGGTGGCTCAGGTGTTGCTGGGTGGTTGCAGAGGCATCTAAGGTGGTTGCTAAGGTGTTACTAGGCGGATGCTGTGGTATCCCAGGTGGTTGTTAGGGGACTGCAAGGTGGTTGTTATGGTATTGCAGACGATTGCTAAGGTGTTGCTAGGTGGTTTCTATGGTGTATGAGGTATATTTTAAGTTGTTCAAAGGGAGTTGCTAAGTGGTAGCTACTTGTTGCTGAAAATGAATGGGAGTCTATGAGAGGAAAGACGGATGAAAAAATGACACCTAGAGGAGTGTGGGTCAGTACGGCTGTGGAGAGGAGTTTGGGGACCTGGCCTGAGTGAGTAGATGTACTTTGGTGGCTTTCAAAAAAAAGAACGATTAGGGCTTTGCTGGGAGCAAAAATGAATAGGTGTCTATGGGAGGAATAAGGGATGAAAAAACAACACACAAAGGAGTGCAGGTCAGTATGGCTGTGGATTAGAGCTTGAGCACCAGCCCTGAGTGAGCACCAAACTGAGTAGTTTGGTGGCTGTCAAGCAATGAAATGAATGGGAGTGTATGAGAGAAACAAGAGATGGAAAAAAAAGACAAACAGATGAGTGCGGGTCAGAACAACATTGAATTCATGCTTGGGGGTCTGCACTGAGATACCATAATTTAGCATCTACAAAGCATCTAAAGTGGACTATCCAAATAAAGTGTTTTAAATGTTACTGTCCCGATATTTACTCATCTACTTTGTGGTTCAAAGTGAATTTGCCAGTGTTTGACAGAGACTCATCAATAATCACATTGATTCTGATGAATATGTGTTTATATGTTTAGGGTGGAAAGCTTGTCTAGTTCAAACAACATTGAACTATATAGGATAAATCATATTTTCCATTGATTTACAAAACTTGTTACAACCGGCCCCTTTAACCCCCATGTGGTAAGTTGTAACATTTGCACTCCTGCCACCTTTGGCTGAACTCATTGTAAACAGTAGGTGCTGGGAACAAAGTTTTTGTTCTCATTTGTAGCAGGTTGCTTGTGTAAAACTATTAATCTTGCTCAAATACTTTTAAAATTCAGCAAACAAATAAAGTGTGTTAGGTTGTGCACCACTCTCTCCTAAACACTATTCCTACAACACTGATGTCCTTTTGATGTTAATTGTTTATCAGACCTAAGTAGTGCTTTACATTAATAACGTTCATTCATCTTAAAAGTTCCAGTGGCGGCTACTACACACGAAGAATACAAAGCCAAGAGCTGAGGCGAAATTATAGACCGGAACAGCATGTTCACGACTGCCAAAGCTCAAACAGAATGCTGAGACATTAGTCGCTGTTTTGAAAATATGTTTTTAGGGCAGGATGCATTCATTCAGTCAATAAATATTAAGTTAGACTGCTCGCTCTGGCAGAAGCTTAGCAATGGTCTACTTAATTGATTCTCTGGCACTGGGCCATGTGGAGGTGAGTGCCGCAGATAAAACAGCTGGAGAATGTTAAAGTGGGCTCGGGGGAGTGGAGCGTGTGGCCTCTCTGAGTAAGATGAGCTTTAGTCATTATAGGCCTATCAGTTATTGTAGATAGTGTGGGATCTCTTGAGGTCTGTTACAGTGGTGACCCTCAGTGGGATAAACCAGAATTTATGGTGCTGGCGCTCTGCCTTTTGCACGTTTTAATGTATTTGAAAGAATGGACTGTTAAGCTAATTCTGCCAAATGAAGTTCGTGCACAATGCATTGAACAAGCAGTCATGCAGAGGCCGAAGCTGCATGCATATCAATAATGACGCAGTACGCACTGAAGAATTTCCATTTCACAACGACAAGTAACCTTTAAACCCCTAAAAGCTGCTTAGATGAGATAATCAATAACATTCAATGATCAGCGTAGTGTGATACAGTACCTGAGCACTGGGCTGGTCCTGTTAGCATTAATCTAGTGTTATACTGTTAATAGCATTCTCTCAAGTCCAAGCCATTATGTCTCACAATGATGTGTGGATTCAGTACCATTTCATTATGGAATGGAGGAAAGCCAAATGCTGACTGATTGCATTCACTGTGTGTGAAGGTAGAGCTCAGCAGATTCTGCCTCTTTGGTTATTTGATGTGGAGCTGAATTGAAAAGTGAACGCTACTGTTGTTACTACTTATTAAGTGCTAACCAGTCTTTTTTTTTCTGTATTTGTTGTATTTGTATTTTATTTCTTAATTATTGTAATTCATTTTAATGTTATGATTGTTTTGCCTTTTTTATGTTGGTTAATCAGACATTCATGTATTTTTACTTATGAGTTGTAACTGCCTATTCATGTCTTAAAGATGTTTATAACCTAAGTAATAACTATTAATAAAGTCATTTTGAACCATTCATGAAGGTAGTCTTCTTCTAAAGTGGACTACCTGGAGTTTTTGTCATCTTGTGATATATATTGGTTAAGACTCAGATTGTTTGCCTCGTTTATCATTTCTACACACCTCTCTTCTGTGTTTTGACTCAAGCCCACCTGCTTCTGTCATATCTGCCCCATAGTCTGGAATAAATTCTCCTCACAATTACATAGAGGGCACTTATGTTGGGAGGCATGACAGCAGTGAGTATTTTCAGGGAGTGCATCATGCTTAAAACCTCCTTTAATGGCTCTTAATTGAATTTCATGTAGCATGAACCCAGCCCTTAGTTGATTTAATGACAGCTGTGAGCATGCTCATGGCAGTGGGTTTATTAGTGAGGAAGAATCTGTATTCTGTGGTCAGATCTGTATTCATGTACAAGCGTTTGGCATTCAACCTGTTTCTATTTATGTGAATGTCACATTGTTTAAATACTGGGGATTGGAATGGGCAGATTTTTGCTCCAAACACACAACTGACCAATTCGTTATATTTATTTTGGTTAATCTGTGCTACAATTTTATAATGTAAATAGCGTCAGGCAGGTATGTGCACTTGTGCTGCAGCTATGTCTGCATCAAAATGTCAAAGCATAATTATGTATCTTTCATTGCGCTAAGTAGCCAGCCACCTGTGACTTTTGATGTCACACTTCATTGTGCTTATGTAGCCCAAATAGTGTAAGATTATTGCTTTAAAAACAAGGCTAAAAAAAAACCCAAAAATTGCATAAGTTGGCAAATTTGTCTGTAAAGAAATCAGAATGATTTTTACATCTGTATTAAATACAGTGGTGAAATATCCAACTATACACTTTACATTAAATGTTGCGAATTAACAGATAATTGTATGCTAATCAGTAATTAAATACTCATTATTTGTACATTAGTTAACTGTTCTTTAAACGTTATTACTTAGTAACTGTTAAGTACTTAGTAATAGAGTGATAATAATAGATGACTGATAATAGAATAATAGAATGACTGATACTGTCAACATATGCATAGTTCATCCTTTTGCATTATAAGGGGATCTGTCTACATATGTCTTTGAATAAGTGGCCTGTGTTTTAGGCCTAACCAGTACATCAACTTAATGAAGATCACACCTCATCTCTCAAGTGTCATATTTATATATATATATATCCAACAGTATATCCCATGTTATATATCTTCCATGCCTAAAACATTCAGTTTTGGGTAGACCTTCCACTCAGATAGTCAACAAAGTTTCTTCTGTGATTCACAGTGAATTGTGTAAAAGCTGCTATTATTCATGAGTTCATGGTGTAATTAGTACAATTCAGCAGCAAAGGTCATCACTTTACTTGGAAGGATACATGAAGCAGTAAATAATGCTTAATTAATGGAAAGTGAGGAGTAATTAAAGAAAAGACAGATCTGAGGACAGTGAGGCAGCAGAATATGTGGAAGGGAAGGAAAGTGTCCAGTAAATCTCAAAGACTGTTCCACAATAGACTGTACAGTGGAGGAGAATTTCAGTGATGAATCAGCAGAATAATTAACAGATAATTAATAGGACTACGAATTAGTCCTCAAGTTACTTCTTCTTCAGAGTAAACACACTTAACAGTTCATTAGCAGTGCAATAAGCAGACAGCAGTTAGCGCACAGTTAATGGGTAATTAAACTATGAGCTAAAAACAAACTAAACTATCAGTTAAAGTTTACTCACTTACTAATTACTAAGCAATTAATCAGTTATTAAATAATAACTAATGCTTAATGACAATTTTATTATTATGTAAATAATGGGTACTTAATAATCTTTATTTGCAACACAATGTAAAGTGTTACCAAAACATCTAGTTTATAAGGAACACTGTAAAAAGTCTGCTCAATTTAAAATGATATAGGAACTGATTGCAAGGCTTTTCTTGAGTTGACTCAACTTGAGGACACCAGAGTTCACCCAACTCAAACTTCTTAGTTGAGTCAAAAATTCTCCCAGCTACTGTTTCTAGGTCTGCATCTCAGTTAGATAAACAAAACTGAATTTGTGTTTTTTAATCAATTTCCCCACTAGCTGGCACTCCTTCTATCACACAGTTCCCTCTGGCATATTTTCCTCTTGGGCTTCCAGACATGGACAGCTGGTATTTCTGGGATTGAAACTCACAACCTTCTGATGTTGGGATGAATTGTTAGACACATGCACCACATGAGACGATGCCATACTTTAAAGTTAAAACAACAAATATTTTCTCCAGTGTATTAAACATTTCTTTACTGAGTGGTGCAGTGGACTAAGCCGTCACTCCAACAGAAGGTTGTGAGTTTGAGCCCCAGTGATGTCATAGCCCTCCATAAGTGTGTACCCAAGAGAAAAAAATGTCTAGCAGGATTGTGTGATGAAAAGAGTCCTGGCTAGTGGGGAAGTTGAGTATAAAAAACAAGTTCATTTTATTTACCTCACTGAGATGCACACACACACACATATCTTCTAAACCATTTATCCTTCTGGGTCGTGGGGTCACAGAGATGCAGAACTAAAAAATTAAGAGAACATTTGACTCAAGCCCTCAAGTTGAATCAGCTCAAGAAAAGCCATGTAATCAGTTACTATATCACTTTGAGTTGAGCTGACCTCTCATTTTTAACAGTGAATGAAAAAATTTTATTTTAGAATATGTTTATGAGACTAGACAAAATACATAGACTGGCAAAATATAATCACACAATTTCAAATTTATTTAGTAGAAACATTAACCAGCAGACACTTTACGTTATAGAATTTACAGTGTGCTCATTTTTTTTCTGAAAAGGGCTACATTTTTTTATTTAACATTCATCAACATACAAAAAGTAAAAATCGTATTCTTTATTTCAAATAAACTATCAAAAACTCATGCATATAGGAAAATAAATTCCAAAATGATCTCAGATATTCAAATATTTAGCTACCACATTCTTAATTGTGGTTTGACTGTTAATGTGCATTCGCATTTTTTTCTGTTGATTTGCATACACAAAAAACTGCTTCAGAACTTACAACCAAGCTTAAATAAATATGATTTCTGGCAATTGACAACTACATACAAACAGTCTGTAAGCATCAATAGCACAGAAATGAGTTGTCTAACAGTAGCACTGAGTCAGAAAACCCTGCCTTCTCTGTTACAGTAGAGAAGGCACAGTTAGGATACTGGTAATGTCTTACTTAATTGCACCCGGTGATTAGAGTGTTTTCCATTTACTCCTATTAGCTGCAGCTCACATCATCACCAAGCCCAGTACGCCTATAATCAGATTCATTATTGCTGTTGGTACGCTGCTGACATCTCTGGGGTGCAACCGAATGCCTGATGTGATGTTTGCAACAAGAAGAGTCTTGTTACAAAGTAGTGTGGTATAGGTGAAAGTGCTGGAGGCTCGTTCTATTAATACTGACATGCAAAAATTAGCTCCTCGCACAGAAAAAAAAGGTGGTTGAATTTACATGATTCAAATGTGTACATCGGTTCCATACAAATGAGATATGTTACGTCACTTAAAGTAAGTTATTACACACTGTAATCATGTTGATGTAACATATTTTATTGATACAGAGCCAACGTACATATTTGAATCAAGTAACCTTTATGCAACCTTTTTGTCAAAGAGTGCAATGAAGTTATTTACATCAGATCTGGGTTATTGAGTTCTCCAGCCACTCTTCTCTTAAAAGCCTCTCTTTACTGAGGCAGAGGTTGAAAGTTTCCATTTCCATGAAACCAATCCAACCAATGAAACACACGCAAAGGCAAAACATGATCAACTTGCAAACCGCTGTCAAATCTAAACTTGGGAAAAAAAATCAATTGATTTTGAATGCTTCCTCCCGATTGCAGCTATGTTCTGTGACTCATCATTCTGAGAAACTGTGAAAAACATCCGGACGCTTTTATGAGCAGACATTTCAATCTCAGTTGATTAAACCGTATCAGTGAAATCGCTCCATTAATGTATTCTTTGAAGAGAGCATCGAGTCGGGGGGCAAAAAATGGATATTGTCCTGTTACAAGACTGCAGTGGAGTTTTATAGTAATTGAAAGTTCTTAATTTTGGCAAGTGTAGTAGCCATTTTAGCATTCTGGCTTTTTAAAGGGAAATAAATACATAGAGAGAGAGAGAGAGAGAGAGAGGGAGAGAGAGAGAGAGAGAGAGAGAGAGAGAGGGAGAGAGAGAGAGGGAGAGCATATGTTTCAGCCTGTAAGGATTTGGACGGGTGCACAATTTTTGCTGTTTTGGCTCCTCACTCCAGTACATTGGATTTTTAATGAATCAGTGACAATGAGGGTAAAGTGTTAGAAGCAGTGCCATAGTGGGTAACTGGGAAGGTCAGGAGAATCCCTAGTGGGCCGGAAGCGTTTTGGGCCACTTACTGTGAGCTAATGTATAAACTCACACATAAAAGCACATGAACACTCAGACAAGCTATAAATTAATCATCAAAGTGTGTGTATGTAGAAATTTAAGGGTTAAACCAGTAGAAATGACATCAAATTAAGCGTGACGATGTGCTACTGGCTATCACAACCAACAGTGCTCCACTGAGTTTATAAACTTACTGTTGTCACAATTTTCATATGTGAATTATGCGAAGATGGACAGCAGCGGCAAGAACTGCAGAAAACTAAGGTATGAAAAAGCCAGTTAAGGAGGATGAGGAGATATCCGAGCAGGCTGGTGGTGAGAAATGTTGACAGCTAACTAACGTTAGCATCATTTGTAGCATATTGACTGTCATGATTGTGTCACATTTAAGACAAAAACTGTCATTTTGTCACTACCTATCCACCTTGTTTATCTCAGTATAGCATGTAAATGATTAATCAGAGATGTTAGTAAGAGAGAAATGCTGCAAAGCCAGTCACAACACAAAAGAAACGTTCCCAGAGGCTATGGAGGCATCCACACTTTTAAATTCCATGCAGTCTATATGTTCACAGTAAAAGTAAGTTTTATTTGAACTGACAATAAATATCACTGTATCATAAGGGGAGTGAGCTGTAGAGTATAACTGTACATTTTCAAACAGCAATACCACACATGACTGATAACTGTCATGGTACCATTGTCTACTTTTTCTTGAGTTTTGCCTCATGGTTTTGATCCCTGTTTGGCCTTTGACTTTTTCCTTTATTGTTGTTAATGATTGTCAGTAGTCTTTCTCTGGTTTTGACCCTTGCCTGTATTACTATGTCAGGTTTGATTGATCCTTGTTACATTAAAGCCTCCAACTTTTCCAACTGCGAGTGTCTGGTCTGCTTCGCCACATTATAGACAAGCTTATCAGCATTCCTAAAGTTTTATGAGTTTGCAGTGCTTTTGTAAAATGAAGCTCAGGTGTAGTCATGTTGAAAAAAGTGTTTTTGTGTTTGCAACACATGTTTATTGTAGTGTGCTTTGGGTTGTATTGGCCATTTTACAGTTAATTAATTTACTTAAATTTGAGTTGCACTTAAAATGATTTAACCCCTGCTGAGACTGTAAGGATTTCCAAGTTTTTATGAAGACCTACACAATTTTTAAACTATGTCAAGCCTCGTTCTGACCCTGCTCCCACTAAGGACTCGATTTCCCAGAATCCTCTGAGAGATCACGTGACTGGCAAACCACAAGCGCCAACCAATCACATTCTTTCTTGCCTGAGTATTGATGTGTAGCACCTGTTTCTGATTATTGCTACCTCTTTAGTTAGTATATAAGCCTGGGCTTTTAACTTAGTTCTTTGTGAGGTATTGCATCTTTCAATAGGGCTGCTGAGCAGCATTTCTTGTTTTGTTCTATTCATGTACTGAACCTGTTTTCAGTATTTTTGACCTCTGCCTTTTGTTCTTGCCCTTTTATATTGTTTGCTTGCATTATATCTCTTATGTTTTTTTCTGGTTTTGACCTTGGCCTGTTTTTTGACTATGCCTCTCTTGGATCCTAGGAAAGTCTATTTTCACTGCACGCATCTGGTTGCGTTACAAACTACCTGTCTATCAGTTGAGTGACCTATTCAGATTGATGGTGAAAATGTATGATGTGTAAAAGGATAATTTTCTTAACACAGCCATGTCTAAAATTATTCAAATTCTATTTAATAATGCCGGTTTTTGAGTCACTAATAGTCCGTAAGGCTACAAAATTGTGTTACAACGCAATTAAGCCTTTGGGAACTCTACATCGACAATTAATTTTGCTTTAGCTATATAAATATATAAATCCCACCCATGCATGTGTTTAAGCTCAGTAGCAAACAGAGCAGAATAAGGAGCTCTCACAAAAGCTAAGAGAAGAAATGATTTCATCACAGCAAAAAGGCAACAGCTACAAGAAAATCCTAGACATTTAAAGTTCCAAGAGACACAGTTGGATGTACTATGAGAAAGATCAAAACTTATGACACAGCAGCAATCCTACCTAGACATGGAAGACAGAGCAAAATTTCACCTAGTGAATTCAAGCATTTGAACAGAACATCTGAGAAAAAGCCTCGCATTACTGCCAAAGGCTTGCAGTGTGACCTGATGAAGACAAGAACAAAAGTGTCAGTGAACATGATAAGAAGAACACTACACAAGCAAGGACTTCATGCCCAGACAACTTGCTGCACTCCACTCTTTACCAAAAAATCTTCTACAACCACTGCACCATTTAGACCCTGCATTTAATCCTAGAGATGTTCTCTTGACTTCTCACACAAGATGTTTCAAAATTCTTTTGAATTAAAGCTGACAGTCTGCATGCTACTGTTATTGATTTGAAATCAATGCAACAAATACTGTATCACCGTCAGAATAATTACAGATTGCACTTTATGTTCAAATGTGTTTGCTACTTGTTCAAATGCTTATACCTCATTTGACAGAGCAACACTAAAAAGTCACTATGTGAAAAGTAAGTAAGCAGAGGCTTTGAATATTACTGTTAGTCAGCAGCATAAATCATAAACTCATACACAGTATAGTGCATTTCCAATTACTCGTAACTGTCTTTTATGTATTGATGCTTCATGATAAGTGTAAAAATCAATAGTTCCAAGGTGACTGGGGATAGGACACAGATGTCACTGAAAAATGGAGTGAGCTTCAAGGTAGATGAAAGTCAGTGGAGTTCCAGCTGGAGTGTTTTATACATTTTATACACTCATATACAGATTTTACAACAAAAAAAAAAACATCTTGTGAATATATTTCAAACACTTTCTCAACATATGTGAAATTAGATGCAAACTTCTCTACAGAAAGACATGCTGTAATTATATTTGAATTTTAAGCAGGAATTCCTAGGAATTTTTACAAACATGAAAGCTACATATGGAAAAATTGAATAAATACACACTACTGTTCAAAAGACTGAAGTTCAAAAGATTTGCAGAAAATCAAATTCCGAACAACCATGTAAGGCCTGGTAGACGACCAAAGTTGCTCTCATCAAATAAACAGCATGGAAAGTTTTCATCTCTGAGAGAGAGGAGAGAATCAAGCTGCTTCAGATCTGAAAACATCCACAGGTGTTTCTGTCCATCCTTCCACTGTGAGAAGACAACTCAGAGCTTTGGGTTCTGAAAGGATATGTAGCTGTTAAGAAGCCCTCACTGAGAAAAGGAGACGGACAAAAAAAGAAGAAGAAGAAGAAGAAAAAAAAGAAGAAAATGTACAAACCAAATAAAGAAGCTGCAGGTATTCTCTGATCAACTGACAGACTACAACAGAGACCAACCCTCAACTTCATAGAATGTGTTTGGAATTACTTGGATCATGAGAAGCAGAAAATATAAGCAACTTGTAAGACTGAACTTTGGAGGTATGGAAAAATATCCCTGCAGATTTCTTTGAATAACTAAAAGCAAGTCTCCTGAAAAGATCGAAAGCTGAGAAAAGGTGGACAGACTAAATGCTAAAAAGGTAAGTATTTTTAATTTAGTCGTTGAGGTTTCTGTGTAATTTGACTGTTAAATATGTGTTTTCTGCTTTGTTTCTGATGCTGAAAATGAATATTTTGTATTTAATGACAATTTAACTGAAATAATTGATGTGGGGGGGGTGTTCTCTATCTGCTACAGGATACTGTAGGCCCTAAAAGAAGAGGTTCTTCATAGGTGAATGTTCAAATGGTTCTCTATATTAGAGAACCTCTTGTATTCAATTATTTAAAGAAGCTTTTGAAATGATTCTATAGAGCACCAAATGGGTTCCTATATTGTTAGAAATAGAAAAATAAATGTGGCACTGTATAGAACCCTACATGTGACTTGGCCCTAAAGCTTAGTGAAAGTTTAATGAGCAACTATCCTTTTAGCTCAATTAAATCATAACAACCATTGGAGAACAATTAGATTTCTATTCATTCCATTACTGTATATATACATGGTAAGTGAGTGTGTTGAAGCCTTTGTACATTTCTGACAATGAGAGAGAGAGAGAGAGAGAGAGAGAGAGAGAGAGCGAACAGGGCCAAGTGAAGCACTTGTGGGAGGAGGAGGAGGAGGAGGTAGATGAGGAGGAGGAGGAGGATGGTGTTGCAGTGAGCCACTTACCCCTCCCATTCAAACACTGCAATAGGAGAAAAAGAGAGGGAGAAAACAGAAAGAGAGGAAGAAGAAAGAAGCCTAAAGTCACAGTGAGCAGCTTGGCAAACTTCTCCTGATCCTCACATGGCACCCAGAGAGCCAGCGTGGGCTGGAAAGGCTGGATTCTTTTCGCTCGTCAAATCCAAGAGAACAAGAGACCAAGAAGAAAAGATTAGAAGCAGAATGGGAATGTTCATACAGATGTGTGTGAAAGGAGAGAGGGAAGGCTAGAGGAAAGACAATGTCTTCTGTTTCACAGAAGGAGAGACCTAGTGCCTCAGAGGTACAGAGACCTGTGGTCAACATGACGGAGATGCCATCCTCTCCAGGGATTGAGCACTGGGAGCATGTGGACATGATGTACATCTCTATCGAGGGCACCATCGCCCTGGCCTCAGTGATGGGGAATGTGCTTGTAATTCTGGTGGTGAGCCTTAACCGGGCACTCAGGGACCCTACCTTCTGCTTCATCGTGTCTTTGGCGCTGGCCGACATCACCGTGGGCGCCCTGGTCATCCCGCTGGCAGTGGTCATCAGCCTGGGGCTGAATACGCCGTTCTATACCTGCCTCTTCCTCTCCTGTCTGCTTCTCATGATCACCCAAAGCTCCATCCTGTCTCTACTGGCCATTGCTATTGACCGCTACCTGCGCATCAAAATTCCCACCAGGTGAGTGCCGCAAAAGAGCCCTTCCACTTGCCACGATCAACTGCCTCTGCAGGCAGCCTCTTACTCCATCATTTCTTAGAATGAATGGGTGAGTGCCTTCTGACAGAATTGAATTAAACCATCCATGTGAGTCAGTGAAATGCATCCTGGCTTTCGCTGACTCCAGGACATTGGATTCCGAGAAGTCTGCTTGCCTGGCAGTAAGTCTTCAGATGATTTCTTGATTAGAAGCAATAAAAGGGAATTGTGAACCAGTCTGCCCCAGCTGGTTTATGGAGGTGTTCCAGCAGGACATTTATTACCTCCATGTGGACACCATTTAATGTAAATATATGTCAGTTTGACTGCATCAGGAGTACCTTTACCAGGTCTCTTCCCGAAATGACTCAAGAACAGTGTATTTCCACCCAGTGTGATGCAAATCACAGGGGCTGGATATGCAAGGCTTTTAACGAAATGAAATTGCTGCTGCCCGTCAGATGGAACGATATGCCTGCTGCTGTTTTGCATTTTGGCAGGCACTCTAACCACTTTATTTGTTTACCGTGTCAAAGAGGAACAAGGCAATTTCGGAAGGAAGAGCAAGGTGCTTTTGTTTTGTATGTGCGCCAATTTGCCACATTCATTTGTGAGGCAGTATAAAACAACATATCAAATAATCTAAAGTCAGACCATCTTGCATGCAAAGAAAACATAAGATTAAAGCAAGATAAAACAGGCAGAAATGACCATTTCAACCCGTCAGTCATATTTTGTTTTTGGATAAATTGTGTCTTTAAGGTCTTCTCTTGAACTGCAATTGTAAAAATGTCTAAACTCAAAACAGAAACATGTTCATTTCAGCAGCTTTAGTCCATTCACAACCGCTCTTGTCTAAATGCTTTTCCCAAAAGTTAGCGAGGCTTAGCTAAGTCCACACTTGGCACTACCAAGCCATATATCACTAAAAAATGTTACCTGTAGAATCTAAAGAGACTACCCAAATTTCATTGCTGCTCAAAAACCCATGTAGGTCCATTTTTGTTTATTTCAAAATTTTGTTTGCTTCAAAATTACTTGGAATAAAACATTTTTACATTAACCTACATTACAAGTAAAGTTACCATTTTGGAGATATTTATTTTGGACAGTGACATGTATTTTTCTTTTCTACTTGTGACAACAATCACACAAATGGTGCATGTTTTCTAAATCTCACTGGGTAATACACTTCTGAGGCCTGTTCTCAAAATAGATTTCTCAAAATTTCAAACTTTTCTCTACATTTAGAGCCAAAAATCTGAGCCTAATACCTGCAGCAATGAAATTTTATGTCTTCATTGAAATATTTGTAAGGATGAATTTGTGCTAATTTTTGAACTACAAAATGACCGGAACAACACATAATAGTGCTTTCTTGATTAAACAATAAAACTCCAAGACTTGAATAGTCTGTTGTGGAGAATCCTCTCTCTGGAGAGTCTTAAACAATTTAATTTTAACATCATCCAAAGACTAGGTTCTTGGTTTTTAAAAACATGCAAATGTCTGCATATTAAACCCAATAACACTTCATTTGCATATCTAAGTGCCATTTTTGCAAAATGTCCAATACAATACAATCAACCGGAAGCGAAGCCAGAACTTTTACAATGCAAACAGTTGAAGTCAATAGAGTGATAAGGTATTGTATTCCATATGAATACAATATACTAACACAACTAAAGAAAGACAAAAATTTGTTCACTGCTGAAATTTTTTCAGAGCACACCGTTAACTTAAAACATGTCCTGTAGTTAGACCATAGAAGCTGCTTGTTTATGCTGCCCTTGCTTCAGGTTACTCAAGAGCCTAGTGATAAGAAAGCCAGTCTGACAGCAAAGTGTGAGGTTATGAGTGAAAAACTATTTTGAGTGGGTGAGGCTAAACTGGCATCAGGTAGAAATCCTTTCACTCATCACTGGAATCTAGACTATCATTAAACACACATGTACTCATGTGTAAAAGGTACTGATAACATTTTCTTATACAGTCCCTTAAGTTGTAGGTATCAACCAGAGACCTGTATGTATGTGGTACAAACTCTAAAGTGCAGGTAATTATTATGGGTAACATGTTGGTGAGGTCCAAGACATATAAAACAATCAAATTACACTGAAATGTCCTCTGTATTTACAAATTCCACAGTACTGTGCAATTATTTAGAGTAAAAAGTAACGAGTAATCATTAGATTTAAAATGACTGCATGCAAGTAACGTAGAAAGAGTCCTATACAGTACAGGGGTTTTCAAACCTTTCCACCTCAAGGCACTTTTTTAATCATGAAAGCCCATGAAAGCCCAAGCATGAAAGCCCATGGACAAATGACAGTTTTTTGCTTAAAAATGTTCATTTTTGGGACATTTTCAACAAAGCTATGTTTGTGTGCCAACTGCCATATGCAATATGTATCAATGAACAAACAATATAAACGAAAAGTAGCAGATTAAGTGGAATGTTTCTACAACACATTTCTACTGTTTTTTAGTAGTGTCATGAGTGGACAACCGAAATGTCAGTGGGAGAGTGGGAGTATAGTTTGTTTCTAAGGGGAAAGGGCCAAGAACCTGATAAATCTGCCTTCGTTGGCATCATTTTTGCAGGATTGTGTTAATGTTGTTTATTGTTGGAAAACATTTTATATTTATTTTTATTGTTAGGTCCATTCATTTTCAAGTGTCATCCTTGCCTACTATGGACACCTAGTATTAGCCCAAGGACCACAAAAGGATGCTTCATGGTCGTTGAGAAACCCTGATACATATATATATGTATATACTCTGATAATTGGTTTAAAAACCCTGATATAATATGTATCTGTCCATCTCCTATACATGTAACTGAGCTGTTAAATATTTCTGTATATTTCACCAAATTATCTTTGTATGTTGTGCTGTCATTTTAAGTAATATCACTATTCATTACTTTGAGATGTTTCTGATTTACTTTCCTACTTAAACGTGTGGGATTAGAGTAAATTATTTGTTACTCCAAATAATTATGAGATTTTATTTTATACTATTGTTCTTTATCAGCGTAATAGCAAGAATTTGTCAGAGTAATTTATCTAGACTGTCTTGGTACTTATCATCACTTTACCCAAAATAATGACACAGTGCTGTGGAGTTTATACCACATTCTTACCAGGTTAATACCTGGAACTTAGGGGATTTTAAAAGAAAGCTTTACAAGTAATTAGACAGCACAACGAACACTTGCAGCTGGGTTACGATACTATTCACTAATGTAGAAAGACAAGGTTAGTCCATTGTACTTTTTGTAGTTTTGACCATTGTACACTCATTATACACAAATTACTGCATGATTAGAATCTTAAAACTGATCAATAACTGCTAATTTGCTTGACTGCTTCACTGATGATGTCTGACTTTGTAACTTTCGTGGCCAAAAGGGTTTTTATTTCACCCAAGAATGATATTAGTCACCCTTGGCCACCCCTTGGCTATGCCCATGTAATCAACTGTCAGAGATTCATTGTGATGTCTACCATTTTAAAAAGTTACCTTATTTGCCTGTAGTGTTTTGCCTTACAACTAGCTAGAATACCTAAGGCATATTATGTGTGTATGTATCAAATAACTAGCTATAAAACGGTGTCATAAGAAGAAAAGCGTATGAAGACATGAAGTAACTAATCCACAGTCTTCAACATTGTTTCTGTCTTGCATTGACAGGTATAGCATCATTGTAACACAGCGGCGTGCATGGGTAGCAGTGGGCCTGTGCTGGATGAGCTCTGTTATTACCGGATTGGTTCCGATGTTTGGCTGGCACCAAACCCTGAATGGCAGCAGCACATCACCAATCAAGTGCCAGTTCACCTCCGTCATACGCATGGACTACATGGTGTACTTCAACTTCTTTGGCTGGGTGGTGGTCCCCCTCACCATCATGACTGGGTTGTACATAGAGATATTCCGTGTTATCCGACGGCAGCTAAACCGCCGCGCTGAGGCTTCCAGCGACTCCAGCAAATACTACCACAAAGAGCTCAAGCTAGCCAAGTCATTAGCACTGGTGCTCTTTCTGTTCGCCCTCTGCTGGCTGCCAATCCACATAATGAATTGCATCACATACTTTTGCCCCAAATGTGACTTGCCAAAAAGTGCTATATATGTGGGCATCTTCATGTCCCATGTCAACTCTGCCCTCAATCCGCTGGTGTATGCATTCCGGATCCAGCGCTTCAGGGCCACACTGGTTCAGATTGTCCAGCGCTGCATGCTCTGTAAAACTCATGACCCCAGTCCATACCCATCTGGCCCTCTGCCTACCACCGAGAAAACTGTTGGCAACCTGTAGCACGGCCAGCTAATTCTTGCTACAGTGGACAACTGTTAGTATACAGAGCTGGACTATGGACACATAGAGTGCCAAAGCCTAAAAATGTTTCCTTAAACAAACTTAACGTTATTCAAACAAAATTTAGGGCAACTAGAGGCATCATACTATAGCAAACTGAGCTTTTTGACAATAGGATCAACTCCCTTACAGGGGAATTCCAGTGTTTTTTCTAAATTTCCCCACAGTTCTATCGTTGAGATGTCTACAAAGTCATTGAGTGATTTGATGTGAAATGGCTCATTGTAGAGAAACCTATACAATGACTCTAATTTCTTCACAGTGGTGGTGATAGGAACCAGGGGTCGCAATGTCTACAACACAAATATAGCTATTCTATTCACAATCCATTATGTCCAGTCAACCAATACGTGTCTACTGAGTTTTCATATGTTGATATTGAAAAATAGTGGTAAATTGAAAGAAATACATTTTCTTTGGGTACTTCTTTGTCTAACAACACTCTGTACATACACTATATAGACAAAACTATTGGGACACTGTCCCTGTCAACTGTAAGCGTTATTATCGCATCACGCTTCTCTAACTGGCAGGCTGATGGATGAGTCTGGGTTTGGCAAATGCCAGGAGAACCTTACCTGCTTGACTGCACTGTGCCAGCTGTAAAGTTTGGTGGAGGAGGGATAATGCTATGGGGTTGTTTTTCTGGGGTTGGCCTAGACCCCTTAGTTCCAGTGAAGGGAAATCTTAATGCTTCAGCAGACCAAGACATTTTGGAACTATATGCTTTCAACTTTGTGGGAACAGTTTGGGGAAGACCCCTTCCTGTTCCAGCATGACTGAGCCTGAGTGCACAGAGCAAGGTCCATAAAGGCTGGGTGAGTTTGGTGCAGAAGAACTTGACTGGCCCTCACAGAGCCCTGACCTCAACCCCATCAAACACCTTTGGGTTGAACGAGAACTGAGATTGTGAGCCAGGCCTTCTCGTCCAACATCAGTGTCTGACCTCACAAATGCTCTTCTGGATGAATGAGCAAAATTTTCCACAGACACACTTCAAAATCTTGTAGAAAGCTTCCTAGAAGAGTGGAAGCTGTTATAGCTGCAAAGGGAGGACCAACTCCATACTAATGAGTATGGATTTAGAATAGGATGTCATAAAAGCTCATGTAGGTGTAATGTGTAGGTGTCCCAATACTTTTGTCCATATAGTGTACCTCTCCCCCTGTGAATCAATTTAGTTTTATAAAAAATAGGTTTAAGGCTGCAGCCTTGTTACAGAATTATTCTAAAACAATGTCTCAGGCATCACCCAATATATTCATAATCATTTTTGTGTAATAACTTTCTGTAAGGGAGTTTTTAGAGGCATTAAACACTTTGGACAACTGGTTTCTATCATCACCACTGTGAAACAAATTGACTCTGTAAGTTTCTCAAGAATGGAGTATTTCACACCAAACTACGCTGAATTATTTTGTTTACATCTTAATGATGTAATTATGCAGACATTTTGAAAAAAATTGTGGAACTCTCCTTTAACTAAAATTTCAGCATTAAAGTAATTTCACTGACGTTAGATATGAAAGTCTGTTTTTTTTTATCATGAGAAGCTTAAAACAGAAGCATATCAATGTGTCTTGTGGTTAATAAGCTAGCTTTCTGCTTCCAGTGAGCCATGGAATAAAAAAAACACAAGAATCTAGAGCACCTTCAGATACTATTAACCTGCTGCTTTTCTAATGCTGGTAAGCATGCTCATATGCAAGCCAAGGCATTATTTGAGAGTATTTATGACGAGCCAGTGATAGAAAGGCATTATGAGGAGTACAAATGAAATGAACACATGAAACTGATGCATTTGATGATTTGGGAATTTATGTCTTTGTTTCTTTACATACACCCTAACTAGTAGGAGTCATTCTTTAAGTCAGGCATGTCAAACTGGGGACCCTCCAGGCCGAAGTGCTGCTGTGATTAGCATTTACCCTCATCTAACATTCTGAATTCAGTTCATGAAGGCCTTTAAAAAAGGCTAATTAGCTAAATCAGGTATATTTAAGGAGGCAATGCTGAAGTCTGCAGTGTTTTGGCCTGTCAGGACTGGAGCCTGACACATGTGCTTTAAGTTCTCTCTGTTAAAGACCTATGTTTCAAAATGTCTGCATGGTTAAAATGTTAAGATGTAAAGTCAGTTAGAGTGTTCACAGTGGCGGTAATGAAACAGGCATCTGTAGCATTTAAATCTATTGAAAGCTACCTCAGAAAAGTAGTACTAGTAGTGTAGGATCACTGGTGGTTTTGCATAGTAAGTTCCTCAGTAAGTTCCTCTACAATAAACTGTTTCAGATCAAAAAACTATGAATGATTCTATTAAGATTAAATTATGTGGAAATGTTGAACATGTAGTGGAATTCCCCTTTAATTCACTTGCTTCTAGTATACCTAGTTTTTAGGCCAAACCTAGATGCAATCATTTCCACTCACTGGGCTCTGTCAGTACCCTGAGGGTCTTGGACTAATGGTGGTTTTTGACCATTATAAATTCTGTTTAGCTTAAGCTAAGGCTTAATCTGGGTTTGGGAAACTGGCCTTACAGTTGGGTTAAAACTGCACTGCAATATAGCCAAATATTTTAAGATAAAGACAGCAAGACTGATATATTATAAAGAAAAATTTCCCAACTGTCCCAGTATTTATGATCACCTAAAGGAAAACTGAAGAGGACTGATCCCAAAACGTTCTACTATTCAAAAATTATAAAAGACACATGCCAAAAATTGTCCGAAAATAAAAACTGGCTTCAGTAAATCACTGATTTTGGATATTTTTTCAAAAACAGTCTAAAGAAATTGGAAATCATTGCAGCAACCTGGTGTGAAAAACAAGTGCAGCATTTTTGCAGTTATCGTCTACTCCACATGTGTGAGGCTCCAGTCACTTGCGGGCCAAAACGCTGCAGACTTCAGCACACTGCCTCATCAGCTAACTACCCTGCACTGAACACCTTAAAATTCCTCCATACAGTGATATTAATGCTTGACATATAGATATACATATGAGATATAGTAACTCCTTGCACTATGAACACGGCAACACTGTTAAAGGAGATTTTTCTGAATTTCTGTAAAATCGAAGCATTAAGATGTCATTCAGAGTGGTTTGATGTGGAATTCTCCATTCTAGAGAAACTAGATAGGAATCAGGCATCTGAAGAGTTTAATGTCTCTAAAGTTCCCTCACAGAAAGCTATCACAAGGAATAGTTATGAATACACTGCCTGGTACCTGGGACATTTGGCCTAAAATGTAGTTTTTAAAGTCAATTAATGGCAGAGAAGGACATGCAGGGCATTGAAAGGCAAACAGTACCTGGAGAAAATTCTTTTTTTCTTTTTTTTTTTTTTCAGATTTACCATGTGCAGATGGCTTTGTATAGTAGATAAAATGGCTATATTTGTGTTGTAGACATTCTGACTCCTGGTTCCTATCACCACCATTGTAAAGAAATCTGATATAGCAAGTACATAAGTAAGTAAATGGAGCATTTCACATCAAACCACTCTGAATGACTTTGTTTAAGATTGAATTATGCTGAATTTTTTTAACATTGGTGGAATTCCCCTTTACTTTGAGATTTACATTTTTTGCACTACTTGAAGGCAATACCTACCACATATGCCTCTGTCCAAATATACATTCAAATATTTTCACTGCAATCCACTGCAAATTTCTATAGCTTATTTGCATTATTGATTGACTGGTTGTTACATTTAAACATCTGAAAGTTTTTTTTTTAAAACTTCCCTAAACTCTTGCTTTAAATGCAGCACTAGAGTTCTGAAAACGTGCTTTCAGTTGCCTTATCTTTCTGCATTGGAACAGCTCACCTTTACCTGTGCATGACAACGGCACAGTGTTGGTCATGAAGTCATGATGATACTGGGGAACCTGAAACTTCATGTCAAAGTCCTATCAAAGACCAATAAAACTGAAAATAAAAATGAATAGAGACTCATATTGTATGACTGTTGTGTTATAAGTGATATTTATACCTTTGGCATTACAGACACTTTCTAGAGACTGTAAACACTGAATACGAGAAGATGAAGGGTGTGTACTACAAACCTCAAATCCAAAAATGTTGGGACAGTATGCGAAATGCTACTAAAAACAGAACACAGTGATTAGTAAATTATGAAAGCTTATGAAATGTGTATTTTTTTGTAAATATATGCTTTTTCCAAATTTAATGGCACCAACATGTTGCAAAACGTTGGGATAGGAGCATGGGTGACACTTTGAGTGGTTCTTTTTAAATGAAATAAACACTCAACAGACTCTCAGTAACATGTCAAAAACAGGGTTAGGTTTTGGGTTGAGGTTGAGGTTAGGGTTAGGATTAGGGCCAGGGATAGGTTTTGGGTTGAGGTTGAGGTTGAGGTTGAGGTTAGGGTTAGGATTAGGGCCAGAGTTAGGATTAGGTTTTGGGTAAAGTTGGGTAAGATTAGGTTTTGCGTAATGGAAGTAGCAAATTAACAACACATCTACTTAATGTAAGTAATGTATCAACAGAACATCTACAAGATATTTACTTCAGCGTATTCAGATGCTTCACTACTGCTACTTCACTGATATGTTGTTAATGTGTTACTGATAATCTATTAAGAGTTTATTAATCATCTACAAAGGGCCACGCCAAATAGTGTTACTGAAGCATGTTTACCACTGTGTTGCATCACCTTTCCTTTTTTAACAACACTTAATTATCAGTTGAGGACTGAAGACACAAGTGATTCAGTTTTGAAAGCAGAATTTTTCACCATTGCTCCATGATATTCTGTTATGTAGTTAGCAGCCATTTGGGGTCTTCATTGTTATGTATTACACTTAATAATGCAGTGCATGTTTTAATGGTAGACAGGTCTGGACTGTAGAATGAAGCTGTCATGTTAAAATAAGCATGGATGTCCCTGAAAAGGACATTGTCTAGAACAGTGTCTCTTACTCACACCCTGGTCCCGGAGGCCCACTGCCCTGCACTTTTTTACTGTTTTCCCTGCTCCCAACATACCTGATCCAACAAATCAGCTCATTAACAGCCCATTATTGGGTTATAATGGGTGTGTTAAAGAAGGAAAAGTACTCAAATGTGCAGGGCAGTGGGCCACCAGGACCAGGGTTGAGAAACACTAGTCTAGAAGGCAGCATATGTTGCTCCAAAATGTATGCATATCTTTCAGCATGAATGGTGCCTTCACGGATCTGCAGGTTACCCATAATACCCCCCATACCATGGAACTTTACACTGGTAACAATCAGATGGTCCTTTTCTTCTTTGGCCTTGAGAACATATTGTTGCTGTCTAAAGAAAAACGTGCATCTCCAAAATATTAACTTTACAGGCAAATATGTTCTTACCTTTTAATGTAAGTTAGTGCGAAGAGATTTTATTCTAAGTAATTCTGGAGCATTTATATTAGTCCTTTCATCATGAAGTGATGACAGCTGCCATGTTCAAGTGATGTAAATAAACACAAACTGAAAAATAAGGAAATATATTTTTTCTGACAGCAACAACATATTTCCATAAACAATCAATGTTCACATGGAATAAAAAAAAAAAACACAAGAAGTAGTGTCCAGAGCTCCATCTAGAGCACCTTCAGATACTATTAACCTGCTGCTTTTCTGATGCTGGTAAGCATGTTCATATGCAAGCCAAGACATTATTTGAGAGTATTTCTGAGGAGCCAGAGATAGAAAGGCATTATGAGGAGTACAAATGAAATGAACACATGAAATTTATGCATTTGATGATTTGGGAATTTATGTCTTTATTTCTTTACATACACCCTAACTAGTAGGAGTCATTCTTTAAGTCAGGCATGTCAAACTGGGGACCCTCCAGGCTGAAGTGCTGCTGTGATTAGCATTTACCCTCATCTAACATTCTGAATTCAGTTCATGAAGGCCTTTAAAAAAAGGCTAATTAGCTAAATCAGGTATATTTAAGGAGGCAGTGCTGAAGTCTGCAGTGTTTTGGCCTGTCAGGACTGGAGCCTGACACATGTGCTTTAAGTTCTCTCTGTTAAAGACCTATGTTTCAAAATGTCTGCATGGTTAAAATGTTAAGATGTAAAGTCAGTGTTCACAGTGGCTGTAATGAAACAGACATCTGTAGCATTTAAATCCATTGAAAGCTACCTCAGAAAAGTAGTACTAGTAGTGTAGGATCACTGGTGGTTTTGCATAGTAAGTTCCTCAGTAAGTTCCTCTACAATGAACTGTTTCAGATCAAAAAACTATGAATGATTCTGCTAAGAGTAAATTATGTGGAAATGTTGAACATGTAGTGGAATTCCCCTTTAATTCACTTGCTTCTAGTATACCTAGTTTTTAGGCCAAATCTAGATGCAATCATTTCCACCCACTGGGCTCTGTCAGTACCCTGAGGGTGAGCAATTTCTTGGACATGGATTAAGCTTAGTCTTGGACTAATGGTGGTTTTTGACCATTTATAAATTCTGTTTAGCTTAAGCTAAAGTTTAATCTGGGTTTGGGAAACTGGCTTTACAGTTGGGTTAAAACTGCACTGCAATATAGCCAAATATTTTAAGATTAAAGACAGCAAGACTTACATATTATAAAGAAAAATTGACTCCTTAGACCACAATACTCATTTCCACTGTGCATCAGTCCATTTCAGATGAGCTTGAGGCCAGAGAGGTTAGCAATGTTTCTAGACATTGTTGGCATTTGATGTCCACTGTAAAAAGCACAATCTTAACTTGCATTTGCAGCAACAAATGGGGTTTGTCAAAGTATTCCTGAGCGCCTGTGGTAAAATCCAATATCCATCCATGATCCATTGCTTTTTAATGCAGTGCCGTCTGAGGGATTGAAGCATTCATTTGTGGTTTTCAGCCTTGCCCTTCACACCCTATGGATTCTCTGAATCTTTTTATGATGTTATATGCTGTAGAGGGTGAAATACATGAAATTTAGGACAAAACGTAAGTAGATATTGAAGAATCAGGTTGTCTGTTCTTAAACTGTTGGATCTTGCTCATAAAGGACTAAGCTTTGGGTGGATGCTCCTTTTTATACTTTTTATACTTAAATATTTCACAGCGTTACTAGTCTTAAATTGCCACTGCCCCAACTTTTTTGAATGTGTTTCAGGAATGAATGTCAATATTAGTGTACATTTACAAAAGCAATGAAGTTAATAAGGCAAAACATTAAATATATTGTCTTCGTACTGCTCTCATTTAAATACAAATCAAAGTGGACATACAAATCACTGTTTTCTGTTTTATTTGCATTTCACATACTATCCCAACATTGTTTTGGAATTGAGGTTTGTATATCAGGAAGCTGCTGTGATGACTGGATACATTTAGACTCCATATTTGCTAAGAATTCTTAAAATCATCTTTCTGGGAACTCCAATCATTTACAATTTTTACAGAATTGTAAGGAGTCATCTGGTTGGTTTATTTATAGTGGACCATAATGGTTTATTTGGTTCAGGGAAAGCATTACTGGGAGGTTGCTTTCATCACCATTTTGTGGGCATATCATAGAAAATTTATGTTCATGTGCTGTGTGAACGAACTGCAGGAGTCTCTAGATATTTACAATGCATCACAAAAACAATCGATAAATGTAATAGAGTTTTAAATGTACAACAGCACTGCAGTAGTAATCAGGCTATCAAATGCATGAATGACTTCATCTTCAATCTCTCTAAGTATTGATTTTAAATGGCCTGTACACAGATTCATGTCTAATTGCATACTGTTTAGAGAGAAGGATCTTCTCAAGGCTAAGACAGTACAAACAAACAGCCATGACTGTGAAATACAAGCATTAAATCAATTTACAGGGGTCATATGGGTTCATTAAGAACAGCTTACGTGTGACTTTCTCATAGAGTTAAATGCAAAACTGTGTAGTGTTTTGGCTTAATATTTTGGCTTCAGATGTGAAATAAGGTAAACATTTTTATCTGGAATATCAAATTTGGGCATCTGAAATACACAAGCAAACATATTATGATGAGGTGAAACTCATTGGCTATTTTATGCCAATGTATGTATAAAATTTGCATTCCACATCAAAAGATGAGCATCAGACTAAAGCACAGGGTGTCAGCTTTTATTTCTGGGCAATGTTTTCCACACAAAATAACCATAAAAAAATATATAATTTATCATGTTTAATTTTAGCTGAGCAGAAGCACTGTGGCAAATAAATGTAAAGCAAAATGAAGTTTTTGGTGCCAAAACCTTTACATGTAATTTAACAATAACTGACTTCAGTTTCCCTTTCAGCAGCTGAAATGTTTGTGCAGCATGCACTGAGTTCAACTTCTGCCACATGAATTTGGAGACATTTCTCCAAAAGACATCTTGAGGACAAGCTGTTTACGTACACTTTGGAATTCATTCAGCTGCTATCATCACTAGTTACATCACCAATTATGACCAGTGAGTCAGTTCCAGAAGCAGTCTTGCATGCCCAAGCCTTGACACTACCTCCACCATGCTTCACAGATGAAGTGATGTCTCTTCTTCCACACTTGTCCCAGCCTATCACTTTGAGAAAGACTTATCCTTACCTCATCTGTCCATAACTTTGCTCCAGATCTCTTCAGGGCTCACCTTTGTACTTCTTGTGAATTCTTGGTGCTTCTGAGATGTTTGCATCTTGTAGTGTAGCTTCTGGGTTCCTTCTCTTGAAAAAAGGTTAATGTTGACATTTTCACCTCATTTTCAGGTTTTTCCTTCACAGCTCTAACAACATTTCTATCATCAGCTCCTGTCATCTTCCACAGACAGCCAGATCACTGCCAACCTCCAGTAGTTTCTTTCTGTTTCAAAATATTCCACAAAATATTCTACTGTTAAAAGATACCAACGGTAAAGTTTGGAGGAGGAGGGATAATGGTCTGGGGACTGTGAATTCCAGTGAAGTGTAATGTAAATGCTACAGCACACAAAAACATTTTGGACTGCCCAGTGGTTCTGCAATGGTTTTAACTGGCATTTGCTTTAATTTCATGTTTAAAACTGCTTGCTGTTCCATCATAGTCAACTCCATTGACTTCAACCAAACCTACATATTCACACCTCTATTTACAATTAAGGGAGCAAGAAGCACCTAAGCAATCACCTGTCATTCATATTATGAATATTGTCCCAATACCTATGCTCATGTAAAACTGGAGAAATGTCAAATGACAGATGGTACAAACACAAAAACGTAGTGTAGGAGCCCAAACGCATGGCTGTTTAACTGGGCTATGGATGGGCATTTTATAATATGATTGGGAACACAAATGTGAATGATTGTGTTACACTAAAAATGAACTACAGTAATGTATGTATTACTGAACTCTTGTGATAATAATGTAATTGCACTTTAAGTGTAACAGTTAATTTACTGAATTGATAGACATACAAATTCAGCTCCACTAATCTTCTAATAGCAACACTGCTCTGGCTCTTGCATTGGCTGCATTTTAAGTCCAAAGTTCTGTAATAAATATTACTTAATCAAAGTGAAAAAGTCATGGACTTGCTGCTTTACAGAGTTTAAATGTCCATAAAACGACACTCTTTAAAATAGTGTCAATTATCAAATTGAGCAGCACTTCTGATCTATTAAAATAAACATGTGATCTCAGCAGCTGCTCATCACTCTATTTTTGGTGTTACAAAGTAGAAATAGTTAAAAACACTCCAATCACATTGGGTTTTAGGCTGCTTGCTTAAGCAGAATCACCCTAAATAAAACATAATCACTTTCAAATTCTCAAAATGAAACTACTGAACTGTAGTTGGGCTCTTTTCTTGATATTTCTTCTGCTTGCTGCACAAAATACTCTGAAATAAGCAACACATATCAATGAAAATGAAAAGAAAATTGAGTAAAAACTTTGATTCATGACCATTATCAAACGAAATACTAGTTATTTTTCCATGAAGGTCTACTAGGCTTGAAACAATTTGCCCAAGCACGAGTAACAATGCTGTCAAGGGCAAACAAAAGCACCATGCTCCTCTACAAACAATATTTTTATTAAGCAATGTGGCTTGACTATTTATCTATCTTTTGGAAAGACAGTGTCTGTAGAACTTTCTTGTTCAATTGCTCTGCAGTGCTACTGCTATATGTATGTAACCAGCACATGTGAGCTGTAGCAGTCAAGCTGCCACATCGCTCATGTCACGCAAAGGTAGCATAGTAAAGCAGGTATAGCAGATTGTCCCCAGATGTGTATTCTCATTACAAGATCATGTCTGACCCCCACAAGACTGACCTGCACATAGAAATATGACCCTGTTCTATGACATTACAGATAACTTGTTTTGTGGGCATAGCATGTCTTTGAATTGTTTGGTTGGCATGTATTAGTATTTAACAACATCTGCCATTTTTAAACAAGAGTCATGTTTTTTAATTTGGGACGAAGCAGATTCAATAAACTGACAACAACAAAACTTACTAAGTAGAGATAAAAAAAAAACCCTCTCTTACAGCCCAGACCCACTGCTGTACATGACTGCCACACAGGTCATCACATTGCTCTCCACACAGTTTGGAAACACATCAGCAGATGTGGGTAGACTAAACCTGTACTGCAGTGAAAGTGTTGTTACTTCAGTGAAATTACATCTCAAGTAAAAGTAAAAGTACCTTTATAAAAATAAAAGACAGCAGGTCAAAAAACTGCTCAAGAACTGACTTAAATTATAGAGCTGCTGTGGAACTTCTTAGTACATCCAGCATCTATCAGCATAGGAAGTGAAGCTTGTTAAGCTCTATTCTTCTCTTTTTTTGGTGCACTGTTGATATCAAAAGTCAGAAGTGTGATCAATCGCAGGGTAATACGAAATATATGAAACATGGAATGAGGAACTAAATTAAACCGAAACATGGAATGAGGAACTAAATTTCAATAACATGAAATTAGAAACTGAATCTTAATGTCCTGAAGTGTAACTGAGTTCAAAAGTGGATTCCTTTCTTCACAAATAAGTAATTTATCTTACTATAAATTACTCAGTACTCTGGATTTTGGAGGATGCCAAGAGAACGCTACCGACCGGAATGAATGATGCCAGTAGTAAAGTTGATTGACCACCTCCTTGTTTCTACACTCATTGTCCATTTTATCAGCTCCACTTACCATATAGGTGCACTTTGTAGTTCTACAGTTACAGACTGTAGTCCATCTGTTTCTCTACATACTTTGTTAGCCCTCTTTCATCCTGTTCTTCAGTGGTCAGGACCCCCAAGGACCCTCACAGAGCAGGTACTATTTGGGTGGTGGATCATTCTCAGCACTGCAGTAACACAGACTTGGTGGTGGCATGTTAGTGTGTGTTAACATGCTACAAGTGGATCAGACACAGCAGTGCTGCTGGACTGAGAATAGTTCACCAACCAAAAATATCCAGCCAACGGCATCCTGTGAGCAGCATCCTGTGTCCTGTGTCCATATATATATATTTCTATTAGAAATAGTACCAGACCTCACACCAAGAAACAGGTACAGTCTTTCCTTGGCTTGGTCGGATGGTATCGCCGGCTCATCCCACAGTTCACTATGACTGTGGCCCCTGGACTGACCCTCAAGTCTAAAAGGAATCCAGTCTGCTGGACAGAAGACTGTGAGAGGTCATTGACAGCTCTTAAAGATGCTTTGTGTTCCAAACCAGTTCTAATCAGCCCAGACTTTACCAAGCCGTTCACAGTGCAAGTAGATGCTTCAGCAGTTGGAATTGGAGCTGCCCTGCTACAAGGTACTGACGGCCAAGAACAACCGGTGTTGTACCTTAGTCGGAAGCTGCTGCAGAGAGAGACATGATATTCTACTGTGGAAAAGGAAACTCTTGCAATCAAATGGGCCTTGGAGAGCCTTCGTTATTATCTGCTGGGGAGGGAATTCATATTAGAGACTGACCACAAAGCCCTGACTTGGATAAATTCAATGAAAGATCACAATTCACGCATCACTAGGTGGTATTTGGCAATGCAGCCTTTTGCCTTTCAAATTCGTCACAGAACCGGACACCAGAATGTTATGGCAGATTGCTTTTCCCGATTGCCTACCTTGGGCAATCCAGGAGAGGTAAAGGGTAATGTGACAGAACGAACAAACTAGTTGCCCTAGTTAAATCTATTTCCTTTCATATTTCCCCCTTATTTCAGTCCCGTTCTGTCCCTGCTCTAGTCTTACTCTATTAACACAATAAACAAGCTCACAAGTACGAAACACTGCAAGTGTGAACTGCAGTCTCTGAGTCTGGTCACTATCTGAGTCTCCAGCAGCCACTCACTCTAGTTTGAGACCTCTAGTGGAGACTATCCAAATTGCAGGAATCAGAATTTATCTCATCAGGAAATATGTTGATGTATAAAAGTCATTTTATGAACTGCAGTGAAGCTGATGGTTAATTTCCTGAAGGTTGCAGGTCAGTGCAGACACTCTGGGGGGAATTTCTTTTCCTGCTGAGAAATGGTCCACTAATAATTTTCATACTTAAGAAGAAAATCATTAAAAATGGGCCTCATTCACCAACCATTCATCAATCCACTTATACAGTTTTCACAAAGATTCTGATTTTCACAAAGATCAGATTTTCTTATTTGGGATTTGTTCTAAGATAAGACTTCGGTACTTAGGTAAGACTTTTACTAAGAACAAATTTAAGACAAATTTAAGATATTGGTGAATGAGGCCCAGTCTTAAAGTTCTTGCACCATCTTAGGGCATGAATTAGGATAATATGCCTGTGCTGCATTTCAAAGTGGTGAGACTGAAAAACAAGCATGGCAACATGGAATGCTTTTCATGTTGTGACAAAATATAATTGTGGCAAAATTAAAAACACAAAATTTGCCATATTTGATATATTTTAACATATTTTTCGCATTGATATTTTCTTAACATTGTGTTATTTTAGTCCCAGTATTTCACTAACATTAAATAAAACACTAATTTTTTAAATGTTGCTCTGACTTTTTTTCTGCTTATTATTGGAGTGCATTTAGTACAATTACAGTAATGTGAAAATAATATTTAGAATTAATAATCAAACAACATTATATTGGTTTAAACAGAAAAGGAAAAAGAAAGGAGCCAGGGGATAGAACACTTGCTTTTACAAAAATATATTAGGTAATGTGTATATCGCTGTTGTCGGAAGAAAACCTTGTATCTCCAAAATGAGAATTTTACAGGAGAAGGAAAAACATACTTTTCTTTTAATGTAAGTTAATGGAACCAGACATTTTTCCAAGTCATTTTGGGTCGTTTCTTTTAGTCCATTCTTCATGAAATTTGAAATACAATGTAAAGGACAACAGGAATTTTCAAATTATGTAAAAAACTGAAAAACAACAAAAATGGACATACAAGGTTTTCTTCCAACAGCAGTGATAAACTTATTATTATAGCAGGTTTTTTGTATTTGGGGAGGGTAACAATACTTATGTATTGTTTAACACACACACACACACAACCTTCTAAGCCGCTTCTCCTTCTGGGTCGCGGGGAGTGCTGGAGCCTATCCCAGCTGTCATCGGGCGGAAGGCAGGATACACCCTGGACAGGTCGCCAGTCCATCGCAGGGCAGACAGACAGACATACACATTCACTCACACCTAGGGTCAATTTAGCATGTCTTTGGACTGTGGGAGGAAACCGGAGTACCCTGGAGGAAACAGCATGCATGTTCTACACGGGGAGAACATGCAAACTCCACACAAAGACCCCGGTCGCCCGGCCGGGGAATCGAACCCAGGCCCTTCTTGCTGTGAGGCGACAGCGCTATCCGCCCTGTATTGTTTAACTTCAAAATTTGAGAAATTCCAGCTTGGGATTGATATATTTAAATTTGCAAATATGATTTTTTTCCGAAGGGATGATCAAATTAATAATATAATATTCTTTAATTTTGTTACTTTTATGATGACTGAAGCCAAACAATATATTAACAAAGCAAAGATGAAATTCAGGGTCAGTACAATCAATGATCATTCTACATATATCTCTCCACAGCTTTTTTGTGTGTGTGTGTGTGTGTGTGTGTGTGTGTGTGTGTGTGTGTGTGTGTGTGTGTGTGTGGATACAGTGGCAAAACAGGTGGAGAAGTTTTTCTGAGTATACATCACAGGATGAACAGCTCATATAGATATCCTTTTTAAATTTAACAAGAAACTGGTTCATTGGATGCCATCTGTATGTTTTTAAAAAATGTATACTTTTCATAAGAAACTAAAACACTCACTGAATGTAGGTTAACTGCCTTAGGGTTTGTGCTTTCCACATAGACAACGTTATGCTCAAGTTGTACGTGTACATACTTGTCATATTTATTAATGAATCCAGTATCGTGTCTCATTTTAAACAAAATAATTTTCTATTTTTAGTTTTTATTTGAACTTTTATGCTGAAGCTGTACGTGTACGTTCTTGTCATATTTATTAATGAATCCACTGTCGTGTCTCCTTTTAATAAAATCATTTTCTATTTTTAGAAAATGATTTTATTTTCAAGTTGTACGTGTACATACTTGTCATATTTATTAATGAATCCAGTGTCGTGTCTCCTTTTAACAAAATCATTTTCTATTTTAAGTTTTATTGAACTTTTATGCTGAAGCTGTACGTGTACGTTCTTGTCATATTTATTAATTAATCCACTGTCGTGTCTCCTTTTAACAAAATCATTTTTATTTTTAGTCTTTATTTCAACTTTTATGGTCAAGTTCTACGTGTACATTCTTGTCATATTTATTAGTTAATTCATCCTCTGTCATATCTCCTTTTAACCTCCTTTTTTTTTTTTAGTTTTTATTTGAACTTTAATTTTGAAATGCGTCGCCGGGCGGAAGGCTGGTTTGGTGTTGTTGACATAATCGGTCTTCTTCTTCTCCAGTCTCGTCTTTATCCGGTGATTAGACAGGATGTGTTAGAACTCAGAGGGGTTTGTCTTCGTGTCCAAATCAGATGTCACCAAAGCTTCAGGTAATCAGTCCTTTTATAGCTTGTTAGCTAATTGTAAGCGTGGCTCCCCGACTCGGGCGAACCGTAGCAGTTTAGCTCGGCTAACGTGACGGCTAACCTAGTTAACGCGAACAGCGCGGTCATCTGGTGTCTTATTTACATTTAAAGCATAACTGGAACAGATCGTGATGACATGTAGCTGACTGTTATTATCTGTAAGGTGGAGGGTCGCAATAACTTAATAACTAAGTTCGTTTTCCGAGAAGGTAGTAAACAGCTAATGTTACACAAGCTACACATTCAGGTTGCTCTACACTGAAAACCTTTAAAGGGCAACTCCACCGAAAAATTCTTGCTAACCTAGGTTACATAATTAAATGGTTAAGATGTCAACAAAGTAATTCAGTGTGGTTTGGAGTAATCTTCTTCGCTCTAGAGTAACTTTTCACAATGGTGTTGATAGGAACCAGACGCCCACCTGTAAAACCTCCCTCACAGAAAGTTATATATTTTGATAGTTTTGTTATAACGTTTTGGCTTCAAGTGTATTTTAATCCCTTTATTTTAATCCATTCGTGGCGGAGGGGTACATGCAGTGCGTTAGAAGGCAGTATAGTCCCCAAATAACTTATATTTTTCAGATTTATGGCTATTTTACTATCATGAACATTACGTATGTAAATTCAGAAGACACGCGTTGGTTCACTGGTGGTTTTGGATATTAACGTTAAATAAAACAGCTACATTTGTGTTCTGTACATGGCGACCCCTGTTTTCTATCACCACCACTGTAAAGAAAACTGAGTCTGGGAAATTTTGAAAAAGTGGTGGAATTCCCTTTTAAGCCCTTTAAGGCAATCCCGTTAGTATTTTGACGCTTCCCTGTGTTTTGAAAAACCGGCACTTGGGAATTTTAATCAAGCATAACTTCTGCGTTTGCGAGGTCGTATAATTTAGCGAGAGGAATAAAATCAGCCATCATTACCCAAAGTCTAAGATGACCCAACTGAATTAGGTAACCTAGCTTTGGCGATTTAACCACTCTGACTGGACTACAGCTAAGGGGACTAGCCTAGATCTTGATAGTGGGGACCCCATTTTAGTGGTCAGATCGCTAAAATTAAATTAAAATTGTTAAATAAAAAAATTATTTAAAAAATTAATTGTTAAATAAAAAATAAGCACTTTTGAAACTTAAGACATCAGTGTTACTCAATACTAAAATAGTAGTTAAATACTTATTTATTATGTAGGTTCACAGAGGCTTAATATTGAGCTGTGTTTTTTGTGGTGAACTGTCGATAGTGTTTTCGTGCTATTTTCTTAAAGGGGCACTCCAGCAAAAATAAAAAATGCAACAATTTATCCATCTATGTTGTAAACACGCCTGCTCGCATCCTAAAGTGGTACCCCAATAGTCTTTACAGCAAGATTTTCCTATTTAAAAACTAGGTAAAACCCCTATGTGATGATGTATCTTGAAGGTGGGGTGAACTTTTGAAGTTTAGTGCTTTGGAGTGGAGACTTGAGTGCTGGCTGTTTGAATTTGTTTTCTGCTAGCCTGTTAGTATAGAGAGGAATTCATGCCAAATTGAAAAGCAGTCATTACAGTGGAAAAATGTGAAATGCAATGCCCACAATATGACTGTTTCATAGTCATATGCGGAATACATGGCAAAATGAAAAACAAACCTCTATTACATTGGCTTCCCCTTGCTTGACCTCTTTGCTGAAGTGAGGATTTGTATTTTAAAAATGAAATGCTGAATTCATGTCAGAAGTGAATACAGCCTGCTTTGAAATGTAATAAAGGCACGACTATACTACTCTCCACTATGTAGCACTTCAAACTTCTCATTTTGGCTTGTTTTCCACATGTTACTGTTTAAATGTGTGTGTTAAAGTCTTGTGTGCACTGCATTTCACTGCTTTGGATGCATTTCAATGAGGCAAATACATTTGAAGTACAGTAAAGAGGTCAAGCAACATGAAAACAGTGTAGTAAAGGTTTTTCTTTTCATTTTGGCTCGTATCCCACGTCACCTGTGGAAAAGTAATGTCGTGTGTGTTGCATTTCAGTGAGGAAAATTGGTTTGAAGTACTGCATGGTGGAAAGCAATATAGCTGAGCACTCTAAAGTGGATTGTATCCAATTCTGACATGATTTCAGCATTTTGTTTTTAAAATGCAAATCCTAATGCATTGTTTTTTTTAGTGAAGAGGCCAAGCGGTGTTCAAACAATATAATAGAGTGTTGTTGTTTTACATATTCTCCATGTCACTGTGGAACAGTAATGTCATGTGTGCATTGCATTTCATATTTTTCCACTGTGACTTCTTTTTAGTTTGGCACAAATTTGTCTCCATAGCTAATGTTATAGCTAATGTTTCTTCTAAGAAGCTGAATATCACTATTGTATTTTATCCTCTTCATCAGTGATGAAAGAAAACACAAAAAAGATAAAAAAAAATCAAAATCATGATTTCTGTTGAACTGATAAGGCTAAAGGATGCAAAGCTATGCTACAGAATTTGCTATTATATGACAAATAGCAATAAATACTTTTTTGCCAGAATTACAGGCCACCTTAGATAAACTATAACAGTGAGTTCATTTTTCTCTCTGTGTCTCTTTTGCCTCTCTGCTTTATGGCAGAGCCCAGGTTGGGCGACAGAGTGAAACCATTCATCCAGGCTGCCTGTGACCTTCTTGTTGAGTTCTCCTGGGACTTGGTGTCCCTCTCTGCAGTTCAGAGATGGCAAGTCATTTCCGCAGCTACATCTGGGATCCAGTCCTCATTATTTCCCAAATTATCCTCATGCAGTGCATCTACTACAGCTTCTTGGGGCTGTGGATGGCGGGTGTAGACGGCCTTGTGCAGACCAACAGATCACTTGATCAGATCTTTAGTTATGAGGTAAGTTTCTCAAGCCCAGAGGTGCAGGGCTCTGTTTTGTGGCTCCAAAATTATAAGAATCACTGTGTATTGTATATAGTTACAATAACATCTTCTTAATCTGGATATATTGCTTAATAGAAAATAATTGCTTCAGTGAGAAGCCATAGAGATTACAGAAAAAGCTTATTTTCAGACAGTGGTACATGTAATTTTTATGGCTTTCTGCTTTCTGTTTTAAGGTTCTTGGTTTTTCAACCACACAAGGACGGCTGTCTATGATGGCATTCATTCTGAACTCTCTGACGTGGTAAGTACTGTCCATTTGAAGTTTTCTCTACTTGAAAAGCCACAATACTTCCTCATAATTATACCTTAATTATTATGCCTCTATAGACATACAATACATGTCCTACAGTGACCATTTCAGAAATACAGATAGAATTCAGTTTTGCTTCTTATATTTTAATAATATAAATTAATTGTACTATAGCAATAACAAAACCCTTAAGCCAGATGTCTTTCATAAACATTACTGAAACATGAACAAATGTAATATATGCAAACTGCTAGCTTCAAGCAGCATTATACACTAGTACAACTTAACGCACCGGTCTAATTGTCCATCTCTGGGTCTCCCTCAGTGCTTTGGGTTTGTGGTTCTTCATCCGTCGCGGGAAGCAGTGCTTGGACTTCACAGTTACGGTTCATTTCTTCCATATGATCGGCTGCTGGATCTATAATTCTCATCTCCCTGTTGCCCTGTCGTGGTGGCTGGTCAATGTGGCCTGCATAGCTCTGATGGCGGTCATCGGCGAGTACCTGTGCATGCGGACAGAGCTCAGGGCCATTCCTGTGAACAGTGGACCCAAGTCTAACCTCTGAGAGCCGTTTTATAAACAGACAATGTGCTCAGACCAGCTTTGGGCCTTGGATAAGCTGCTGGATGGGATGTCATTACTTGACATCATCCTGTTGCAATGTTTTGGTTTGCTGGTGAAAGAGGAGCAGGACTATGGACAGAAAATGCACATTTCCTCTGATATTTTTGAATTTTATCACTGTATTTTTTCTTCATCTTGAAACTATGTGGACATTTTACATCCTTATTAAGGTAGAATTATGAGTTTTGAAGGCTCAGAATGAGGTTGATGCAGAATTGAACCCTGCAGGCCACTTTATGTCAGCACTTTTTGACTTATTTCAAAGGACTCTTTTAAGCGTTTGAGGGTCTGTGTGAATAGACTCTGAAGAACAGACAGAGCTCAGATTTGAATGAGAAATAAATAAATGTCATGTGTATTGCTCTACTGATTAATTAGATCATAATTAAAATAAAACATCTGCTTACTCTGCTTTCTTATTCAGATGGCATGCTATTTTTTATTATTACTAAAGTAAACCTATGGAACCTAAAAGATAAAGGGAAGAAGTACTGCCTGAAAGCTTCTTTGGTGTCCACATTGGAAAAAAAATAACCATGGTTTTTCCTAATAAGTTATATCTTCTCTCTCAGAATGAGTCAACAAAAATGCTACAGTATGGTCCACTGATAATATTATTAACCAGTAAACAGTGTAACCATGCAAAGGAGTATGTGTAATGAAGCTATTAATGCCTAGGAAACATTGGAGTAAATCCAGTACAGTACAGTAGTTTCATAGGAGCTGCTGCACCGGATTCAGTCGTATGTGAATTGTACTGTTATGCATGGTTAATACTCCTTCTTTCCATATGTGCAGATGTCAAGTCTGTGAGGAATGTTTTAAAAAAGGGAACCAAATCATCCTAAATTTTCATGCTTTTTGAAGACCAATGCATTCTTATCTGTATTTTTATGAAGCATCATTATAACATCTTTTCCATTAGGCTATTTGTTTTGGCATGACTTCCTAAAGTCTAAATAATTGGACACAAATTGGAGGTGGGCGATATGACAAAAATATAATATTGCAGTACCTTTAAGAAATTTTCACAATACACAATGTCAAAAATATTTATTTTTCATTCATCTGATCAGTTGGACAGTGAAAAAAGAACCAGTAGTGCCACATTTTAAAAAATACTATCAAAAACTGAACACGATGATTTTTGTTCAATATTAGGCCTAATGTGTTGGGCTAAATCCAGACTAATTTTGCTCTCTTAGTCATGAAACAAGCAGTTTGTCAGTGTCATATAAGTATTGACGATATACTCAACATTTTTAGAGAAGCATACTGCATTGCATTGTGACAAAATGTATCATGATAATGATCTATATTGTCATATTGCCCATCCCTACTACAAATAATTGATGTGTGACGTACACTGATCAGTTAGTAAGACCTTACTGAAAGCTACACAACACCTGTTTAAGCCGTTCATGGAAATTGACATAAACCTGTGTGGACATTTACAAAGGCTTATTTCAACAAGGAGTAGTTGTCATAACACTGGCTCAAGTGATATAACTTCAAATCAGCTGCTTGCTGGAATACGCCATCATAAACGTTTATGCAGCATTATGTCGTTTGTAAGTGTTAGTGTGTTTGTCATGAAAGGCTTATTTAGGTGTCCTGTATCCTTACAAATGTTCGCCTTCAGTAAAGTGTCACCACGCTACAAAGAAACTGCTGTGGTGAAATCTTTGGCGCTAGATTTGCTGATTCAGTCTAGTTACGTGCAGTTGTAAGATTTTGAGTTGTTTGTGTGTAAATAAATTCATGTTAAATGCAGCATATCAACTGCAAATGAGTTTGTCCTTACATCTAAATGTGTTTTAAAGTGATGGACTAGAGGTGGGCAATGTGACAATACTTATCATTATTATGATAAATTACATCACTGTATGCTTTTTTTAGCATATTGTGGAAATTGTCAGTACTTAAAGAATGTTCAACAACTGCATGTTTCATTACAAAAAGAACATAATTAGTCCTGTTTCATTGGACCTTAATTGCCATATTGCTCACCCCTGAGATGGACACATGAGGTGCAACTGAATACACACCCTAGCCGGCCACCTCATTAAGTGCACCTCCTTGTTTCTACACTCATTGTCCATTTTATCAGCTCCACTTACTATATAGGTGCACTTTGTAGTTCTACCATTACAGACTGTAGTCCATCTGTTTCTCTGCATACTTTGTTACTCTGCCCCCTTTTACCCTGTTCTTCAATGGTCAGGACCACCACAGAGCAGGTACTATTTGGGTGGTGGATCATTCTCAGCACTGGAGTTTTTAAACACCTCAGTGTCACTGCTGGACTGAGAATAGTCCACCAACCAAAAATATCCAGCCAACAGCGTTCTGTGACCGCTGATGAAGGACTAGAGGATGACCAACAAACAGATGAGCTATTGTCTCTGACTTTACATTTACAAGGTGGAATGACAAGGTAGGAGTGTCTAATAGATTGGACAGTGGGTGGACACAGTGTTTAAAAACTCCAGCAGCACTGCTGTGCCTGATCCACTCGTACCAGCACAACACACACTAACACAGCACCACCATGTCAGTCAACCTTTTCGAAAGCACTAAATAAGGTTCTTCTATTGTTAGAACTGTTATGTAGAAACTCATGGTTCTAAATAGAACCACTGGCTTTATTAAAGAACCGTCTTTTCGAGTGTGTAGGTTAACTCCACCAGGTCACCAGACGGCGCTCGCGAGTCTTTTATGTGTCTTCAGGTAGAGGATCCAGTGAAGCCTCACAGACTGGAGATCCGGTTGCTGCGCCGCAGTCTCTCTCCGTGAAGATGCCGAAGTAAGTTTTTGTAACTTATTACTTATTTTTAAATACATAAAATACGTAGAATTGTATGTGTTTGAATGAGGTTGGTATATTTCGCTTAACGAGATCAGAAAGTCGGTAATAATCTGAGTAATAGCATTGTAGCATGCTAGCTAAGCTACCGTTCGGCTCCTCGGTGTTTCCGTTGTTATGCTGGCTGTGTTTGTCAGAGAAACCGGCTTTAGTTTCTGCATTTTCACCAGTTTTGGTCTGTTCTGTCGTTTTTGGGGTACCTTAAGACTAGATCGAACTAATAATCTGGAAAATAGTTGCAACAAACCTGCTTATAATGCTAACGTACATCAAAAATGTTTATATTAGCGTGTTAGCTGCCTCGGCTAACTTGCATGGCTGCTTCAGCGACGGTGCTGAAAGGGCAGTTCCACCATTTTTTCAAAAATTCCTAATAATTCAGTTGAGATGTAAACGGACTCATTCAGATTGGTCTTCTGTGAAATGGTTCATTGTAGAGAAACTTAACAAACTCTGATTTCTTTACAGTGGTGGTGATAGAAACCAGCGGTCACGATGTTTACAACACAAATGTAGCCGTTTTGTTTATGAACCAAAACCACCAGTGAACACAGACGTGCCTTCGGAGTTTTTGTATTATATATGTAAAGTCAGTGATGGTAAAATAGTCGTAAAACCGGAAAAAAAGTCTCTTTATGGTCTGTTCTGCCTTACAGCGTGCACCCCTCTAACATGAATTGATTAAAATACATTTTAAGGCAAAACTTTATCACAAAACTATCATAAAACTGTGTGTCAGACATCAGGCAGCGTTTTCATAACCATTTCGTGTAATAACTTTCTGTGAGGGAGCTTTTATAGGCATTAAAATCTTCAGACGTCTGGTTCCTGCCACCACCACTGTGAACAGATCTGACTGAGTAAGTTTCTCTAGAACAGAGCGTTTCACACCAAACCACTGAGTAGCTGTTTACATCTCAACCATGTATTTATGTAGAATTTTTAAAAAGTCACTGGAGTTCCCCTTGGAGTTGGCTTCTTATCTGAATGTTCGGTTCCACCGTAAATTGTGTAGCAGTTAAATTCTGGAGCCATTTAAGGTGGCTTTAACATTTCAAATTGTTAAATCACAATTGTGCTTCAGCTTCCAAAGAAGGATTCGTCAATTTGGCAAACCAGACTTACAATGGTGTTTTTCCTCTGTTCCAGGTTTTACTGTGACTACTGTGACACATACTTAACACACGATTCGGTATGTATGGATGTTTCTAGACCTCATGAGAATTAAGTTAATGTTAATGTTTTTCTTTGGAAAACGTCTTTGACGTGTCTTGATTGTTGCCTTTGCAGCCCTCAGTAAGGAAGACACACTGCAGTGGACGCAAACATAAAGAAAATGTTAAAGATTATTATCAGAAATGGATGGAGGAGCAAGCACAGAGCCTTATAGACAAAACAAGTGAGTACTACTTCATCCTTTCAACAGTTACATTTACTAGTCAAGTAAATGCTGCATCCAAAACCACATACTACCACACTAAATAGTGTGTCCAAATAGTACAACGCCAGTTATAGCGGGTTCAACACTGTAGTGTGGTACTGTGCTGTTTAATTTAAATGTGCAACCACTGAAAGGAATGCTTTTCTTGAAATCTGCCACTAATCATTTTTAGTTTTTATTTGCATATTGAAAACAACATACTCATCACACATAAAGCAGCATTCTCCTTTTCATGAGCTGTTCCAGAGGACGTTTGGGTGAAAGGTTTGAACCCATATCTCTTGCATTGCATACTAAACATTTTGTGAATGTCATTCCAGCGGCTGCTTTCCAACAGGGGAAAATTCCCCCAACACCGTTCCCTGGTGCTCCTCCTCCAGGTGGATCCCTCCTCCCACATCCCAATATCAGTAAGTACTGGAAATTATTTTTAAAAGGAAAATGATTGCTGATGCCACTAACCTTAGTTTTTCTACTTACCTATAAAACACTGCATGTTAGGCTTTACTCCATTATCATTGGCTCTTACACATTTAGAAAGCAATAAATCAGTTGCAGGGCTTATAATTTAAAGTGTGCAGTTCATATTGTGGAAAAAAAGTGTATATGCATGAACAATAATTTTGCCATTTAGAAATAGTATCATGTACCTATCAAAATTTACTGGCTTACATACTTTGATACGAGTGCTGTCAGTAAGTACAGTCCTCTTAGAAATTAAAATTAAGGCTTGAGGGGGAAAAATAAACCACCTTGTTGCAAGTAAGATTAAATGAAAAACATAATTATTTTGTCTCTCCATTTATGTACCATAAATAAAACATCTGAAAGCTAAAGACACCTGTCACTGAACTACAAATGCGTGACAACACCAACTGTCAGATGACAGCGGACCCTTATAAAGTATAAATTAGGCTTAACTGTAATGCAGGGAAACTGCATTAACTGTTTTGCAGGGAAACTGAATACTAGCAGAATTTTGCAGACGTGCTTATGTTCATTCACTGACATTGAACTTTCCATTAAAGGTGGACCTCCTCGGCCGGGCATGCTACCAGCCCCTCCAATGGGTGGTCCTCCAATGATGCCCATGATGGGGCCCCCTCCACATGGGATGCCTGGTGGTCCAGGTAGGGTGACAGTTTCTTTTACTTTGGCGAGTTTCTGCAGAGGGTCTGCCTGTTGATAGTAACCAAAATGAATTTCTTTTCTGCAGGCCCAGGTATGCGGCCACCTATGGGTGGACACATGCAAATGATGCCCGGCCCCCATATGATGCGACCTCCCGCTCGGCCAATGATGCTGTCCGTTAGACCCGGTATGGCCCGGCCGGATCGATAGAAAGACTTGTTGTGCCATGACTGCCCACCTTTCCCAAACAAAGACTCCATCAAATAAGTACTCTGATGTTACACTTGTTTTAAATGTTTTCCCCATCTAAACATCGGTGATTCACGTTTGATGGCACACTGTTTTTTTTCTTATTTTAATTTGGATGGATGTTTTTTTGAAAAGTATCCAGCTTTTTTTACTTCCTCCAATTGGTCATCATTCACCGGTTAAGATACAGAAGACAATGTGGAGTAACACCAGCCAAGCAGCTATTTGCGTGACTATTTAGAGCTGTATGATTTAAGACCCCAATAAAGTTTTGTAATATTCCAGACACATGAAGTGTGAAGTGTGCAAGAATCATAAATGGCTAAAGGACTGGCAAAAAGGAAAATGTCCTTAAATTTTATTAGGTCAGTGACATTTATATTGATGTGACTTATCAACTAACTGAAAGAGTTGTTACATGACATGAACATTTTGGGTAGGGAAGCATAAATTAGGAATTTTCTTTTAACATAGCCCAGTGTTCAGTTCATTTTACAAATTCTTTAGCATGAAGTCTCAGTCTTAACATCATACCCAAATACTCAGTGCAAACAAAATAAGATGTCTCAGGCTTTAGGAGAGAAAAGTGTTAACATGTAAGTGCAACTGGTATAGAACAGTGCAAGTGATTATGAAGACGGGGGCTTTTTTTGGCTTAGAAATTAGTGAAATGCTCCACTTAAGCATAAATAACACAACTTGCTAATGTGAAAGTTATAAATGTGCTGCCTTCCTCCCTTTTCACAGTGTGAGTATTTAATCAAAGTCAATTTATTTCCGATAGTCATTTTTTAGATGCAGTGTTCTGATTTACAAAGGTAAATCAGGTTTATTTTTGCTTATCATTTCTGATATAGGTGTTCTTTTTCCAGGCATACTCATAGCACTTTGACTGGCTCTGCCTCTAAGGTCACATAAGCCATCCAAGCAATACTAAAAGCTGCCCTATAGTGAACAGAATGTTAACTCCCTTGTTGTAAAAGTGAGGCGAATCTACGTTCAGTGCCATTAGCCTAAATGTACATTGTCTTGCTGCAGTCAGTCTTCATGTCCAGGAGTTCCACATGTCTAAATAAACCCCAGGCTGGGGGAGGGCGTCGGGGATGGGACTTTAAAAATGTTAGTTGTTCACACAGTGCTCAGTACTAGGATGCTACTCCAGTTTTTCACAGTTTTCCACAAAATTCCAAGTTGCCGACCTCTCGGAGATGGTCTCTCTTGTTCTTGCTGTTAAATAGTCAAGTAAATAGTGAGTTTATTCAAACATATAAAAGACTAGCATGCTGTGGCTGTGTAACATTAGTCGTGATGCGCACAGGCCCTTCTCTCAAGCAAATCCTCCAAGTTGTGACCTTGTCTAAGCTCATAATAGGAGTAATCACAGTACGGGATTGTTCTCTTCATGCCGCAATTTAGGGCCACTGAATGATTGACATCTCGATCTGTCACTCACACGTAACGTTTCACCTGATTCCCCTTCTATTCACACCTTGGTGTCCGGAAACTTGAAAGGCGGAGTCAGCTACACGGGAAGAAATATATTTGAGTTCAGAAAGTTTTCTCTTTAGCCAACTGGATCTTATGTCTTTTGCTTAAACTAATTCTAGCAGTATGGTACAAAATCGAAGAAGATTTAAAAATATTGCTAAAATGAACAGTCTCAAGCAAAACATACAAAGCTAACATTTAGTACGATGTGATGGTCTGATTTGATATGGGACAGCGGTGGTCAATGAGCGGCAGATTTTGAAACGAGAGCAAACCAACAATGGCAAACAAACGAGAGGCTAATGGCAAGTGACAGCGTGTGGATGTAATGGTCAGGAGGCTGAGGATGTGCAACATGGTCACAGAGGAACCAGCACGGTTTTAACAGTCGACCTTAGGAACAGGAGTCAGCAGAGACAAGCAGTGCAACTTGAGCATGACTGACAGCCCACCATACACAGAACATTCACAGTGAGAAACATACAACAAAAGATGACTAGAAACCTGAAATATTTCAAACGCTGCTTGTTTAGAGGGCAATCTGTCTGTAAGAAACAACCATTGGAGCATCTCTTATCAAGGAAGCTTCAAAAATAAAATGCAGACTGAATAAAACTGAAGACTGAAGGGAAAAAGTAGCCCATCCTTCATTCCTCCAATGAATCGGAGTTGATTTGTATTTCATTCGCATAAAGGCAAGCAGTAGGCAGAATAAGAGCTGATAAGAACCACTCCATTGTGTTTTGACTATCTTCCTCTTGATCCCCCATCCTGCTACTGTTCCAATTCCCTCATATGGTGCATAATTGAGTCCATGGTTGGATCCTTTTAACCTCAAAGCAGGCCTAAGCGTTTACTGTTATTTGAATTGTGAGACACTTTGTCTCCTACGAACGCCTGTGTTGTCAACATCTCCGACTGAGGTAAGCAGGTCATACTTACAAAAACAAACCAGCAATCAAAACGAGCTTGAACAGATATACACAAATACTGTATTTACTAAGTGATGTTACAATGTAAGAATACAAATACAAAACTGCTCACGATTTTCACTTGGAACTCTTCAAGAAATTAACCGTAGTTAATTCAAAATTCATGCTGCAATTTACCACACTTAGTCATAGCCCTGGTGATGCTACATATAGGCTAAAGTAAGGAGGGGAAAAAACAAGGGATGATCAATGCAGCCAACAACATTGTCATGATTTTGCATGTTAAAGATTTACAGGAACGTAACAGTGGAGTATCTGGTTTTGGACGTTTAGTGCCGTTTTGGGGCGGAACTCTACTAAGCCTGTGCCCTGATTCCCTCTTTACTCATTATTGCGTTTCAAATCCCAGACTACACTTCTGTGCAAAACTGGAATAGGTGCTCTTCAGAGGCCCTCACAGCTGCAGATGCCTGGTAAGACAGAGGAAGCACTGGGTGTGAATTGGGAATACAGAAAAGCACACTGGTGAAGAAAAATAAAGGCTACGGAAATGTGGGTCAAGCTAGAAAGAATATATAGTGCGAAAGGGAATTTGTTGTACATCGCATCTAGAAATGGTAATGAACTGGCAACAATGTTCAACACTGGTCATGACAGTATTGCTGTGCTGATCTGAAAAATGCTTGCGTCGCTAACATAGTTTGGTTCATGTCAGCCAAAAAAAAAAGAGTAAAGATATAAATGCTACAGGTCTCTGAACTATATGAGAAGACTTGATAAACAGCTATAATTCAGTTTGTGCTCAGAGGCTTCACAGCGGCAAAACCCACTGATATGAGAGGTTGGACCGTAAACATTCAGCACTGTGATAGAAATCAGGCTAAACCATTCAGAGGCAATTGCGCAGGCCGTCAGATCGAGACGGGAGAATTCAAGGAGGGCACCTGGAGGGCAGGGTCCAGGAAATCCAGCACCCAGTTCAACATGGAGAAGAGGAAGTGGAAGTAGAGGGCTACACAGGCGAGGGCTGGGAGGTTTGGGGGGAGTGCAGGGAATAGATCTTGCCCTGAGGGAGGCTACAAATCACAGTGAGAAGGCACAGGGCAATAAAGTTTTCTCAGGGGGCAAGGGGAAGGGGTCAAGTTGGAAGGGGGTGTGGCGGATGTGGGGCTGGGGTTTTAGGGCTGTACCCCCGCTTCAGAATATGGTGGTCTCGTACTTGGCGCTGCTGGGCGGCCTCGAGGAGTCACGGGGGTCGAAGAGCCAGCTGGTGCTGCCCAAGGACTGCACGTCCGTCTCCTGCTCTGCGGGGTCCATCTGCCGGGGAGGGAGGAGGGGTAGGTGGCGTGAGACTGCGGGACTGGATACCAGCCAACGCATCGCCCACCTCGTGTGCCATAGAATGGACACGGTGTAGGAGAAATCATCTTGAACATTTAACACACACCAAAAGTGGTGTCTGGACATGATGCAGTGCTTTGGCTGAACTAAGATAGAGAGAGAATCTGTCCATTCCATTACTTTCATCAAGATAAAGCTGAACATTTGCTCATACAAGTAATGTCAATTTAAAAATGACATCCTTTATAATTATTTATAATTTTCAGTACTTCAAAAAAATCTGTCTAACATGGCAGGAAAGCTTGCATGAAAAGAAGGTCAGCAGTTAGCATGATCTCAACTGCACATTTGTAGCTGACTGTGATGGCATGTACTCAGCCATCTTAGGATCTATCCTTTCAAGCTATTTCTTTGTTTTTAACAAACACCGGGGTCCAGTTTCCAACAACATAAACACCAAATGTGCATGCTTTTTAATATTTGCTATTATATTAGTTAATAAGACTGTCATTTTTTTTTAAAAGGGCATTCTGGCCTAAGTTCTGCAGGATTCTGTACTGCAGCTTTGTGTCTCTCAGCCACATCACTTTGTTAGAATTCACAAATTTATATTGTTTTCATATTTCCATTCATCAATGTTTTCTCACTACAATACCCAGCATGCATTATGCAAATACAAACAACCACTGGAAATCCATGTGGCGTCAACCAATCTTGACTCCTCGCCACTGAGCTATAGGCTTTTAAAGACAACCAAGCTAGCAATAGTTTAACCTCTGCTGTCAAACAAAATTGTTAAGAAAACAGTAATTCTATCTTTATTCAGCACAAAATTGACACCGTACAAAAAGGAACAACTTTTTTTACCCTTTCAGTCAGAGAATGAAGCTAAACTGAGATTAGGTATCTAGATACTCCTCTACCTTGCTAACTGTAGCTTTTAGCTTGTTGTCCTCCTCATCTGATGAGCTGTTTTTGTCATTTGAGTAATCCATTCTCTCCAAATATGAAGACAGTTACAACAGTTACATGGTTGCAAAAGGATATTCTGCTTCCTAGCTGCAACATTAGCCTGTCTAGCTTCCTTCTGCATCAAACAGCTTTCAAAACAGCCCCAGAAAATCTACCCCAAAGAAAGTTCCTGTAACCATCAAGATACATCATCAATAGGGGTTTTACTAGTCTTTAAACCAGAAAAATCACTCTGAAGACTACTGCTGCACTGCTGGAGCATGCACATAAGCATATTTCCATAGCGATGGTTACGTTTTTCATTTTGGCTGGAGTGTCCTTTTATATTTCAAAATAGTAAGTAAACCTAATTCTAATTTTCCTCCTGCAGATGGAACAGTAGATCTGAGTATGTGCATTTTTCAAAAGCCGAAAGGGATGTTCTAAACATAAGGAAGCCATTTTTGGGAACAGTTTTTCTTTTTTTGCGAAAATATTCTGCACCAATGGGCACAACCTGCCATGAGAGGACATGACTAAAGACATCACTGTGTCTGAATGAAATTCCTTAAAAAGCAAGTTCCATTTTGGCATCTCAAGGAAGACCTATTTACTTTGGCACGACCACAGACCAGGCAAAACTGTTGATATAGGCCTAGTATGATCAAAAGACAAAACATTAAAAAGCCAATCCTCAAGCTAAAACCTCTCACCCGGACACCTGAAACCCTGACGTGATCCTCTTTATCTCATTCCCCACTGAACAAACATCCAGCACCCTCACAGAAGTATCTGGACTTCAATTTGTGTTGTAAAGCTGATGGCCTGACAACCAAAAGTGTAAATTAAACAAAGTAGAGAAAGGTGAAAGAATGAAAAGTGGCCGGAAAATTAGTTAAAGGGTGGAAAATGACTGGTAGAGAAGATGCGAGTATGTGAGGAAGGGTAGAAAGAGAGATAGATGAAAAGAAAGAATGAAAGAAGTGCAGAACCTGGACTCCAGGGCTGACAGAGGGCAGCGGGAGGTAGGAGGGGCGGTGGGCAGAGCAGGTGTGACAGTAGCAGCAGCGGCATTCTAGTACAGGTGCACCCTGGGAAGGAGGAGGAGCGAGAGCAGAGGCACATATATGTGTTAAAGGCCCAGGACAACAAGCCAGGGACAGGAGAAGACAGAAATCAGTTAGGACAGGGGAAAATGCAACACAGGACGTCTGATATACAGAAAGATGTAAACATACTCAAAACTTATTTGAAAGACACCAAGTTATACGCAGTAAATGTTTGAGACTGAGTGGTTGCTCACCATCGACCGACGCATGCTGTTCCGATACTGAGAAGTCGGTCTGCTGGTCTTGGTCTCTATGACCTCAGAGACTGGACCAGCGTAGGAACTGTGACGCCGGGCCTTCTGTGCCTGAAGAGCCATCTGATAGGCCACCTCAAACGCCTGTCCTAGAGTCAGAATGATCTCATAGGTCTGCGTCTGTGACAAGAAAGAGCAATGTTGAACATGTTGTTCAGAGTAAATTCAAGATTTCACTGACAACAAAAAACTGAAAAGAGAAATGAAAATAATGTTGTTTTATGAAAAATAAAATTTTACCTGACAGATTTTCCAACTTCTCTTTATCTCTTAGAATTAAACAGGCTGTTTTTATTACTAAGCATTTAGACATACTGTTTTTGTGCGACATGTAGGAGCAGGAGATTCGATCTTCGTTCTGCAGTCTTAGCCAGGACCCAAACAAATCTGTGTACAGCTGACTGGTGTGCATCGACAAACACTAACTAAAGTAACTAAATGTTCAAAGAAATAGCTTTTAGAGATATGCCATGAACATCCTTTTTCAGTACCGCTTTACAATAAGACTACTCCTATAAGGAGTTTTTAAAAGGTTTAAAAATAGTTAATAGTTAATAATAAGTATTAATTAAATCATAAACACCTAAATAAGCAGTTATAACACATGCATAAAAAAGGGCAATGGTGACCTGTTGCTCGCCAAACAATGAGCCCCCATTCATCTATACTGTTAAACCTCAGATCTTATGCCTAAAACATTGTTTTAAGATGATTATGGTCTAAAACAGGCATGTTAAACTGGGGACTTCCAAAGCACTACGGAGATCAATGTTTACCCTCATCTAACACTCTGAATTCAGTTCATGAAGGCCTTGCTAATTAGCTGATTAGCTGAATCAGGTGTGTTTAATGAGGCAGTGTGCTGAAGTCTGCAGTGTTTGGGCCCACCAGGACTGGAGCTACACACATGTGGCCTAAAACAGGTTTTTAAAATACATCTGTGTGGAGAGGTACATGCAGGGTGTTGTAAGGCAAACTAGTACCCAAAGAAAACTTTTTGTTTCAGATTTTCCACTACTTTAACATAAACAACATTACATATAAAACTAGTAGGGCACACGTAAGTTCACTGTCATTTTGGGAAGTGAAGATGGTATTATGCAGACGTTTTGAAAAATCTGTGGAATTCCCGTTTAATCGTCCTTTCAGATACAGATACATAGTGGCTGATATTCTCCCCACATGCAGCAGACTGGGGTTTGACCCCCTCACCCCTCCACCCAGGCAAAAACCATGCTATACCTATAGGAGTCCTTGAGCAAGACTCCAAACACTACCTTCACCTACACTGGTAACATGATTAAACTGGGTATTTGCCAAATACCATAAACCATACCATAAACACAGAAAACATATAAAAGTCTAATTTCTGCTGTATTTACAAGTTTAATACCAGTATCTCTCAGAGGGAAGTATAGTCCTGGGACCTCATTTATAAAACGTCACTGAATTTCTTTCTAAATTTGTCCTTAAGTTCTCAGCAATCACATATAAAAACTATTTTCACCAATCTCACACTGTAACGCATGTAACGCAGTGCCATTGCCATTTGAATATCTTGAATCTATGCACATTTTCACATCAAAATCACATTTTATAAATCCCTACTTAAACATCAATTTTCACAGTCATTTTTAGATAAAATCTGTTTCATAAATGGAGCCGATCTGAGTGTTTGAGTGATTACACTGATCCAAATGGGAGCCCTTACCACTTCCACTGTGGTGAAGACATGACAGAAGTGGTGCCCAGACTTCAGATCTTTTGTGATGTAGGCGAAGGTGCGGAGATCATCAGGGTCCTGGGCAGCACAGGAGATGTTCTGGATCTCGTGCTCTGCCACAATGGCCTGCAGGGGTGAGTATATACACACGTTTTACGTATTTCACAGACTTTTCTTTCATTATAAAACATTTGCCATCTAAAGGACTAAAGTGAAATGACACTGTTTTTAGCATTGGTGTTTAATGGTGGCTTCAGGCCATGCTCTGTGTACAAGTGTCTTTGTGTTAAATTGGATTGATTGACTTTGGCCTTTGGCTTACCTTAGTGGCTGCATCGATAAACTTGACTCCCCTGTAAGTGATGGACAGGATTACGACGGGGCCTTTCCGATGGTCTTTTGATTTCTGACAGACATTACAAGACACACGCGCTTGTTAGTCTGGTAAGTTTATTTGTCAGCGTTTTTTCATGACCTTATCCTATATTAGTTAATTGGCTAGTGATTTAAAATATTGATCAAACCAAAGGACAGATAATAAGGACTGTTTATGGAGACTGTCAAAGCAAAGAACCAGGGCTTCCACAGTGCCACCAGATCAATTCAAATACAATGTGAAAAGTGAAAAGTAAAAAGGTAGTTGTGTTTACCCGTATTCTCGCACAGGCCTCCTGAGTAGACTCAATACCTCGCAGGTCTCTGATAATCACAGAACCCAGATACTACAAAGAGAAAAGCTCAGTGTAAAGTATCAGGCTGATCAAACACAGTTTTATGCTTAAATCAGTACCATTTAGGAATAAAGTCTTTTGTCTGCTCAGACTAGGATAGACAGACATTTCTCATAGCATAAACAATACCATCTTTGATTTATTCCCTCTCAGTTGACTTTGAATGACCAACAGAAAGTGCCTATATTTTCACAATACTTATTTTATGCAGGAGCTACATGATGTACATTACCAGTCAAATGTCTGGACACACTTGTTCCTTTTTTCTATTTTCCACCTTTTAGAGTAATAGTGAACCGACCTATTCATGCTCTGCTCAAAATGCATTCATTTATTCATAGCTGCTGCTGCAGGTTGGACAATTACAATTACATTTTGTTGCTGAAAATTACAGTAGCACTTCACAATAAGACTACCCTCATAACAGATTTAAGAATGGTTTGAAATGAGCTTATTAGTGGTTATTAGTTAGGTTCTTAAAATCATTAATAATCAGTTATACCACAAATATAAAAAGGCAACAGTGAGGTGCAATATATGATAAATATGAATATCTGATGAAGTTGGGAGGTTTAATGCTGAATGATGGAGAAGATGATGTAAGATAAGTCAAGAGCAAGATCTGAGGTTTAACAGTATAGATCAATGTGGGCACAATATATGGCAAGCAACACACCTTTTTATATGTGTTATAACTGCTTATTCATAATTTTTAAGGTGTTTAAAACCTGATTAATAACCATTCATAAACTCATTCTAAACCATTCATAAACCCTTTATAAGAGTGGTTTTATTCTAAAGTGGTACCCTTTTTAGTTTCTAGTTCGAAATGCTATGCTACTGATCTGGGGCCAGCTTCAAAAAAAGTGTCTTCAACAGACAGAACATCAACATTCAAACATGCTTAAGAAAAACGTTTAGGTGGACGAAGTACACAAATCATGTACTTGAGTTAAAGTAGAGATACCCAAGGTAAAATATTACTCCAGTAAAAGTAGAAGTTCCTCCCTTTAGACCTCCACTTGAGTAAAAGTACAAAAGTATTTGCCTTCAAATGTGCTTAAGTATCAAAAGTAAAAGTACTAAAAGATTAATTATGACTCTGATGTCCTATTACCGTGATTGTAACAAGACTCTTGCTTCATTAACTCATTTTAGGTGAAAATACTCCAGTGTCACTCTCAGTAAACCCATCTTTTTATTAGAATGTCATTAATTAGTCTGATGCTGATGTCTATTAAAATTATCATAAGCTCAAAACACTGAAGGCAAACAATTTTAAGATTTATTTGCAACTTAGTTACAAGTTTAATAAAAACTTGCTTTAAACACAGGTTCACAAATGAGTTTTCCTTTACTATATTACACCTGTAGGTCTCTGTTGATAAACATAAACTAGCCAAAACAAATTTACTATAAAATGAAATAGAGTTTGTATAAATTCAGAAAAAAGAAACGTACCAGTCACAACTGCATATATGTACATATTTCTATATTGTGGTCTAATTTCCTCCATCATTTATGTTGGAATAGACACTCCCACACTTTTACACTGTTGCACTGATGTAGAACCGTATGCTTGCACTGGGTCGGTATGTCCAACAGGTCAAAACAAGCTCAAAACAAAGTGTGTGCTGCACTCTTATTGGTGCGCTTGCTTCATGCTCATTTTGTTTTGACATGTAACATTTCTATACACACGCAAGCCAAAAGGAACGACAGATTTCGCATAATGTAGTGGAGTAAAAAGTAAGATATTTGACTTTGAAATGGAGTGAAAGTAAATAGTCACCCAAAATGGAAATACAGTAAATTACATATACAAAAAAAACTACTTAAGTACAGTAATGAATTACATTCACTTCATTACTGTCCACCACTGATTATAACGCTTAACAGTTCAAATTAAACTTGTGTTGTGCAAAGTACATGATTAGAATTTAATACTGTCAGTCCATCAATAAATACTGAACCTTCTGAAGACTTTGGTTAAACTGTTGCATTATTCATTCAAATGTACGCAAAACATATGCTGGCGTGTTTGAATCTGGAGAAAGCCACAGAAATTACTTACACTAGCTTCATAGCAACAAGCCTCTGTGATGAGTTTCTCAGGATGGTGGTGCCACGTAGAGACAGTGGCATAGGAGGCAGACTGGCTCGTGGGCCGCAGGTTTAGCCGGGACTCCCTGTGCCGATCTGTATGACGATCCTTCAGAAGCATGTACATGAATAACAGACAAGACAAAGTGGTGACTTAGCACACTACAGGCCAAAAGGCTATAAGCAACACTAACTGTAAAAATAAGTGTATAATTAACTGATTTTTCCTTTGCTTTGCTCCTGCAGAGCTGTACTACTACTCTGATTCTAACATGCAGATGCTACAGAGGGTTTGATGGATTTATTCAGGTGTATTAGGAGTTCATAAATAATTAAAAACAAGTCATTGTAAGGGAAAGTCCATAAAGTCTGTGATGGCTCTTCCCGTGTGATGCATTAGAGTAAGAGTACATCGCTGCAGGCCAATTAAATATTTCAGATAAGGCTCTTTGGTTAAAGTCGGCGTCAATAAACATGTGGTGTTATGCTGATTTTCTGCCAATTTATTTATTTGAAAAAAATAAAATAAAAAAAACACAGCCTGATCCATACTCTTGACCTGTAGTGTGAACGATGAGCAGTTTGAAGACAACAAAGTGAAATGTGTTGATTTCTGGAGCTATATACACACACCAAATGGCCAAATGTGGACATCTCTTCTAAGTAGTAGATTTGCTAAGTGACTTTCACCTTGGCACTATTATAGGATGTTACCTTTCCAACAAGTAGGTTTGCAATGCTAAAGATGCCCCAGTCAACCATCAGAGCCATTTCTGTTTAGTGGAAAAGCAACAACAGCTCAGCCGTAAAGCTGTAGGCCACACAAGCTCACAGAACGGGCCAAGTACTGAAGCTTGTAGTGTTTAAAAATTCGGTGTCATTCTGTGTCAATGCATGCTAGCGCTCAGTGACACTGAGCACGGTTCAGTTTTGCAGCAAGTCACAGTGTAAATCACATACGGCTTGAAATTTACACATAGAAAGGCAGTCTGTCTTTCAGATAAACAGACAAATGCTATTGGTATGTTACCTCAGCTAAAGTTACTTGTCTCACCTCACATCTTTCAGCTCAAACACAGAGTTTATGAAGATGTACTACACTGAAATTATGTTGAAGGTCTTATTACATTAAAGTTACACAAATTTAGTGTAAAAATAGCTTATCACACTCTAACTGCGATGCATTCTATGTAGTACAGCAGCACTTTGTACTGTATTTGCTACAAATCTTGGTTTGTCAGAAAGCTACATACCTGAATGTGCAAAAAACTGTGAAGTCTGGAGGAATTTTTCATGGTTTGAGTTGGGCATCTTAGTTCCAGCAAAGGGAAATATTAATGCTACAGCATACAATCACAATCTAGAGAATACAACTTTGTGGCAGCATTTAGAAGAAGACCCTTTCCTATGTGAGCATGACTCTGACCCCATGCACAAGGCAGTATCCATAAAGAAATAATTTTGTGAGTTTGGTGTGGAAGAATTGGCATCCAACTGGCATCCACCTCATCCAACATCTTTGTGATGAATTGGAACACCTTATCACCTAACATCAGTGCCCGACCTCACTAATGCTCTAGTGATTAAGTGAAAAGGAATCCCTGTAGATAGAGGTCTATGCAGGACAGTTTTTTAGTCCCACTCCCTCCTGCTCCCAGAAGATTTCACCCCGCTCCCCAAAAATCGGAATCATTTGTCCTGCTCCTGCCTGCGACTGAAACTCTTTGTTCCACTGCTGCCCACGCAGTTCTGTCAAGACGAGCTGACATCCAATATCTGACACAGTCTATTCACAAATACGTTATTCTCTGCTGAAATAACATGGCAGTCCTGGTCATCAGGCTCACTGTGATGTAACTTCACCAAACGCCATGTATTACCAGTAAACACAGACAGACAGAAAATCAAACAGAAATCAAACCACAGAACGGTTATTTTTGGTGTTTTGCTAGGCTTAGCAGCTGTCGCCCGTCAGACTGAAGGCTCCGCCGTCTCTGTAAGCTACAAGAATCTGTGTGCTGTTCACATGATCAGCTGCTTCGCAATTCTTTAGAATCACTTAATTAATTTTAATTGCTTTACTGTTATCATTTAATATTGTTTATATATATGATTCAGTGATCGTTCTGCCTTATTTAGGCTGTTCATTAATTTGTGGGATTTCTCATAATGCAGGCTTCAGCCCACTCCCACCTACAGTGGGCTGGTTTCCCGCCCAGTCCTGCCCATGACACTGAAAATTACTCCCGCAGTGCAAGATATTGTGGCAGGTCCCTCTACATGTAGCCATGTTTCAAAATATAGTTTTGTAGAATAGTAGAAAGCCTTCCTTGAAGAGTACAGGCTATTGCTCCCTATTACTCCCTATTAATGCTCATGGTTTTGGAATGAGTTGTTCAACAAGCACATATGGATGTGTCCACATATTTTTGGCCATGTGGTGAATGCAGAAAGGTACATGTATTAGTTCTCACTTTCTTTTAGATTATTTATCAGAAATGTAACCATTGTTCAAACCAATTCCAACATACAATCAGCCATTTTTCTCATTCCTTCACAATCATTCTAAATGAGTGCTGGTACAGAATGACTGTACTAGTAAAGGCTGCACTAGTAAAGGCTGAATGTTCTGGTCTACCACCACAATGCTAAGATCACATGTCAAACTTTCTTGTGCAACCATCTACCACCAGAGAGAAGACTCACATGTGAGCGCGGCCTCTCACTGTAGGAGCGGAGCGAGACACTGCACTCCTGATCCAGCGCTCTGCTTCTCCTCCCATATTCACCCAGGGGCAGCAGCATGTCCATGGAACGACTCGTATATGGGTCCATGTAACCAAGAGGGGGGTTCTGGGACAAGAGGTCCTGAATCTACAACACACACGCAACTATATAATTAATGCAGCAAGATAAAAATAGCACAAGAATTCCTTGGAACTTTACACTGAGAGTACTATGTTGTGCATCCACAAGTCTCTGAGCAGTGCAAAGGGACATTTTCAGTGTGCATTGCATATTATATGGTGGTTTGAAATGTTATACATCATCACTGTCATAAGAACTGGCATCTGAAAATGACAGGTGCTCTTTAAACTCTGTAAACATTTCATTACAAGTGGATTAATAGAAATTATCCATGCCCCAAAATTTTGGCCACCAAAATGTATTTTGGCCAAAAAGTTGTCAAAATGGCAGTTTTGGTTTTCAGCCAAAAAAGGAATAAAGGCAAAGAATTTTGACAGAAAATAACAAAGACTAAACAGGCGTGCAATAAAGTGTCAAAAGACTCAACAAATCATTTTAATGATAATGAAAATTAGAAAAAGTGTTTAAAAACACTGTTTGTTCCTTTCACTCTCCTGTCAGTGTATACAAGTTCAAGCAGTAGATGTAGATCAGCAGTGAAAATATCAGCCATGTGCAACTATTTCATGGTTTCTATGAGGGACATTAGACAAGCGATTTCTATTAAATAGAAATTTAAATATCAAAAGTTCAACACCAAATAAGTATGATACCATTTGAACACATAACAACAACTTTTGATACACAGAATACAACAATATAAGCAGAAAGTTGCCATTTGAGATATACAAACTTACTTTCTACATTGATGATATGATACGCAGCATGTCCATTACCTTGAGCTGGGCAAAGCGGTTGGACTTTGAAGGTGCCTCCTCATATGGTCGCTCCGCTATGGAAGCAATGATTCTCTTCCTGTGGCCAAGCGGGCCAATTTTTAACACCTACACAAGACAGAACATAGTGTGAATCAGGCCAGAGCAAACATTATTCATCCTCAAAGAGGAATCTACCAAAGAAGGCTCCTATTTAGACCTTTGCAAAATACACATATAAGCACATTAACTAAGTACTTGTGGTCAAGGAACAGAGACAGGACTCTAAGACTGTTTTGTAAGTCTGCACCAGAGCTTTGGTGTTTGTGACACTGTTATTTTTTATTTGGTTCTGTTGGTTTTACCTAGGCGACACTAAATTATACCCATAGGTTGGTCAGGATTTTGACTAGGATTTGAGCACTTGGTTACTTTCACATTTGCCTACATTGCAGCCAGATAATCAACATTTTTTCCACTAGCCTGTCATACAAAATCCAGATCTTTATATTCTTGACATGTATCACAATTAAAGCCAAAAACCTTTATCTTTTTCTTTATGATCTCTTACTTATGGGTCAAACCAAACCAAACTAAACCAGCTAAACCAAGCTACTGGTACTAACCCCAACTATCAAAAATATGTTCTGCAGTCAATATGGCAACATCAGAAGCATAGCTTATTGCATGTCTGCCTGTTATGGGCAACTGTGAATAGTCAAATATTAAAACAGGCAGATTGTGTAGACAATACAGCTCTGATGTACTACTTGAAGAAGAGAAAAGCATGCTCTGATGTTTAATTCCCTTGTTTGGTGTGAATCTTTGAAAAACCATGTTCCTGGTATAAATCAATGTGTAAGACGCATTAGTTTAATCAAAGGGAATTCAGAAGAGATAATTACATTGACAATCTCCAGCTCCCATAGGTTCTTCACACACTCCAGGGTGCGGTAGCCACTGGACAGGAAGTTGTGGAGATACTCCCCAAGACCTAAGTTCTCCAGCCAGGAGGCTAGTGAGGTACTGCCATCACAACCTAGAGCTTTCACCTATAGATAAAGAACAACTTGCACTGGGTTTCAAGAAATTGAACCTAACATACAGTAAACATTTCATCAGTTTAGGCAATAATTTTGAAGAAAAACTACACAATGAAATCCCCAATGTTGAATTAACACCTATGCTGTTTACATACATACATCTGGTCACAGATAAAGGTTGTAAGAGTTCTTTCAGCACTGGGGATTTTGCTGTTTATGACCAATTTTTTGGTTATTCACAGAATCCTTCATAATTTTAAAGCCTATAAATAATTTTGAGAACTTCTCAGCCTGAAAAGTGTGTCTGACTGGTTGGTGGTAAGATTATAAACAGCACCTTCGGTAGGCTCTTTGCTGCGTGAAGAATTTTCTTCCGATGGCCCGGGTCTGTGATGCCAATTTCCCTAAGGTCTTCATCTTCCATGACATTGCTACCCTGCACACATGCATTCAAGTTCAGTGTTTGTCAATTTTTAAATCATTTAGTGATCATTATTTTTAGGCACAATTAATTGGACAGTACAAACACTGTAGGCACACAATACCTGGGATGTCCAAAAGTATCCAGACACATCTTCTAATTAAAGAACTGGGCTTTGCCAATTGCTGATATTGATGTTAAACTGCAAGCGTACAGCTGTGTAATCCATTGCAAAGTTTTGGCACTTGAATAGGACAAGTGTGAGCATCCGTACACAAGCTGAGATCACAATGAGCAATGCTAAGCATCAGCTGAAGTGATGCAAAGCTCCCCAGCTCCCCACCTTGAGTATTGGAGTAGTGAAAATATGTTCTCTGGAGTGGCTGAGCACCATTGAACCTTTTGTGGACGAGTTAGAGTGTTGTTTATGAGCAAGACTTACTCAACGTATGTGCCTGATCTCTCTAATATTCTTGTAACTGAAGGGCCAAAAGGGGGACCAGCTCCCTACTGAAACCTTTTTTTTCGGAAGAGCAGGTGTCAGGATACTTTTGGTTTCTGACTGGATTCCAGATCTTTCAGTTGCATTTTAAACAGCAAACCAGCTTGCTTTGGAGAAATGGAGAAATGATGAATTGTGGTTTACAGCTTTTCACTTCATTTAATCAATTGGCTGAATCATCAGTGGGGCACAAAAGACGACTCACCATGAAGCGCAGGTCGTCGAATCCGTTGAGCAGCAGCTTGCTCTCGTACTGAGGGAAGCCCACGTGCTCCAGCCACTCTCCCACCGACTGCTCCAGCACCCGGCTCCCTGCTGCATCTGCCGACAGAGGGAGGCGTTTGAGCAGCGAGAAGCCATTGAGCCGGTAGCAGCGGCACTCAGAGGCCGAGATGTGGCACTGCCACATCATCTTTGGCCAGCAGAGCCAAGGGCAGCAGCAGCAAGGCAGCGTCCAGGCTTGGACAAGGGGGCCACCAGCAGCAGGGGCCCACCACACACACAGACGACAAGAGTGGTGAGCGAGCCACCAGGAGCCCTCGCTGCCAGGACAAGGGCAGAGGTAGAGGTCGGCAGGTAGTCCTTTCGAAGAGCGGCTTCAAGTAAGCGAGTCCAGTGGAGAAGGACAATTTGGCATCGTCCTTCGAAAAGAGAGGAAGATAGTGGAGCGATACACAATTGTGCCCCCTTTGATTCAAATCAAAACTACTCAGACCTAAGTGGACTGGAAGATCAGAAAGTTCTCAGGGAACTTTTGCGCCACAAGATCTTCACCTCTACCACGAGATACAAAGAAGCAGCAATCTCCCTGATATACATGTGCTCTTTCTTTCAGATGCACATGCCACTTTGCATTGCGAAGCTCAGTCTAACCTAGTTGGTGACCCTCATAATGGAGAGCAGAAGGAGGACTTTTCAAAATGCCCCAAACTATTTACTTACACAGTACCCATTACAGACCCTTTGACTGTCACACTCTAGAACTCACTGGGCCAATGCTGTAATTCAGCTACAGTGCCAACTGGTTAGAGATAAGAAAGACTCCTTGCATCACCTCTGCTCATGAAATGAAATGCATGTCACATTTACCAAGTCCACATTATCCCTTCTGCCCTGCTGTTGATTCAGAATCCCTCAATCCATCAGAGGCTCGCAAGTGTGGCCACTGCCGAATCAACCGGCCCCTGATGACGACTCGTTTCCACTCGCTCTAATCCGAGGACTACTGGTCCTTCTTGGCTCAAGCGCACTCCGGTGGTCTAGCATGCCAGAGTGGAGCGCATCATCATCAAAGCGAGCAGAGGCGACCTTTGATCCAGCAGAAGGCAGGTACGCTTGATATCTCCATTGGAAAGCCCTGCAGGCGGTTCCTTCTCTCGCCCTGCGGTCCGGTTGCGCTCTGAGGTCTCTCCTTGCCTGTGGCGGACGTTCCTGAGGCTCTGCTGCATATCCCCAATTCTGGGTGCGCTCAGTCGCAGCGGCGGCCGCAATCACCACTCACAAAGCGAAAACATCCAGATGATACACTCCTCCTCCTGAAAGCCACCGGCGGCTCCTTCCTTCCTCGGCTGCAGTCATCAATCCTGTGCCGCACAAACGCCCTCATCCTAATCCCATTCATGCATCCATTCACGCTCGCCTCTTCCCTTTTTTTGCCCCCCTTTTTTCTGCGACCGGTTCCTCTCCTCACGCCCCCTTGCCCGCTCTCTCATTGAGAGAGACGCTCTCTCGTCTGCAAGCACTGCAGGGCTGCCATATGCTGTCTGATGCTGTGTGCCTCTGCACAGCGTAAACCGAGGTTCTGTTCCTCCCCTCTATCTCATCCCCTCCCTCCTTTTCACTGTCTCTCTCTGTTTCCCCTCTTTCTTTCTCTCTCTCTACCACGATCAATCCACAGCCTCTCTCTCTCTCTTTCTCTCTCTCCTTTTACCCCCCTCTCCCTCACCACACTGATTAAAATTGCACACAGGCTCTCTGATCTTGCTGGTGCAGAAAGGACATCATCAGAGGCAGAAGCAGGAGAGAGAGAGAGAGAGAGAGAGAGAGAGAGAGAGAGAGAGAGAGAGAGAGAGAGACAAACCCAAATCACAAACCGCGGTGCCAGGACCAGCCAGAGGATGAGAAAACAGGGGTGGGGGGTAGAAAAACGTGTAGGTTCTTCTTTTCTCCCTCCTCCCCCTCCCCTTTGCACTCTTAAGTGCTTCCAGAGCCCATGCACTCTATGAAAAATTAAATCACAGCCAAGTCATATACCACGGTAAATTATCAGAGGAATTACATCCATGAACATGTCACTGTACCATTGGGGGGTGGGGGGCTGGGGCTGCATGTTAAATGTTAAGTCAGCGAAACGCACTGCGTACTAGCATAATCCTCCCCAAACCCACCTTCATAGCGGAAAATGCCAACATCTGAGTCTTCCCTAGCACAGGGATTTTCGTATTGTTAAAAATGTGCACTCTCGCGTTTTGAACCATTATCATACATTTCTGTGGCGGCGTATATGCTTCTGATATTCCGCGGCCGGCACGAAAGGCGTCGTGAAATATTCTAATTCGGCAGTGTTACACATCGATGCATGTGCATGCATGCAGGGCATTATGGAAATACATCAGGGAGGAGTGCAATCACATGCGCTGTCAGCCTGCCTGAACATTACTCACAACCTCATAAGCACGGTTCCCTGCCTGAGATGATATCAGTGCAGCGCGCTGATTAACGGGGACATCTTTTTGAACTGGTTCAAAACTCCAGAGGAGGTAGCACCATCTGAGGTAAACACCTGTGCAACGTGCATTCGCTTTGCTTGCTGTGCGACAAATTAGGTGTTGACGCAGCTTTGTAATTGAATGAGTAAACAGATGCCGGCAATGGGAATGTGAATGATGCCTTCTATCTGATTACATCATCAGAGCTTGGAATTAAAGGAATATTGTTATACTGTTGTGGTGACACTGCAGCTTTATTGTCGTTAATAAAGTTGAAAGAAGGTGTTTCATGTACAAATGTAGTCGATTCAGAGTCTTGGAGATACACATCAGTAATCTGCAGCTACAATAGATTTTATCACATAAGAGTTCTTACCTGTGATAAAACCCTCTTACCTGTGGTAACAAATCATTTCTGTAAAAGCACAGCAACATAAAATATGATACACACATTTTCAATAAATAATGTAATTTCTTAAAAATAATAATGATGATCGCATTAAACAATTCTTCTACCAAGAAATATAGTTCATTTGGAGCAAGGCTACTCAAAGTGTCACCCACTGGCCAAAAGTTCACCCATGAGGATGTTTCATTTGGCCCGCCAGAGAGCTACCCTAACCATACTCCCCTCACCTAATGAGAGAACAAACATAATTTTATATTATATATAAATGTATAAATAAATTGTTTTATTTTCCTTTTAAAATTATATTTTATGTAAAAACAGTAAAATATAGTTAAATGCATTTTTAAAAATTCAGCCTACTTTGTTGTACTTTGTCCGCCAAGACAAAAAGCGTGGGCACCCCAGGTTTGGAGTACACTATTGTTGCCAAGCAACCATGGACTGCCAATGGAGGACAAGTGCTTTCAGTCAATCACTGTACCCTGCAGTTTCATTTCACATTTTTGCCATAATATAAATATCACAATACAGTAGCGTATAATGTTGAAACCTTCACCTTTTTAGTTTCTGCTCATTAAATTACCACTGCAGTGAGAATGCTTATTTCTGATAGCGCGTCTTTGGATTTCCTGCATTAAGCTAACGATGCCACACATTCATTTTCCCCACATTGGATTTAATCCAATTCAAAAATATTTCTGAAGACATTCAAGTAACATGTTGTTTACTTTTTGTACGTAGAGCTTAACACTGATGGAGTAGCGGTTTTTGCCTGTTAGCTTGCTATCTTTTAGCCTAGTTGTTAAGAAATTAAGTTGTGAACTCTTCAGTTTAAACAACTTGATCTTTTAATAATGTGAGCGGCACAATGCTTTTCAGTGACTTGGCACATTAACACAAAATTCAGTCATAGTGAAATGGTCATAGGTGCATGTATTTTACAACAACTTCTAACTCCAATTAGATTTTAGACCGGGACTGTCGATTTTATAAGATGTGATAAAAAGGGTGTGAAAAAATACTAAACTTTGTAACTTACAAAGAAATGTGAGAACTCTAACCTTTGTACAAGGTGAAATTATTCAAAGGGAAAAATCCATAAAAAAATAAACATTTGTCAAAATTATTGGTACCCCCGGGACTTCTTACGAACAAAATCTATGCTGATTGATGACTGAGGGTGTTCGGCCTCATCTCTACCAAGGGGGCCAATAATTCTGGAGGGCACTGCATATTGACTCTTAATAGCATAATTAAGGTTACACTGAGCTCTGGAGACATCTAAAAGGAATGGCCTTCAAGTAAAATGAATAAAGTTGATGTAAACAAATGGCTTAAAGGTTTCCTCTTTCGATGTTCCCACTCGACTCTGAAACAACAGAACTCAGGAAAATGACCCTTTAGTCATGTTGACATTCTTACGATGACAAATGTGATAAGCTATAAGTAACAAAGCACTGGTGAGCTCTTTTTATGCCCCCAAAACACCTTACGAAACCATTCCAAACATGCAGGGAGCCTCCCACGAGAGTCTGGAGAGCACTAGCTCACAAATAATGACTCACTCAGGTCCCATACTGCTACCATTCTCTTCTCCAAGACTTTAACTCTAAATAAATGTATCTCTCCCAGACAAAGCACTTTAAAAATACACTGCTTTTCTCCATTTATAGCTACCACTTAGAGACACAGGCAGTGTAAGGGAAAAAAGGAACCTTAGGGCCTAATTACCAAGAGTCACAGGGATGACCAGCATTGCCAGGGAAGTGGGTCACTCTGTATCCTCTATCTATCCTAAATCAGGCCAAGGTGCCTATTCTGTGTGAAAATATCAGGTACAGAAATACTGAACCAAGTCCCAGACAGGAAGAGAAGGGAGACAGAGTGCTCTGAGAAGAAAAAGTACAGATATAACAGATATACTTCAACAATGAACAGGAAGGAGCTTGTTAAAGCAGTCACTGCTCCACTGAGGGATTCTAGTCCAGTATATAACATGCTGTTGTCTCTTAACATGAGGATCAAAGAAGCACCAATGCCAGCAAAGCAGGCCATCGTGAGGCAGAAAATCAGATAAAACCAGAGGCATAGGCAAAACATTAAATGTATCAAAGTCAGCTGTTAACCCTTTTTCGCATTCGCCATAAAATTAAATTCCTGTGTGTTTTGGAGGTCCCTCAGTTTCTTCAGTAACACTGATGGAATATATGTCTAACAGAAACGATTTCTGACAGAAATGTGTATGATTACCAAAAGAAATCACTGGATTCTGTCTTTAAAGGTGACCAAGCAGGTCAACATTTATAACATTATTTTTATTGTGTTTAACTGCTATTTGTACATTATGTTTTGATATCAAGGAAGCTGCAGCTAGTCATCTTTGTGGAAAGGTGTGAGATGTTTTCACAGTTTTTACAGTATCTCTCCCCTTTAAACCCACATTGTTCACTAGCAGCTCAACGTTTCACACACAGAGAGCCATTAGTGTCCTAGTTAATCTGATAATAGAGTTATGGGGAAAAATATTTTATTTGATTACATTAATTAAAAATATCCAAGTCGTTTTCCATTCCACTGGTGGAATGTCCACTAGGGGGCCTGTAATGGGGCTAAGAAGCAAGAATGCACAGGTGAGATTAGCAATAGCAGCCAAACTAGCAGAGCATGTACAGTAGTATCTGACTGAACAATTATTTCGATTATTAAGGAAAGCTGGAAATCTGTTCCTTTAAGAGAGTGCTATTTCCAACATAGGTACAGATATGTCAATATCTAAGAGGTCAAAATAGATGTCAGAGACCTCAAGAGGCTTCACTCATATGGAAAATAAATGATATTCCAAATATAACTATCAAATATATTTTTGCAACGTATGAAAATGGACAAAAATAATTTTATTAAATATATTTTTAAAATGCACTTATTTGTATTTGTTTTTATACTTTTTCAATTGTAGTTTTAACAAAAGTTACACATATAACTAAACATACATGAACTGAATAAACAGCACTGACTTCTGTCCTTTGCATTGTACTTTTCATTAACCATGTACGTATGCAGTAAGACACTCACACACAATGAATTTCAAATAAACAGAATTTTAAATTGTCACACTGCATTTTCACAGTGCATCAATACCTACAACAGTTACTTTTGCCATGTTAAAGGTTCATTTGCTAATATAAATTAAGATACTGGAATACAAATTCAAGTGCATTAGACAGTATTTTGGCTATTTTTCATACAATTTTAGATTAATTTGATAAATACGTTTACATACATTTGTTTCATATGGTACATTTATATATGTGATACATCCCCATACATTTTAAAATGAATGTATATTTGGTTAATATGGAAAAATATTCTAAAATACATTTTAGTGTTTGGAATATATTTGAAACATATATTTTCCATATATTTTTTCCATATGGGTACCACAAGATACAGGCAAAGCCACAGTAAAAAACCTGTGAAGCTCTGGAGCAAAGCCTTAAGGCAGATCAGATGAAGCAGAGTAGATGAGGAGAGTATGGAGAAACATATGAAGCATTGTGGAACTGCATATTCTGTGGAACTAGCCTTCTTGCCTGTATTGATGATGTGACTGCCAACAGCAGCAGCAGGACCAATCAACAGAAGTCAACAGATGAATCTTAACTGAGATCCAACCAAATGTCTCAAAGCTTAGTGGATGGCACCTCAGCACAACGACCCAAAACATGCTGCTCTTTCCGAACCAAGAGGTGGAACGCTCTTGACTGACCAAATGAATCAATCGACCTGGACCCTATTTGAGCAAGCACTTCACTTACTGAACATAAAACTGAAGGCAAAAAGCCACAGAAACAGGCAGCAAATGGCTGCATTACAGGCTTGGCAGAGCATCAAGAGGGAAGATACTCAATGTCCTCAGACAGTCATCAGCTGCAAAAGATTTACAACTAAGTAATAGCAGTAACAATTTTATTTAAGCTTATGTTTATCATCCAATTATTATTTATGAAATCGGGGACTATGTTATGTTGGCTGTGATGACTGTATAGTTCCCCATACAGATATAATTACCTTTGAATGAAAGCTGCCATTCTGCACTTTAATCTTACAGCCACAGCTTCATTTCAAATACAAGTATATTGCAGAATACAGAACAAGAGAAAAAATTTTCATTGTCCAATTACTCACCGACTGCACTGTATTTTCTTTCATGCACAGTGTTTCTTTGGCTTGGTTGCGGCGTCTAATCCTCCCAACAAATGTGATGAAATGAATTGGCCTACAAGTCATCTACTTCAGCGCACATTTTGCTCTGCTCTTGGAACTGGGGAGAGATCTGAGAGAGACAGAGGCATTTTCCTTGTCTCTTTGAGGTGTAGCATCGAATTTACCTGTGGATGCTGGCTGATGTTCCTTGGAGAGTTCGATGCCTGCATCAATTAATGTCATGATCTTCTCAATCTGGTGGAGAGAGACAGCAGGGACAGAGTTATAGATTTGCTTTAAAATACAGCAGCTGTTACAGACCATTTCACCATATTAGTATTACAGCTTTCCCCTAGCCAGTCTAATGTTTTAAGTTTGTTTTTACTGAATGCGCATTCATGTGTTCAGGACAAGTGACTAATCCTCAGATCGTGATACTCAGTTACAAAACGCCTTTGAACACCAACCACCGAAAACCCCTTCTAAATCAAGAGCTGACCTAATTTCGGTTAATATACTGTAGGAACAGAGAAACAACATGATTTCCTTAACAGAAGATTTCACCCCTCCTCCCCCACCCAAAAAAAAGCCAGACTGAGAGTTAGTGTGGACCAGTTAGCATGATATCATTTACATAACGCTTGCTGGCACACAGTAGCTTTCAGTCATAATTAGCATTATTACCATGTTGGAAGCACTCCTTTTATCTAAAAATTAAGCTCACAGAAGAGAAAGAGCTAGGATTTGTGTACTAAGAGGACTGAATGGCCTGACCGCTTTTGCTACTCGGATGCAAGAAATATTCCACAAATGAGATTACAAAACCGAGAGAGCATTTTTCACTGCTAGCACTCTTTAGCTGATGCTTTTCCTCAAATGGATCGGAGCTTAGAGATTACTTGTTTCCAATCAATGGATTTTTACGAGAGGACTAAAATAGAAAAAAGGGGAGTTTTTTTGATGTAATATTTAAAGTCTGAAAACTCCGTCTGCGCTGTGCTAGTGGCATCAACATGCCAGCAAGCCCCTGGATTCATTTAGCAGTCAGACGCCAAGGCCCACATGGAAGATCCCCCCAAGCCATACAGCCCTTCACATTTTCCACTCCAAATTAACCTACTTACATTCTATATCGCATCCCCCCACCCCGCCATCCACCGTGGAGTGCACCTTACATCACTGTAGTCTCTGAAGGTAGACCTCAGAGATCTCCGAGCTGCTACTGCATATGCAAAGCTCATCTAGAGAAATCTAGTGCTGAGTCCGTTTTCCGGTTTTCTATAGGGCTAGTGCTTCAAAAGTGAAGTTGTGGACGGCGAGAGAAGTGAAGCTATTGAATTATGTTGGAAAAAAGTGCATTGAATTTACTTGATTCAAATGTGTGCATTGTTTCCACATCCACCCACTTACTGCCAAAAAAAACGGTAGGACAGTACAAAGGAGCATCCGGGAAAACCTAGTCTTTTATGAGCAAGGATGAGTTGAGGTTCGGCACTTTGCCAAAAAACTGGATTTTTTATTTTGGTGTATAATGTGGAAAAGATTCAGGGACTCCGGAGAAATCTCTGTACAGCAAGGCCGAAAACCACAGCTGAATGCCCGTGATCTTAAACAGCACTGCATTAAAAACCAACATGCTTCTGTGATGGATATCAACAAATGGGCTCAGGAATACTTTGACAAACCACTGTCATTAAACACCGTTCGTTGCAGCATCCACAAATGCAAGTTAAGATATACTACACAAAGCGGAAGCCATATATCAGCAACATGCAAAAATGCCACTGACATCTCTGGGCTTGACCTCATCTGAAATGGACTGGTGCACTGTCGAAACGTGTATTGCGGTCTGACGAGTCAACCTTTCAGGTAGTTTGTATAAATAACGGACGTTGTGTTCTCCAGGCCAAAAAAAGAGGACCATCCAGACTGTTACCAGCGTACAGTTCAGAGGCCAGTGTCTGTCATGGTCTGGAGTATGTAAGTGCCTACGGCTTGGTAATTGTGGACATGAAAGATGTACACATTTTGGAGCAACAATTGCTGCCTTTAGATCTTTTTCAGAAACACCCACGCTTATGTCAGCAAGATAACATCAAACCACATTCTGCCTGTGTTACCACAGCATCGCTGCCTAATCAGTTGCACTAAAGCACTGTATAATGAAAGAAAGGCAAACAAGTCTGATTTCAAAACTGGATTAACTGGATTAACTGGTGTCTTCAGTCCCCAAACATGTTGTTAAAAGTAAAGGTGATGTAACAGAGTGGTAAACATGCTCCTGTCCCAACTTTTTTGGAATGTCTTATAGGCATCAAATTTAGAATGAGTTTATATTTACAAAAACAATAAAGTTCGAAAGGTAAAACATTGAATATGGTGTTTTTGTACTGTTTTCACTTTAATATGGTGAAACAAACCTTATATATGAATATTGGTTTGTAAAATAAATCAAACAGCTTTGATGTTATATGTTTCATTTATGTGAAACCACTGTACACATTTGAATCAAGTACTATTTTTTCAGTGTAAATATAGACTTTACATGAAAAAGTGACTAACTGTACATCCACAGATTGGACAGAACGTTCTTTCTGTAATTCCTAAAGCCATAATCAAAGTGCCTTTACTGCATTTTTATTGAAATTCACCTGAAAGAAGAGATTAGGGAGAATTCAAAGGGTAAGGTTCTGATCTCTGAGTATATGTCTAAGAGCCAATAGACAAAGATAAAGAGCTAAACTTAAGGCTTTAAATTAAGTGTGCGTACTGCTGGCCCTGGAGAGCCAGCATAGCTCTCCATGCTCAACATAAATGATTTCACTCATAAAGGCCTTGATAATTAGCTAGTATGTTGACCAAGGGGTGGATCCCAGCTTTTAATGGTGTGTTTGTGTTTGCAACAATTGCTAGCAAATAGCAACAATTGCTAGAGGCTTCTTATTTTGGTTAATAACTAGGTAGTACACAAATGAGGCATCTGCAAGGCAGTGAAGAATTAACGCATCCTCATGAATCAACGAGTGCATGCTACACAAAAAAAGCTGTAGAACCCCACCCCCCCTGTGGTTTTAAGCCTAGTGAGGCAATGCAGTTCCAAGATACATATGAGTGTCTGTAAAACTGTGAACCGCCTCAACCCTGAAAATGTGCACAGTGCGTTTTCACTGTTTGAGTAAGTCATTGAACTGTGGTCAGAAATCTTCATTATGCTGGAGCTGGGGAGAAAGAAAGGGAAAGAGGTGGAAAGAGGAGGAGGGGTAGAGACACATCAGCTATTGCAGTCGTAGCCTGGAGCCTTGAAGTTCCAAGGCTTCCAAAAACGATGCATGAAATGCTAACGTTCCAATCTGCAGAGCCAGCAGTAAGGGGACATTACACAAGGTCCACGCTAACGAGTGAAGATGTGAAAGCCAGCAGCTTTAAGAAAATGTGAAGTGGAGGGGTAATAAAGATTTAATACCGGCCTGGCCGCTCCTATGTGCCAGAGTGGTAACAAGATTACAGGCCCCAAAGACTAGCCGCAATATCGAGTAATGGAGTGATGGCATAGAATGCTGGAAGCGTCTGACAGAAGCGATGTCAAGCCTGGGTAGGAACAGCAAGCAGCAACCATCAGGCTGGGATACGTGTCCATTTTAGCTTCTGCTGTGTAGCTTTTGGAATAACAAAAGAAACCTAGGCCCCTTTCTGCTGTGTCTGACTGCACCAGAATAGAGATAAGGAATAGACGAAATCTCCCAGAAACTACTTAAGACATTTCGACGACGCTCCGTAAATGCACTGCTCTGAGCAGGAACTTGCCAGAGAACCTCTGAAGCTTTTCTGACAGGTGAGAGGTTTTTTTTTCCCTCCATCTTTTCCTTCTTGCATCTTTCACTCGCTATCTGAAGATGCACTCCCTAGACATCTTCCGTTTGCCGCATGAATTATGAATGGAGTTATATTGCCATCTGTGCCGAGAATGTTTGACCGCTCACTCAAACGAGAAATTATTTAGAAAAAAACAACAACAAAAAGCTCTCCACGGGAACTCTAAAACATTCACACGTTGGTTACAAGGTGGTGCATATTGTGTTCGAAACCGTGCAGGTGGTGGGTGCGAGAAATTCTCCCTCTAAACCCTGAAGATGAAGCTATGATTCGTGCACTGGAGTCCTTTCATTATGTATGTACAGTAGACGTTCCTCTGTGGCGGTGTAGTGTTCAAACCCCCCAAGGACGCCTCTGTTAAACTTAGACTCAACATTTTCATAAGCCATTAGAGAGCAAACCCTGTCATACTCTTTTCTGATGAAAGAATGAGGTGAGGCATGATGTAACCAAACAATCGAAGCTTGGTGTCAGGTGCCTAGTGCGACTTACAGGGCAAGGCCCTCGATTTAAAACACTTTTGCCTGTTTAACTGAGTATTCCCAGCAATTTTCTACAGGCATTTTAATGCTGGTGTGTGCCAGCCTGTTAGTATTCTTAGTATTCTCCTACTCCACATGACTGTATAACTGTAGGCTTTAGGGGAGATGCAGGGTTGTTTTTGTGATGACGACCTGCTCTTAACCTCCAAGCTCTCTCTCTCACGGTTTCTCTCCCTTTCTCTCGCTCCCAGGCCCACATGTGTCCGAAACCTGGAGGGGAAACAGCGCTAGAGAACCATGGCAAAACAGGATGTCCTTGAGAACAGGACACTCCACCCCTAGGCCTGCCCGAGAAAACACAGACCTGTGACTGAACATTGCTTTGAGTTGTGGATTAGACCCCACTTTCAGCTGCTTTCTGTTTGATTGGTCAAATGTGAACTTGGGGAAGAGTAGTACAGGTCCTGAATCAGCTCCTCCTGACACCTCCAGCCTCAGCCTCACGAGAAGCTAACACATCTAATGCATGCACACATATTTGACCCGCACTAGGATTAGCATCTCAGAGAAGTAGGTGTGAGTGATTTGGCAAAAATTAGGGATCCATCGATACCAATACTGGTATAGAGTATCGGGCCAATACTTTACTCACTTACTCATACTCTTACTAAAACATGCACCAATACCAACATCTGATACCACAGGGAAGGGAGTTTTAGGCACTTTGGCTTATTGCTCTAATACACAACAAAAAAAAAAATATATATATATATATATATATATATATATATATATATATATATATATATATACATATATATATACATATATATACACACACACACACACACACACACATAATGTACAGAGAGAGAGAGATAGCTAGATATCGTGTGCTGATATCGTCACCCTATACGTAGCAAAGACTCCTGGCCACCATATTTGTGCTGAAAAATGGACACAATGTCAACATGTTCCCATGCAGATATAACAAAAATGCTAAAGTGTGCTGTGTTTTCCTGCAATAATAACCCATTTATAAGCTGTGATGACACATTTCATGGATAATTATCCAATTTTTATTTTTCATGACTAATATAACCTAATCCAGGCTACTGATCCAATATTTTACATGGATGGATTTAGCTATTCGAATATATGTAACTCTACTTTAGTATGCATATAGCTTACTTTGGGTATCTAAAAAGGCAGGTGTAGTATGGAATTAAACAATGGAAGTCCTGTAAGTTAATTCATGTTTGCAGTAGAGGTGGGCAATATGACAACAATAAAATATTGTGATACATCAAGACATTTTCATGGTGTCACAATATTTATTTTTTTCCAACATCAGAAAAAAGAACCAGTAGTGCTACATTTAAAAACTATCAAAACTGTGAACACAGTGATTTTTATTCAATATTCTGCATGCTGTGTTGCACTAAATCCAGTTAAACAGGTCTATTTTTGTTATCTTCATAATGAAACAGGCAGTTGGTCAGTAAAGTACTGACGATATCTACGATATGTTCAGAAGAGCATACTGTATTGTACTGTGACATGATGTATCATGATAATGATATATGTTGTCCTATTGCCCAGCCCTAGTTTGCAGTCAGAAACTGAATGTAACACTAAATGAAGAAAAATATCTGAAACCATATTAAACATAACTTTTGTAAGAACTGACCAGCAAGGCAGAGAGCTAAGCTAGCTAGTTAGCCCAGATAGCTAACAGGCTAAGAGGCTTCAACTGAAGAATCACTGAAAACTGCAAACCAAAGTAAAGGATATGTTATAAGTGTGTCTTACCAGCGTCAAATGTCCTCGTTTATGTAAAACTGCCGTAAATAGTATTAAATCCAGCGTGGAGAAGTGATAGTATGTTTCGGTTAGCTTGGCGCTAACACAGTGTGACTGATTTAGCTTAGAGGCGCTGGTTACGTTACGTGAACTATGTTATGTTAAATTATGTTATGTTAACGCTAGAAATTAGACCTTTCAGTGGAAAAATGCATTATATTTCGAAAGTTTAGATGTTTTTCTCTGCATATTTAAAAAAAAGTACATTTGAGTCAAATGTAGTGCTCGGTAGTTCGGTAGTGCGCCCTCTGGTGGCAATCTATATGTATACACACATACTGTATACATAATACATATCAGTCTTTTGTTCATTCAGTCATTTACACACGTGGAGCCAATTATTTTTGTTCATAAGCCTACTTTACACAGCAGGTAAAAGTGGCCCAAATCTGATTTTCTCACCAAACCCGATTGTTTTGTTTGGCTTTCACATTATCTTTTAAATGTGACCTGTGTGCGACATCAGTCTGAACAGATCAGCTCCTAAACCGACCCGCATGCGCAAAAGAACAGTGCTTCACGTGGCGGCTCGTCCCAGAGGTAAACAGTCATGACGGCCAGTGAACGCCAGTCGCTCCCGCAGCTTTCAGTTTCGTCTTCGCCAGCATCACAGGAGCGATTATGAAGTTCCAGTGGTTGACAGCTGGACTCATCACACAGAATGTGTTCGAGTTCACCGCAAAAGGGCGCGTTATTCGGCCACGGGCACTTCTTTGGTTCGAGTCCTCGGATTCTTTAAACTGTTCTCTGACGCTGCAGCTTCGGGCTCCTCCGGCCGCGCTCGGCCGCTTCGTTCGAAACCTCTTCAAACACGGAGCGGTTTTTTAGTACAGAAACATAAGACTAAATGTTTATGAGTCTCAGCAGCGTGAAATTATGACTGATGTCAAGTTGGACTGACGTAAAAACCGCATGAATTCCGATCTGGCTGTTCAAACTGAGTCGCATTGCCGCAGATCGGATACGTTTCGGATTTCAGTACCACCTATGAAAGCGTCTCAAATCGGAATTGAAAATGTCAGATTCAGTGCGTTTCTTGCTGTTCACACTGCCACACAGATGACACATCTGTGTCACATATGGAGAAACATTTGGGCCACTTTTACCTGTGCTGTGTAAACGTAGCCTAAGATCCTAGTTGTGACTGATTAGAATAAATCTAAATTACATTAATGCAAAACAATATAGTTTTTATGTTTAATTTCTTGCTTTCAAAAATAAAGCTGTGACATTCTTGGAGGATTACAGGATTGTGTCACTTGTTCACCTCAGTGAACCCCAGCTATTGGAAGTATTTGTTAAATTCCACCAGCACTGAGGTAACTTAATGAAGCATAACCTAAAGGGCCCATATCAGCGAATTTTCCTGATTTTTTAAGGATGTAAATCTTGTTAAAGTTTCAAAACATAGCATTGACTCCACATATATGGAAATTAAGCTGTAAAACAGCCTGTTTTGAAATCATTACTTTTGTGAACATCACATTTACATACATGCACCTATTCACCTACAGAGGTTAAGCCCTGTCTATTCACACTTAAGTTATAAAGTGTGCTTTCACTCAGACTGCATTTTGAATGAGGCACAAAATAGGGCAGCCAATCAGAACAGAGCTTATTTGCATACATCAGCCTTAAAGGTACGGTAATAAAAATAGCCTGTTTATTTATAAGGAATAAAGAGAGGTTGGAAAATTGTCATGTAAAAATGAATTATGGTTGTTTTGGCACATAAAATCACAAACATCACAAGACCTATAATGTAGGATATGGACCCTTTAATAAAGTATTGATTAGCTGAAGCAGGTACTGAATGGTAACTACACATACTTAGCTGCTTTAAGGAGAGACGTGGAAATGGTTAAGCTAACGGATTAGCAGACACAAAATTGCCGTCTATTGTATTAATGATTATTTCTATCTGTTATTATACCAGTATTAGAACAAATTAGCATTTACTGCACTTACAGCTAAATATTTGTCTCATTTAGCCTAAGAAATTTGCACAGTACTGTGTTTATGCAAAAACAACAGGTCCCACGTTTCACTGTCACTCTTACTGATGGGAATTGCTGATAAAACAGATTGTGAGGGCAACAGCCTGGCTATGAATATGACTAAAGGCTGTGAGAGGAAGCAGGGAGAAGGAGGAGGAGTGGAGGGATGGGGAGGGGATGGGAGAAGAGCTGTTGTGTGCTGAGCGTGGGCTGCTGACCCTTGGGAAGGTGCCTGAGAAGATGTGGAGTGACAGCTAAGGCCCAATTAGCCCCGTGCGCCGTGGCCAGCATGGAAGAGCAGGAGGGACTGATGGGCCCAGCCAAGCGTTCAGCATTCAGCCACAGGCACTCGCACCGCCATGCCTGCTGCTGTCTCTCCCTCCGCCCCTCCACTAGCCTGCGATTCCTCCATGGCGCGCTCTTCTCCCACCTCCTTCCGTTAACCCTTAGAGCTCTACGCTTATCACAGACATTTTGCTGTACTGTTTAATTGTTTACTAATTAATTCAACAAATTAGTAAACTGCATAAATTACATAGTTCCACTGAACTGGTTCAAGGCCAGAGTTCAAAACACATTTCGGACTTTGAACTGATTTAAACTTTAAACTAAAATGTTTTGAATGACACTGTACTTTAACTACCTTAATTATGTTTATTTTAGTAAAACCAGTGACTGAACATTACATTTTATTACCACCAATATAATAATAATGCCACCAAAACTTTACCAGTTGTTTCAGTAGTGACTAGCAAGCACAGCTTTAATTAGCTGTAAACACATAAATTCATAAGATTTTTCGGTAAAATACAAAAAAGAAAATATGAGTCACATTTACTTCAAAACAATGGGATTTAACTGCTCACCATGTTGCCGTGAGGGACAGGGATGCATTCTCACTTCCTGCTCTAAAATGCAGGGATGTGGCTAAAATAAGGCTCCGCCTACAGACTAAAACTCTTTAAAACTCAGCATTTTTTGAATAAAGTTTTTTAATTAAAATATTTTAAATAAATCAAAACGATCTCTAATAAAACAAAATCATAAAATTAAAAAATAGCAAAGGTACGTTTTATTGGGGTTAAGGTTTACAACAGCCACCTCCCAACAGAAAGTACCCTATAAATGATGATTTTTATGTGTTTAGCTCATTAGTATCTCAATTAATGTATTGAGTTTAAATACATCATAACATAATGCTCGTAAATATCTAAGGTCTGAGTATGTAATTGTTTTGTTTTTTATTAATTTTTTTACTGTGGGACCACAGTTTTAACTAATTTTGTAGAATGGTCCATATATCTACATTTTCTCCTCTTCTTCCAACACAAATATGGTATCGAATGAAAAGTTAGAATCTGCACTTTCAACATAATTTTTCCACTTGTTTCCGACAGCTGGGAGTGAGAAATAATTAAACACAATGTTAAAAAGCTGCACTGGAAAAATGTGATTCATCAAATTTGTTTTGAATGTGTTATTACACATGAATAAAATATATTACATTAGCATAGTTCACTTACTTTTGGCAATAATTGCATTGATTTAAAATCTTTTATTCATGTGGAAATGATGTACACATTTGAATCGAGTAGATTCAATGCATCAGTGTGCATACGCCATAGGGGATCTAGGAGGGTTAGCCCTCTTCATGTGGGTTTAGTCTCTCTATCTGTCTCTCTCTCTCTCTCTCTCTATCTGTCTCTCTCTCTCTCTCTCTCTCTCTCTCTCTCTCTCTCTCTCTCGCTCTCTCATGTTAACCCTTTAACCCCCTCCAGCACGTACCTCATCCCACTCAGATGTGAATGAGGGCAGCCGCTCCATTGGCTTCCTCTCTGCCTTGCAGCTGGCCAGCGACTCACTCCGTCCACCCAGTGCCCCGTCCTCCTCACAATAGGGCGACACCAGCAGGTCCGAGTCTGACTTGGAGAGGCTGCGGGTCAACTTCAGGTGCCCAGGTGGCCTCCTTCTGGCCTGAGAGGGTAGCTCGGGTGAGCGCACAGCTTCATCTTCGGCCAGGTCCAGAGATGTGGCACGGTTGGAGTCAGCGTCCAGCAGCAGAGCAGACATGGCTGCAATAAGGCCGGAATATGCAGCAGAAATGGCAGTGATGGGGTCTGGTCAGAGGCCCCTGCTGTGGAGCAAATCCTCTTTACCTCCGATCACCAGACAGACGGTCCTGGTCCTGTCGTTATCAGCGTAAGCCTGTATTATCTGGGGAATTATAGAGGGACCATTAAGCCCCTTTAAAGTCCAGTCTGTGCACAGTTGCTTGCAATGTTTTTAAACACTAAGGTCGCCAGCTTTGACTCTTTTATCAGGGTCCACCCACAGTTTGCGTCCTGCTGCCCTCCCCCTTGCTGAGAAACTCCTAGAGTTTTTTAAACAGCCGTTTCCTTCCCCCTCTATCTTTTTTTTGCCAGTCTCTCAGCCCCCCACCACCACCTCTCCTCTTTGTCTTAACTAAAGACAGGAATGCGCCACCTGAAACTCCCCTTAAGCAAACTACTAGATACACACAGTTATATTCAACCAGTCAACCGAAAAAATGTGCCACAGCTTTTCAGAAGCAACGCTGTGTGGAGATGCCTGTTACACACAGAGCAGTTAGTGGTAAATGTGCGAAGATTAAAGTTTGCTTTGCTTTTGTCTGTGTCTGCTATGAAAGGCCCTACTTGTTAGAGCACAAACAAAATAACAAAGCAAACAGACATAAATACACAGAGAAAAATTGCTTGCCTCACCCTGGGAGATTATTTGTTGAGATCTGCCGCTCCTTTGCTGGCTGGCCCTGCTAGCCTGCTTTGTCTCCTGTCTGTGGCTGAGGATGGACTGGCTCCTGCTCTGGGGATCCAAGGCCTGGTCTTATTCTTACTGACAGGCCGACTAATCAGGTTACTGAGGCACTGGGAGTCTGTACCCGTGCTGGATGGTGGGTCTGACCATTCAGGCTATGTGTGTGTCTGTGTAGGTGGCACACACTCTGTCATAGTTTTCAGAGAGAAATTGCTCTACATTACAATGATAAAACCACACTCAGATCATTTTCTGAGAGGACTTGGTCAAAATTATAGTGAGAAAGCCACAATATGTAAAAAAATAAAATGTTTAACTCTTAGATTGTACATTCCTCACTCCTATAACAGTAAGAGCTCAGACAGTTTGAACTGTTTTCCTTAAATGTTAACCTTCAGGATGGAATAAGCTACTGGGAATCTAAAGGGCTAAAAATTCTGGGGAAATAGCTGCTGTCATGAGTGGACGAGCCTAAATGACAAGCCTAACTTGTTCAACTTCAAGGGACACTTTGGATAACATACAATTTTTACCATTGCTAGATCTGTTGTAAACATGTCTGTTTGCTTCTTACAGAGGTCCTGTAGCAGTGTCTAAAGTGAGCTTTCCCTGATTAAAGATCAGAAAAAACCCCTTCTGATGATGCATCTTGAAGGTGGAAGTAAATTTTGAAAGACTATAAGCGCCATTGGCTAGATCCTTGGGGGCAGGCTCTTTGATATTTATTTATTTGTTTGTTTGTTTGTTTATTGTTGGCTAATTCTTCATCTGTATTCCTTTAATAAAGAAAAAAAGTTTTACAGTAAACTGAGTTATTCAATATGACTACTGCTAGCTACCACCACATAGCTAGTATACATTAGCCTCTAGATCAGTAGTTAGCAGTCAGGATTTGTTGAGCACTGTAAGAATTCCCAATGATTGATTCCTAATGATATATTTGCATAATACATGCTAGGAACTGTAGTGAGAGAACACTGATGGACAAAAAACATGAAAATGATACAAAATCGTAAACTTTGTAAAAAAGGAAAACAGATGAGCCTGTGGGTGCAGTGCTGAGCTACAAAGTAATACATAACATAACAAATAACATACACTGTAAAAATTGCTCATCAGTTAAACCTAAAAAAATACTTTGAATGAACATTTTTTTAGTTGAATCAAACTAGTTCAACTGCTTGTTCCCACATGAAGTAATTTTTTTAGGTTGAACTGATGAGACATTTTTTTAAAGTGTATTAGATTCTAGTTTTAGGCCAGAATGGTCTATTATTCAATAGGTATTAAGGAATATAAGTGAAGAATGGAACACATTATTGCTTTTTTAATGGTGTTTTGCATTAACTAGTGTTAAAGGAGAATTTTAACGTTCAAAATGTCTGTATAATTATATCATTAAACAAAAAAGAAAGATCACTTGAAAACTTTTCTTTCAAATTTAATCGCTCATTTAGCATTATTACATAGAAAAACAGATAAAAACTGGCTATATTTGAGTTGCAGACATCATGACCCCTGGTTTCTATCACCACCAAAGTACACTGCAAAAAATGGCTCATCAGATCAACCTAAAAAAATTACTTTATGTGGTAACAAGCAAATGAACTAGTTTTATCCAACTCAAAAAATTATATTGATTCGAAGAATCGTTCATTCTAAGTATTTATTTAAGTTGAATAAAACTAGTTAATTTACTTGTTACCACATGAATTAATTTTTTTAGGTTGATCTGACGAGCCATTTTTTTACAGTGTACAGAAAGTCAGTAAGTTTCCCTACAATAAATAATTTCGCATCAAACCACTAAAACTGAATGACTTTTTTCACATTTCAGCAATTGAATTTACTGAAAAATGTGAGAAATTGGTGGAACGTGCACAAGCAGGACAAGCAGGGACAAAATATATGCAGGTTCTGGTTTTCTGTAAAAACTTGCTTACTGGCTGCATTGATCATATAAATCAATCAGGTCTCATGACTTCAAGACAAAGCAAAGTCCAGTGTCTGTCATTAGTCTCACAGCTGTTTGTGACTGATCAATGAACACTCACAACTGCTCACAAAAGTGTCCAGTAGAAGTGGGGACAGTCACTATCATGTCGTGGCTATGTTACGTGTAAACAAGCAGAAATAAGCATTTGAAGCTGAATAAGCAGACACTGCGGTCGACCAGAGATTCCCAATCCCAGTCCTGGCGACTCTACGCACATTCTAAACACCTGATCCCGCCATCAAGGCTCTTGTTAATTAGTTAAGAAGTTGAATCAGGTGTGCTTAATGAGACAGAGCAAAAAATGAACAGTGTTAGGTTGCCAGGAAGGGGTTTGGGAACCTCTGCAGTAGACTACGCAAAGCTGCTGAAAGGGGTGGTCAAATACCCCTAGATATCCCACAGTAGAAAGAGGGATGAATAATATGCCCAAAACACAACAGTGTTGCAGCTTATTAAAGGGGAACTCCACTGATTTTTCTAGAGAAACTTGCTGAGTCAGAATTGTTCATGGTGGTGGTGACAGGAACCAGACATCCACCTCTAAAAGCTCCCTCACAGAACGTCATTACGTGAAATGGTTAAATACATGCTGTCTAATGTCTGACACAATGTTTTATGATACTTTCGTGATCAAGTTGTGGCTTAAAATGTATTTTAATTCCTTTATTTTAATCCATTAATGGCAGAAGGGCACACACAGGCCCTTGTAAGGTTAAATAGTCCCCAAAGAAAACTTTTCAGATTTACACCATTAACATTAAATAAAAACTCAGAAGGCATGTGTAAGTTCACTGGTTGTTTTGGATAGTAAATAAAATGGCTATATTTGTGTTGTAGACATGGCAACTCCTGGTTCTGTCACCACCACTGTAAAGAAATCAGAGTCTGTAAGCTTCTCTGCAATTAACAATTTCACACCATTCACCACTGTGAATTTTTAAGACATTTTGAAAAATTGGTGGAATTCCCCTTTAAAGATGCAGTGCAGTTTTGTATGTTTTGTATATTGTGGCTATGATATATTGATATAAACAAATGATGGCCCCTTTATGGAGCACCTGATAGAGGAGCTCTACAAATAACATGCATGCAGGGAGGAAAATAGCACAGCATCTTCTATCCCCTCCAATATTGCTCTATCGGAATTGGTTATGACGTTGAGGGGGGAAATAGGAAACCGAAAGCTCACGTCATTTTTTAGGGGTGGGGGGGGCAGAAAATGGAGGAAAGGAGCGCATTCAGCCCTCTCTGGGAGTAAAACAGGTTCGTTCTTTTACCCCCCTCAGAATAGCAACAGCTGACGTGCCCCTCCGCTCCGCCGGGTGACGTCACGCGTGGCCCTCAGCCATGCGTACTGAGCTTGTTGTTGACTCGGTTGTTATGAGTGGAGAAGGCCTCGGATTAAATTAAAAAACTTCTCCCGTCGCTGCCCCGGGACAGCCGCCGATGGAGGGCATGGACATAGACCTGGACCAGGAGCTCATGCAGAAGTTCAGTTGCATGGGCACCACGGACAAAGATGTCCTCATCTCTGAATTCCAAAGACTGCTGGGCTTCCAGCTCAACCCCGCTGGCTGCGCCTTCTTCCTAGACATGACCAACTGGTGAGCCGCGGGATCCACACGGGGCCTTTTTACTGTTTTTTTCACACGGGCAGCCGTGTTCCCACATTTCTGACCTTATTCATTCTCGACCCCAGCGTAAAATTCCTTCATTTAAACGTGAGGTTTCCCCCCGAAACGAGCCGCAGTGTAGCTGTAACGTAGTGTTTAGAGGTTTAAAGCAGGAGGCAGCAAAACCGAAACTTGCTCCTGTCATGGCTGTGGTTAGCCAGCCAAAATACGAGGCTGAAGTTGGCTTCCTAATCGCTAGTGTCTTGTTGGAATGTTCCCGTTCCACCTTAAACGGTGCAGCAGTTACGCGCTGGCGCCTCAGGCACCAGAATGTAACTGTTGTGAAATTTAAGGTGGAAGGTGACTAATAAGAGGCTGACTTTCAGCTTCGTCCAGCCAATGTCGCTAGGTTAGCTGTGCTAAGCTACTTCTGGAATAGCATTGGGCTAGTGTAGATAAGGAACGTCATAGCGCGGCGTTAAATCAATCCACAAATAAAAAATGCTTGCCTATCAAGTTATTAAGGAACATGACACCGAGATAATATGGTCCAGGGTCATTTGAGTTATTTGTTGCTGGGAAATACGAGCTCAAGATTGCTATGCTAAGCTAAGCTAACGCTAACTCCCCTCTGCCTGCCTGGACTGTTTTGGGTAGCATTAGCATGTTCGCTAGCTCAGTCACGATTCAACAACCAGTCCATATTTTGACTGTTTTGACATCGTAACGTCACTGTGTGATATGCCATTTAACTTAAGTAAACCTGTCAGGGCATTTTTAGCCCATTCAGGGAGTTGGAAAATAATCGCTGTTTATCCGAGCTTCTCCAGTCGCTGCCTAATAGCTAACTAACTTAGCTTAGCTGGGTTAGCTTGTTCACTATCGCTAGCTAAGTTTGCAGGCAGGCTCTCCTGTCGTGGGTCAAAGTGTTTGCGCCGAGTTACATAACGTACAGTACTCTGCTTTCTCTTATTAGCCTCTCGACTTTGTTTACAATTTTCTCGACACGTTATAACGCCTTAGTACGTTTTTTCTGTCATTTTTGCCTTTGTTTGTTTGTTTTTTATTATGTCCCTGCTATGATTTTTTAAAAACACTCAAAAGATCATTCTAAACTCGTGTTGTACAACATAACTATATAATAAGGACAGTTTTTACTGTAAAAACAGACTGTAACCTATCTTTCTTGAGTTAAATATGTTGCTACCTTTATTGTCCTTATTTTTTATTTTTTAATTTTCATAATTATAATAATATAAACTCACCTTCATCTTTTCTGATTTGGCATTTCTCTCTTAACAGGAATCTTCAAGCAGCAATTGGAGCGTATTACGACTTTGAGAGTCCGAACATCAATACACCATCAATGTCTTTTGTAGAAGATGTGACCATTGGAGAGGGAGAGTCGGTGCCTCCTGACACACAGTTCACAAAGACATGGCGGATACAGAACACAGGTTTGTGATAGTTTTTGTAAATACTGATATTCAGGATGGGCAGTGAACAGTTACATGCATCTTTCCTAACAGTGCTGTGCCCAGTGAAAGAAAAGTTGCAGTAGATTTGAGTTCTTCCACTTGGAGTCAGGAGTCCTGGTCAGGGGTCCCACTTAGGAATGCACAATGATATTGGAATCATATTGGTGTAGGAACATAATTGCTTAAAAAAAGACTGGTGTAAATGTTTATTTTTCAAACCCATATCTGTTGTACTCTGGAAGAGTGGAGTGTTTTAGGCGATGCTCGGCTGATGTGCTAAAATGTCTATTTTATTCATTTCAATTTGTAACCCTGAATGTTATATTTTTTTATAATCTTAATCCAGACTGATATAGTCCCAGTTTGTACGTTTTATAAGCGCTCGTGTTGGCATCGGCAGATATGAAAATATCAGATTTCTATATCGGCCTACTGTTCCCATGTTGGTGCATCCTTGGCCCCTCTGAATATAATTGACTGGGCTCCCTCAGGCATTAGTATAATCCATTTTCTCTAAATCTTCATAATAAAGCTATTCTCTGTTAGTTTTGGAGATTTGAAGATCTCTCTGGTGGAAATGTGTAATTGCCCACAATGTCTAGAAGAACATTTTGTAACGTGGGTTGTGCTTCAGACCCCTTCCCAGAGCAGATGAATCTCATAATTGCGAGAGCGTTGAAAGAGTGCTCAAAGAGAACTTAGTCTAAACTTAATGAAGGACATGTTTTCTGAGAATTTGAGGGAATTACTTATCGTTGTCATCATGTTTTCATCTGTATATTGTCGATTTTAGCATTTGAGACCTAAACATTGGGCAGCACCTTCTGTATGAGCCTGTGTGTGAGACGTTAACATGTAAAGACGTATGATGTAGTTGGAAAAATGCTGCCAAATCCAACGCAACGTCTCTTAAACTGTAGTATTTTTAGGAGTCGCAGCACCGCACTGACACCAAATCAGTGGTACTTTTTCAATTTTAACAAAAAACATACACCGTGCAGCTTTAAGAAATGATATTTTGTATGTTTGTGTTTGCACTGTAGGTTCAGAGTCATGGCCCCCAGGTGTGTGCCTGAAATACATAGGAGGGGACCAGTTTGGCCATGTGAATATGGTGATGGTGCGGTCTCTGGAGCCGCAGGAAATCTCAGATGTCAGTGTGCAGATGCGCAGTCCAGCTAATCCCGGCATGTACCAGGGCCAGTGGAGAATGTGCACAGCCACTGGACTTTTCTATGGAGGTGAGGCACCAAAAAAGATTTAACAATCAGTACCCATTTATTCACATCACATACAGGACCTGACCAAATATTCACATCACATACAGGACCTGACCAAATATTCACATCACATACAGGACATGACCAAATATTCACATCACATATAGGACATGACCAAATATTCACATCACATACAGGACATGACCAAATATTCACATCACATATAGGACATGAGCAAATATTCACATCACATACAGGACATGAGCAAATATTCACATCACATACAGGACATGAGCATCATCTTGCACCTTGCAAGAGTATGTGTTTGCTGTCCAGCATTGAAAACATTTTTTTTGTTTGTGTGTGTATTGTTGAATTGTTCTGTAGACGTGATCTGGGTAATCCTCAGTGTGGAGGTTGGGGGTCTTCTTGGGGTCACGCAGCAGCTGTCCTCCTTCGAGACGGAATTCAACACTCAGCCACATCGTAACGTAGAGGGAGACTTCAACCCCTTTGCTTCACCACAGAAGAACAAGCAAGATGCCAACGAGGATAACCTAAAGGACCCCGGAGGCCCCTGGGTGGCCCCTCTGGACTCCATTCAGCAAGATCAAAATGGACTCTCTCACAACTCTGTAAATATTACACCAAATGGTCTCCAAAACAACTTATCGGTAGTGACTTACAGCCAGGTATGTACCGACTTTTGGCTCTGAAGTGTGTGCATGATGTCTGTTCTTGTTAATAATTGGTCATTTATTAAAACTGACCATTATCTGTTGCCTTCGTATCAACTTTTTTGCTTTTGCTAGTTTGGTTTTGTATACATTGCTGTTCAGAAGTTTGGGAAAAAAACAGTTCAGAGGTCAAAATTTGGTTTCTAATGTGTGAAATGAGTTCAGTATGCTGTGAGCAGTGTCATAGCCTTTAATTTACTAGGAAAGTGATAACACATTCTTTAAAATGTATCCAGAGTGGAAAACTGAGCTGTAGAGATGATTCTAAAATCACCTAGAAGATTAGAACATTAAAAATGAAAGTACAGTAGCAATAACTTCCAAAACACTTTATCAAAAGTAGTGTTAAAATCTTGAGTTAGATAATTTGACAGATCGTTGAAGTAGATCACTACAGTGTATATTAACTCAAAATATTTGAATTACTGAATAAAACATTTTGGTGTCAATTTTATAAGTTTTAAATCCACATTGTATAAGGTATTATTGTACATAAAATAGTGCAACTATTAATATAGCAGGTGATTCCAACTTTTGAAAGGGGGCATATGTGGTGACACTTGAGTCCTGTACAAATAATTAGTAGGGAAAAATACACACACACACACACACATACACACACACATCACCTGAACCGCTTATCCTTCTGGGTCGCGGTGGGGTGCTGGAGCCTTAGGGGAAAATAAATAAATAAATTTTAGATGTATCCAAAGTGATGAACAGAGCTTCAGATGACTAAAATGACTAAGAAAGTCATAACATCACATCGAATAAAATGAAAATCCAGTTTCAGTCTTTCTAATCTCAAGGCAGATAACTTGACAAAAACGTTTATTAATAGGTAATTCAGATATATTACTTAACAATGAATAACTTACTGTTGTTTCTAAAATAGTTAAAATATGTAGTAGACGCTCATGCACTTGAAATTTGAGGTGCTGCCTCTTATTTTAAATGTTTACAGAGCTAAAGGATAGTCAGGTCCTTCTTAATACTGTCACTCGTTCTGCCAAATGAACTAATACAATACCTTTTTATTATATTTCCACCGAAAGGTATTGCTCATTATAGAAGGATGTAGGTTTTACATTCTTCACATTGCAGAGATTGTGGAAATTTATATAGTATGAAGGCTTGTGAATATAAGTCTACGTTGATCTGAAACACCACTTGGCGTGGTCAGTGAACTGAGCGTTACTTAGTTTGAGTTCTCAGACAGCGAGACTAAAACACAAAGCAGTGAGAAGTTTGATAGAGGCCAAGGACAGACACCACTATAGAGTTGTTGCCCCTTAACTGTCAATTCTTGCTTATGTACTGTGTTGAAACCCAGGTATGCACATATGTGAAGGCGGCCGCTGCTAGAAAGGTGATTCGGGGGACAGTCAGGGCCACAGGAACAGAACTCTGTCTGCTTGCATTAGCTTTACTGTCATGAGGAGCCGGACTGTTGTTGAACTAGTTCGTTATGCAGAGGAACAGTTGGATGGTGATGATTGGAAGATCATAAACTTCCCATTCACTTCAAACCCATATTCTTTTACAAAATGCTATGTTTAGTCACAAGAGAAAACTGCCTGTTAAACTGTATGGTACCTAAAATCACACAAACTAGGAAGTACCTTGGCTGTTGAAAGCCTGAAATCTAGTTAGCGTCCATCCAAAGCAAAATTACTGAATCTTCTGCTGCACACAAAACACTGTCTGTACCAGCTCACCACATACAGTCCTTTGGGCACCCTGGTTAAATTTTTGATTTTGTGAAAATAGGATAAGTGAAAATCAGATTAAGCCATTTTCTACAGAGAACACACTCCTGTACATTTAATGTAGATTTACTGTTTATTTGCTGAATTTAACACATTGTGGGGAAAAATAAAATATAAAATGTGACATGTGAAAAGGTTGTGGCATATTTAACATTTTATTTTTTATTCTTTTTAAATTTGTTAAACTAAAGAAAAGAAATAAAATAGAAATTTTGCAAGAAAATAAGCAGAAAAATGTTTGTGTGTTCTCTGTAGAGGATTTAAGTGTGTTCCCTGTCGAGGATTTTCACTGAAAATAAATCAACAGAACATGTAATTTAACCAGGGGTGTTTAAACTTTTGTATACAACGGTATTCTCGGTTTCCTGTGCTCATACATAATTAACTTAGACTTCTAACCTTTTTCTTTCCTAAAACAGTAGAATTGGTTTTTGGTATTTTAGATGTTCAGGCTTGTGAAATGTTTTTGGGACCCTTGAGTGTATTCCATAAAGCAGGATTTCTCATTAAACTAGATAACTTTTTTTTTTTATTATTTATTTTTTTTTTTTTGCTTAAACCTAGTGTTTCCCGTCAGTTTTCCCCCAGTTTAGTTGTTTCCCAAACCCACTAGCTAGGAGGGTGAAGGTTTCCTCAGAGACGCTGCTAACGCAATGCCATTGGACCAACACACTTGAACATGAAGTACCAATTCTATTACATCAGCTCATAGGCGCCCGTGAGGGAGGGTCATCCTACCAAGGCCAGTTGTGCCCTGTTGGGTTCCCAGCCATGGATAGCAGTGGCATCGCTGGGGATGGAGCAAGTGCTTGGATGGTTGTGCTGCTCAGGAGCCATGGAAGCTGGATAACTTCAGCTTGATAACTGAAGATTGGCCAGTGTGAATATTCTTTAGCTCTCCTCCTATTGGACAGTGCTAGCTTTTGGTTTAAGTCTTCTGGCTAAGTGAGAAATCCTGCTTTGTGAGGTCCCAAGGCTTCAGAAAACACTTTGGGCAGATATTTCAGGCCTGCATTTTACTAACCAGGTAGCAGCCTATGGTTATATTTTCGCTCCAGTCAGTGTTGTCCAGAATTGTTTGGGTCACTAAGTATAGCCTGAGCATATCACCTGCACAGTCATTTTGATTGGGTGTGTGGTGCTTAAACGTGCTGCATCACATCATAGCTTTCATTCCAAAGCTGTTATTTACTGACACACCCAACCTGAAGGGCTGAACAACACAGGTTCCTGAAACATTAAAATGTCTTATCTGATAGTGTGATTAAAAATCGAATGCTGCCCAATTTTAACCCGGTAAGCACATAGGGCACGTGATGGTTGATGTGCTGTTGTGGTTTTAATGGGCACAACGGTGTAGGTGACAGACTGCACGTACTGCTACACGGTCTCTCTGCCACAAGAGGGAGTGTTCTTCACCTGAGTGAGCTGAGGTGTGCTGATACCTACGTCGTGTGTACTCACTTAAAGACCGAAGTTATTCTGCTAAGATAATGCAGATCATATTATTATTCTCAAGGATTGCAGTGGTGTATTTTTGCATGTGTGCTGTGTATTGTTGCTGAATTATTATTATTATTATTATTATTATTATTATTATTACTACTATTGCTATTATTATTTGTGTTTTTAAGCTTCTGACCAACACATTTGTTCCCTTCTTTCTCCTTCTCCACAGGGCTGCCATGGGCCCTACCCTTTTGGACAGTCTTAAGGGACAGAAATCATCACCATCTGGAATCCCCCCCTTTTCTGCGGGGTTACACAGGGGAGTAACAGATTTATTATAAAGACTTGGCAACCCTCCTCTCCCCCCCATGCATCACAACACAACCTAAGATACAGACAAGGCTGTTTGGTTCTAAATCAATATTCAGCCCTTGTCGACACCTGAGTTACGCATGTGTGAATGCTAAATTAAGATGAGTGCTAGAAATCCTCAAAGTCAAATACACAGGTTTTTTTGGTCTGTATTGTCGCAACCGTAGAATTAAGTGAGAGATTTGATGTGCGTATGAGTGCGTATGTTTGTGTGCGCTTGGATGCGCGTGTGTGGACGGTGCACAAAAGAGAAGTGAAAAAAAGCCATTGAAAAAGAATTTTTGCTTGTCAAGTAGATTTATATTTTACATTGATGTTGTTCGACTTTTACTTTGCAAACTGAACGATTTTACTGAAAAAAAAAAAGAAACCGGTAATCATCTACATGAAAAAATGAGTCATCCTGACCTGTACTGCTCAAGATAATTGTGGATTTGGTCAGAACACTTTATTTCATACTTTTCGTCAAATAATTCACAAGGCGCTTGCCTTATTTAGTCCTAATTTATTACTGCTGATCTTGAAGTGGAATTCTAACAGTGTTTCAAAATTTCTTCATAGTTTAATCATTGAGATGTGAACAGTCACTCAGAGTGGTTTGATGGTTTGTGAAAAGGTTCAGTGGTGGTGATAAGAACCAGGGGTCGCAATGTCTACTGCACAAGTATAGCTGTTATTTATTATCAGAAACGACCAGAGAACCTTGTGTTTTCTTAAGTTTTTATATATTGTTGATAATGACAAATTGGTGGTTAATCTGACAAGGTAAGTTTTCTTTAGGGACTATTTTGCCTTACAACGCCCTGCATGTATCACTCGGCCATGAATGTAAAAAAAAAATAGGTTTTAGGCCAAAAGCTTAACTCAAATCTATTGTATAACATTGTCCATTTTGTGAGCTTTTAGATGCACTGAACACTTCAGACGCCCGGTTCCATTCATTACCATTGTGAACAATTCTGACTCGGTAAGTTTCTCTAGAACAGAGCATTTCATGTCAAACCACTCTGAATGACTTTGTTTACTTGTTTACCATTTAATTATGGAGAAACCTTGAAAAAATTGGTGGAATTCTCCTTTAAGAGTACTTCAGATAACAACCTTACACCAGGATCAGAACATAAACTCAACAGTAGTGCTTATTAGAGGCCAGAAGATGGAACCGTTGAACCTATTATCGGAACACATACCTGCAGCTCTGTTATACTGGAAAGCTTAACAGGCCCTTCGATCATTCTGGGCTAATATCACGATTGCACTGAGCTCCACAGCTCCCACTTGAAAGCCCTTATGATCTTGTTTTTGCAGTCGCTCGTGCGGACAGTTCATTCTTCTTCTGACGCTTTGGAGGCCAATAGCTTTTGAGCGTGTGTGGTGGCTTCAATCCTAGTAGCTCAATGCCTGAGGCACAGACGTTTGACTCAAGTGTTCATTTCATTACGGCTTGCTGGTTTTTCTAATGCAACAGTCCCCTAAGCACATGATCATTTGACACTATTTGTCGGCTTAGCCACATTGTTTCCCCCCCCCACACTTCTTTTTTAGTTCACCACTATATGATTAGTCACAAATGATCTAGGCTGTTTCATGTTAAGGAAGTTGAAGTTTTGACAGTTTTTATGGAGGATGTTCATTGAACTGTCTTCACTCTCCTGATTTGAATGTGTTCTTTCATAAGTGACATTTTTGCTGGTAAACCCCAAATATAAAATGCATATAAATGCATATTTACAAGAAAATGTTTAATTTGTGTTTACAGATCGAGGTTATGGTATGTACATGGGCAAGGACGTGATATATTCAATATGTCAGGGAATAGATTACATATCTATTTATATTTATGATGAAATTTGAACGTCGTGATTGTCCTGCAGTTTTAATTGGCTTGTGTAATAATCAGACTGGCTGATTATCAAGACCTGTGCAGTATTCCAATTCATTGGCCTTCATGCAAAACAATTCCTTGGAAAAGATGTGCGATGGAAAGTATGTTTTGTGCCCATAATGACTCTGACATGTTGAAGTGAAAGTGATCATTGTAATTTCCTTTTAACTGATGTTACAGTCTGTCAAAACGGCCCTCTTTGCTATGCATCTGGTAACTGATAAAATGTTGAAGTGTTCATTACTGACACAAATGTTTCGTCATATGTTTTCGGAATAGCTTTGCGTTTAGTTGAGATCACTGATTATCTATGCAGTGCTTGAAGGGGGTCATCCGTTTTTGTTTATCGGAGTGAAAAAACGTTACGTAACACAACAATACTATTCAGCTAGCTGATACTGTCTTAGATTGCCATAGAGATTGGACAAGTAAAATTACTTTGCAAATATTGTGTGCTGCCTACAGCTCAAGGACAATGTCATTGCCTCATGAGTCGAGTCTTCCTTTGAGTTGTTTCTGTGAATGTCCTCATCCACAGCAAAATAGATATGCCTGTTTCCAGCTTAATATTACTGTCCGAGTTGTGTGCGCGAGAGGCTGTGTTTGAGTGAGAAGTTGCTATGTTGTGGTCTTTTCTTCTTTCTTTCTTTCATTTTTTTTGGACTTATTTATTTGTTTGCTGTTGACTTTTCTGCACGGTGGCATGGTGAATGGATGAGCAGAGCGTTTGCATAGAGTCCTATGGTAGCACATTTTAACAAAAAAGACATACAAAAATGAAGCCCTTTTCCTGTATGTGTAAATGAACATTTGTATGATTAAATCAACACCTTAAAAGAACGAAAGTGTCTTATTTATTGCCAGGTTCCTGCCAGCAAACAGTCTACAGTAGGCATAGTGATCATGTTTAATGCCTTTCAGTAGATGGTTCTTTAAGGAGCTGTGAATAACCTCTGTTAATGTCAAAGAATCACAACATAATGTAAAACGTCTTACCAGTTAAATCTCTTTGTGCTTTAAGGACGAGGAACCTTTAGGAACCTTTACTTTTAATAATGTTGCCTGTGTGCTACTTGTTGTGGTTACACATTTTGTGTCTGTTTGTGGATTAAGTGTCAGCAAGTGGCCTTGATGGAGTGTGACCCCTAACTTGAGGGGTTACAGTAAAGGCAGCTGTTGTAGACCCGCCAGCTGTGCAAGTGCTGTGGGAATCGAACCTTCTGTATCAGATGCAGACCGCAACGATTCTTTTCCTGAGACGTAACAGGTGTAACTAATGCTAGATGCAGATAAGAGTTGTCATAACTGTTTGACAGTTCTCTTTCCAGCACTTCAGGGGAATTCCACCCATTTTTCAAAATTTCTGTGTAATTAAATCATACAGAAGTCAATCCGAGTGGTTTGATGTGAAACAGTGCGTTGTAGAGAAACGTACTTTGATTTCTTTACAGTGATGGTGATTAGAGCCAGGTGTTGTGATGTCTACAACACAAATATGGCCATTTTAATTACTATACAAAGTGACCAGTGAACCTACATATGACTTCTGAGTTTTTATATGTGATGATGATGAAGGTAATATAGTGATAAAACAAAAAAAAAATTGTTTTGTGGAGACTAATTTGTCTTACAACAGCCTGCATGTACCTCTCCTCTATGAACAGAGTCTCAAGGCATCAGGTAGCGTATTTGTACTTTTTTCTTGTAATGACTTCCTGTAAGGTGGCTTAAACATCTGGGACGTCTCATTCTTACAATCTTGCCACCACCACTGTGAGCAGTTCTGACTCAGAATGTAGCACTTCATATCAAACCAATCTGAGTGACTTTGATCACATCTTAACCATAACATTTTTAAACTTCTGAAAAATTGGCGTAATTCCCCTTTTAAGAATCTTTGTTTTTTTTGAGGTGGAGAGTAACTGAGCAAATGTTACTTCATTGCTTTACTTCAGTACCATTTATAAGTATTTCTGCTTTTCCTGATTATTTGTATTTTTGGACTAGAAAATTTTATTCTCAAAGTGGGTGATTATATTTATTCAACACTTTTGTAGTTTAATCAGTTCATAAACTGCAAAAAGTGCCTTGCAAAAGTATTCAAACCCCTTGTAATACATCAGTGTTTTCTGAAATACACTAACGTAAGTTATTTGTCTGCAGATAGAAGAAAATCAATGACAGAAATATGCCAGTTATGTAAGTATTTAAATCTCTTCGCTCTAAAGGCTTGAAGCTTATAAAAAATCCTAACAAGGGCACAGTTGCTTCTTAATTGAACAAACTTGATTTCTACTTGGAGACTATTACATTAATTTCCACTTTTTCAAATAAAAAACAGTCGTTGATCAGGACAGGTGCAAGAATGAGGACTAAAGTATATACTACATATACTAAAGAATACCCAAAGTCTTTAGTGTGCTAAAGTGAATTTTGGGAGAAAGTGCACCTTTCAGCAGGACAGTGACTCTAAACATAAGGAGAGAGTTACATGGGAGTGGATCAGAACCAAAAAGGTACATGTCCAGTGGCCCAGGCAAAGTACTGACCCCAATCCTATTGAGGATCTGTGGCACTATTTGAAAATGACAGTCCATAAGCACTGTTCAATCAGTCTGAACAACCTGCTGCAAATCTACCAATATATGAGCGAGATAAGCAGTCAGATAACTTATATTGGCTTTACATATGGAAGCCCATTGCCTATTGTTCCCCTTCTCTGCTTCTGGCAGCAGTATGTCAAAATTTAGGCTTAGTATCTCACAATATTCTCAAAATAATGACTTACTGAATCCGAATGAAGACATTCATTTGGCATTCAACTTAGTATCTAGATAAAATTACTACTTATTTTTTAAATATTGACGAGTATCTCATGAGTGCTTATTCTCTTGAAATACTTTGACACTCTCATTTTAACATAATCTCAAAATCTTAATTAAGACAATATTTTGAGAAAATTAGTATTTTTTTTTTTAGATATTAAGTCATTTTTTTTTGACAAACTGCTGCCAGAAACAGAGGAGAAGAAAAAAACAGGCAATTTTTTCTCCTCCACTTACTGGGGAATTGGCCTCTATAGTTAGTATGATTTCACAAAATAAAAATAGTAAAATACAAAAATTTGTTATCCGGATAATATTTCAGGGGGGTGGCTATTTCCTCAAGGCACTGTTTAAAGTGTAAACAAACCACACAAAAAATTGTACCCACCCTCTTCCCCTTGCAAACTCATCATAAACCTATTTGTATCATTTGCTCATGCCCACCACCTCCCCGCTCCTCCTTTTCTGTTTAATTTTAGGCCTCAAAGGGGTTTTGGCCCAAAGCCAAACTGCTGTGGAGTTCTACCTCCCCTTCCCAAGCTTCAACACTTTTGTTATTTCAATAAAAACACGTCAAATCTCTTTTGTTTCAGTGTATTTTCTGCTTCTGTGTTTACTTTTGAAGCATGTGGTTTAAGCCAAGTGGGTTGATATAAGAAGGTGCTGTCAATGTATGGGACAAAAATAATATGAAAGCAAACTGTGTATGATGTGAATATTACAGTATTTTGTTTTGGTATTAATCAAATGTAAAATCTACCTATTTAACTAGAGCAGACCAAGAAGCACCACTTATTCTCCATGCACCCCAGCATGGGATCTAACACTCCTGTACTCATCCTGGCTGAAGAGTGATTTTCTGTTTTCTCCATCTTAAAAATACCGCTTTACATCTCAAATATGCTTAAAAGATGTACTCTCAAACCACATAGGCCTTCTGCTGAGCCTACCAGAGAAGGCTGGTTTTTGCTGCCTAACCAGAAGAAGAATGAAGATGGCAGATTGTGAGAGTCTGCAAGATGTGTAAATTGAACATTTCCCACAGCTGTGGCTTTAATGTTTTCTTCAAACTGGAAGTGCAGCATATTTGGTCAGTCTTGTTCACATACGCCTAACATGCACCAGAAACGAACATTCAAAATCAGCCATTTATTAAAGCTACACTGTGTAAAGATTTGGAGACCTCTTTGGTGGAAATGTGTAATTGCACGCAACAAGTGGAAGAACATTTTGTAACTTGGGTTGTGCACTGGATCCCTTCCCTGAGCGGATGAATATGAGCATGTGGAAAGAGAATTCGGCGGCACGGTGGCGCAGTGGGTAGCGCTGTCGCCTCACAGCAAGAATGGCCTGGGTTCGATTCCCGGCTGGGTGACCAGGGTCATTTCTGTGTGGAGTTTGCCTGTTCTCCCTGTGTCTGCGTGGGTTTCCTCCGGGTACTCCGGTTTCCTCCCACAGTCCAAAGACATGCAGTCAGGCTGATTGGACATGCTGAATTGCCCCTAGGTGTGAGTGTGTGAATGTGTATGTCTGTCTGTCTGCCCTGCGATGGACTGGCGACCTGTCCAGGGTGTATCCTGCCTTCCGCCCAATGACAGCTGGGATAGGCTCCAGCACCCCACCGTGACCCAGAAGGATAAGCGGTTTAGAGGATGGATGGAAAGAGAATTCAAAGAGAACTTGGTCAAAACCTGGTGTAGGACGTTTCTTCCGATGATGTAAGTAAATTATCTGTTATTGTCATCACATCTTCTTCAGTATTAAGGCTTTTGAGACCTAAACATTGAGACTTCTTTTTGAGTCTGTGCATGCGATGTTAATACGGAAAGACGTATGACGTGGCCTGAAAAAGTCCCTTGAAATTCAACTTAACGCCAATGACTTTTAAATCACTATTTCAGTGTTTACAGGGCAACTCACAGCAGCACATGCACATCATATTTTAGCTTTTTTTTTCTGTTGACTCCTGAGTATTTGGTGGGTCCACTCTTTGCCCTTCTTACAGCTTTTACACTCTCAGAAATAAAGGTACTACACTGGCACTGGGGCAGTACCCCTCTTGACACCGGGGTGGGACCCTCAAGGGTACATCTCAGTACCTTTAGTCAGGGAACATAACTGAACCATAATCCACAGAAATTATATTCTCTAAGCTGTACTGACTCCACACACCCCGTCTCGTCTCCAGGCTTTTTACTTTATTGTTCTATTTTAAAACAGTAGATTATGAAAAGATACAAATACTTACTTTTCACCTGGAAAAAACTTATTTAAGGCTCACAACTGGACCTTAAAACCACTGTTGTACCTTTGAGGGAACATTTACATTGTTTGTACCTTGATGAATGAAAAATGTAGCTGCGCAGAACCTTTATTTGTAACGGTATATTCTTTTCAAATTACGTGATCCCAGTATTCCAGGGAAATCTGCAGGGATATTTTTTACACCTCCAAAGTTCAGTCTCAGAAGTTGGTTTTGCATTCTTGCAATCGAAGTAATCCCAAACACACTCCGTGATGTTGAGGTCTGGACTCTAGGGAGGCCAGCTCCTTTCCGAAGAATTAGAAAGGCACGTTGTGAGATTCTACAAGTCAACTATATTTGCTGCGTGTAAAGTTTACATTTTCCACAGCTGAGGGTTTAATATTTGTTTCAAATCGGAAGTGCAGGATGTTTGGTGAGTCTTGTTCACGTACACCTACCATGCACCAGAAATGAACATTTAAAATCTGCCATTTATTAACACAGGTTCAACTCCTTACAACCACGTGCACATATTATGAAAAAGGCTCGTAATTATATACCGAACGTTTTTTTGAGGGCCCTAGAATGAAGTTGCTTTCTTTGAGTGGGATGACTGGTGTCCAAACTAAACACGCTTCTTCATATCTGGATTAGCGATAAGATGTACCTCAACGCAAGTTCACAGGAACTTCCCAGGAAGAACAAACATTATGTCGCAGTCCAAAAAAATAAACATCTCCAAAATGGCAGCTTCACAGGAAAGGGCAAAGAATTTGTTTACTGATAAAGTAAGTTCATGAGATTTTATCCCAAGCAACTTTGCAGCGTTTATGTGAGTCAATTCATCAAGAAATTTTCACACATTCTAAAGGGCAGCTGTCAGGTTCAAACGATGCAGAAAAGAACAATGGAGATTTTGTTTTTTATGGACGGCAACGATGTACCGAACATTTTGTCTTTCCCAGAAGGCCGTATCAGTCAATCTTGATTCTGTTGCCAGAATGTTGACAGTCACTTGCTGTGTTGTACCTCAATGCCCTCTACTGTGCTACAGGACACTGTCTTTACACTCTGCATTTAACGTTGGTTGCACTTTTTGCTTCTCTTGATCCAAATAATCCCTATCACATTCAGTTATGTTGAGGTCTGGACTCTGGGGTGGTCAGTCCATTGTTCTGAGGACACCAGCAGCTCCTTTGTTTGAATTTTTCTTTTTTGTCTGGTTGCTTTTCTCAGTAAGGCTTCATGACACATCCATTCAGACCCATAGCGCTGAGTCGTCTTCTCACAGTGGAAGGATGGACAGAAACACCTGTGGATGTTTTCAGATCTGAAGCAGCTTGATTTTCTCCTCTCTCTCAGAGATGAAAGCTTTGAGTGCTGTTTATCTGAACGGGACAGTTTTGGAAGCTCCTGTTTTTTCACTTATTTGTACTTAACTTTCCTTATGTAAGTGGATTATTTTACATCTAATCTCTTCAGAAATATAAAAAACGAATGGATGTTTTAACTGGAAATTAAACAAATGAAGGTCTCTGGTGGTCTCTGACTTTTGCACAGTGATGTATATGTAATCAAAGTGACACTTTATTTTGAGTGGTCCTTTTTAGATGAAACAAACACCCAATGGATTCTTAGCAACAGGTAAAAAACATGAGGGTTAGGATTAGGTTTTGGGTTGATGTTAAGGTTAAGGTTAGGATTAGGGCCAGGGTTAGGGTTAGGATTAGGTTTTGGGTTGACGTTAAGGTTAGGGTTAGGATTAGGGCCAGGGTTAGGGTTAAGATTAGGTTTTGGGTTGAGGTTAAGGTTAGGGTTAGGATTAGGGCCAGGGTTAGGGTTAGGATTAGGTTTTGGGTTGAGGTTAAGATTAGAGTTAGGATTAGGGTTAGGGTTAGGTTTTGTGTACTGGAAGTAACATTATTAACAAAACATCTATTTAAAGTAAGTAGTGTAAAGATATTTACTTCAGTGTATTCAGATGCTTCACTACTGCTCCTCCACTGATATGTTGTTGATGTGTTACTGAAACTCTGTTAAGAGTTTATTAATCATTTACAAAGGACCACTCCAAAGAGTGTTACTGGAGTGTATGTGTGTGTGGGTGTTTCATGCTGTCTAAATCGGTGTATAGGGAACCAGCCTTGTGACTGGAAGGTCGCTGGTTCGATCCCTGAACCGACAGTACGTGACTGAAGTGCCCTTGAGCAAGACACCTAACTCCCAACTGCTCCCCGGGTGCTGTGAATAGGGCTGCCCCCCACTCCGGGCAAGTGTGCTTGTTGCCCCCTAGTGTGTATGTGGTGTTTCACTGCACGCATGGGTTAAATGTGGAGGTGAAACTTCCCCGTTGTGGGACTAATAAGGGTCATTTAAAGGAAATAAAATCTACTGTTATATTCACACTGGGATATTTAGAAAAAGAGGGCATGTAAAAGGTTCAGGCCATGAAGTGAATTATATCACGCATACAGCTTCACAAATGTCCTGTTGTTATAAGGCACTGCAGATCCTTTAATTAGAAGATGGCTCTGAGGGGCCATGTTGGCTTAAGGCATTTCTAGACAAATATTTGCTGTATCTCTACTCCCTATACATTGTGCAACACACCTTGGATCTGGTCCATGTCAGGGACGGTCAAGCCCACCATTGACACGTCTTGGATTGTGGAAGGCTGCTTAATCAAGCATAACACATGTTTTTCTTGGCACGGTTTCAGTTCTGCTCTTTAGGGAGTTGGGTAGAGGGTGGTGAACTGATACTCAAACCGTGGATCCAGAGAGGAAAACATTGGCACTTTTTTTTGTTGCAGGGTTGCACTATTTGTCTGCCATTTAACTTGGGCAAATGTCTCTTTTTAAAGACTGTCATCATGTCTACGTATTCTGCCTTTTGTTTATCGTTAGCCTCTATTTGGAAACTCCCCTTTGTTTAACTATTTTTTTCTCATGATATGAAAAAGTACGGGTTTGCCTGGTTTACTTACTAAGCTCATTTTACACACATGGCACACATCTCTGCAACAATGGATCATTCAAAAAAAACGAGGTAGAAGAGTGCTTCAGGCATTCTCACAAGATCGTCTGAAGAGAACAAATTTTCTTTTCAACCCCCCGTTTGTAGATATCATCTGCTGATTTATTTTTATTACCTTCACAAGTGCAGTATAGGAGTAAGAAAGGCAATTTAAGGCATTTGTGTTGACACAGGTGTACTGCTAATTTAATTATCACATCATCATAACATGATGTAGTGGCACAGTGTTACTATCAGGTTAATCTGTGTGAAAGAGTGAGAACTGAAAATAATGAAGGCTCAAGTCACAGAAGCAACCACTAATATGCATATGGAACCATATATTACTCCCTCTCTGTTACTGTTATAGATCTTCAAACCAATAAAAAAAAATACTATTTTTATTTGCTGTTTGAATGTTTATTTCTTAAGATCTTAATGTAGTCTTATGCAAAAATGTGAACAATTCTGTTCAAATAACATGTGTTGAGTTTCTAAGTGAAAACAAGTACACACCTAACTTTTACAGCACTGCCTCTATGTACTTGCTGACATTTAAGCTACACTATGTAAAATTTGGGGATTTGGAGACCTCTTTGGTGGAAATGTGTAATTATGCATAATGTGCAGAGGAACATTTTGTAGCATTGGTTGTGCTTTGGTGCACCTGCACACCATATTTTGGCCTGTTTGTTTTCTCCTGACCCAGTAAAGCTGCTTCTTTCGTTTTGAAAAAAAAAACTTACATAGTGCAGCTTTAACATATCGTGAAAAAATAAAAGATGTGCCATAAATTTACCATTTTATGTTGCATTTTTCCCCAATATGTTAAATTCAGCAAATAAACAGCAATTGTTCATTAAAATGTGCAGAAGTGTGTTCTCTACAGATGTGCTAACTTATTTTTACTTAAATCGACAGAAAGTGTAACATGACTGGGGTGCCCAAACTTTTGCACATGATTGTGCTTCATCCTAAACCTGCCCCAAACTTCAAACCTAAAATTAAGTTGTGCAGCACAGTGGGGTACACCCTAACACATAGTTTTTGCTACATAATTAAAAAAAAAAAAGTTTGATAATTCTATAACTTTTTATATAATGAATATAAAAAAGAATTATCTTCTTTATATTCACATAATGAATATGTATATTCAAGTAATCTTCATATCTCAATATCTCCAAGCTTAAAACACATTTTTATAGATTGCCTTTTATTAACAGTTGAATGGCTTGTGCTAGTTGAGGACTGGGTGTGAAAGTGTTAATGTTTTCCTTATGTGTAAATGAGACTGGCGCACATGGAGAACTAATAGTGGGACAAAATTTTGTCCATAAATTGTAAAGCACTTTGGTTTTAAATGTGCTATATAAATAAAATTGACTTACTTACTTACCTCTCTGCTACATAAGAAAGCATGACCCTTGTTTCGAGAACCTTTGTGAACAATTCTGCCAAAAGTACCACAGGTGGGGTTAATGGTCACAGGCTGAGGGGCTAGTTGTAACATTTTCTGGAAAGGTCTGATAAGTTGATACAAGCACAGTTGTAAGTTACAGGCCTTGAGGGACATGGTTTTGTGCTTTGTCTGCTCTATTGTAACTAATTCAGCTCATCGATGGATTGATAATTAGCATATGAATGAAATCATGTGCACACAAGTAGGCGAAAATGTGCAGTGCTGTGACCTCAAGGACTGTAACTGTCCATCCATGACGTTCCAGAACACGAGAATCATGATGTTTCCAGAGTGTTCCTACATACGTATACTATAAAAATTTGATTTTTTTTGCATTAAAAACATACATTACAGTAAGTAATTACCATATTGTGGCAAGGTGTAGTATGTGGAAGCCTTTTTATGGTGAGTAGAATACTCCTTTGGAGACTTTTATTATGGTAAGCAGAATATTCCCTGTGCTAATACCCACTAATTATTGGTTGCAGGTGGCTAATTTGTTTGACGGTGTTTCTGTCGGCTGTTAATACTCTTGTTATAGCCTGCTGTGATGGCAGTTTGATCCCTCTGGTGTTTTTTTGTTTTTTTGTTGTGCAGTGAACAGCCTGAGGCATGAAAAAGCCTGGCTGTGACTTTAGTTCAATAGATTGTTGATTCTAATTAATATTTGGTATTTGTTTGCAGTTATTTGACAGTGTGGTTTTAGATTCCTCTCTCCCATTTATTGTGTTTCATGCTACACAGAGCGTATTGTGCTTTTGAATTATTTTAGTTTTAGTAGTGTTTTTAACAACTTTTAGTATTGTCCCTGTGAAGTTACTTTAAGGCCCAATCCCATTTCACCCCTTGCCCCTACCACTCAGCCCTTAGCCTTCTGTTTTGCGCATTCACGTCTAGGGTTAGGGTGTCCCAATTTTTGTTGAGATAAAGGGGAGGGGCGAAGTGTTACGGCTACATTTCAGAGGCACACTCCAAACAGTGTTAAGAGAAAAAAGAAAAACCGACAAGATGGCTGCGTGAGCGACCAAAGAAACCCACAAATGTGAGAATTTTCTCTTTTAAAAATTACAATAACCATTGTATTATCTTAGTTTAATGCTGTTTCAATGTATTACGGTCGTTTTCTTCATAACAAGCATAAAAAAATCGCTAATAGCATGCTGATGTCTCGGTAGCTAGCTAGCTAACTTTCCCGTTCCACCTTAAATAGTCCAGCAGGTCTGACGCCTGAAGCGCCAGAATGTAAATGCTGCACCATTTAAGGTGGAACAGAAAAATTTGAACGAGAAGCTGGCAAATAGCTGACTTCAGCTTCGTATCACCAAAGAATTAGCAGTGGGCGATAATAAATAATTGTCTAATACCCTCTTTGAAGGCATATGATGCCCTAAATGTAACTAAATGTAAAATGTAGCAGTGAGGAGCTGAACTTTACCCTCCTCTGCTATCACTGAAGTCGGGCCGGGTCTCCTACAGAGCACCGCTAGTAGCCTGTTAATGAAGCAATGTGTTTTTTTTTGTAATTTGAGGGTTGTCCCATTTCATAGTGCAAGATTTCAACCACTACCCCTTGTAACTCAGTTCCAAGGGGTTATTGTGACACTCGAAAACAAGGGGTAGGGGTAAAAAGAAGAAATCGGATTGGGCCTAAGGCTGTTGGATTTTGTTGGATTAGGCTATTTAGAGTTGGTATAGACCAACTGATTTAAAGGCACTACATGAACGTGTAGCATTGCGGCTTCACTTCTAAGATTTGTAAGACGGTTGTTCTTGTAGGCCTATGTTGGATCCTAGATTGTTTGGCGTTTTTATGGTGAAGGCCTGTGCTTTTATGCTTCATGCTACTAAGTGAGTGATTGCTCCTGAGCTGCTGTTTCCAGCTGAGTATGGGGTACTCCAGTACTCAAGGATTAAGGCCTTAAGTTTGCTGTTATCTACCTTAAGGTCGTACACAAAGTGTGTGGTGTAATTTTATTTAAATGGTTGAATTTTACATTTAAAATTCACCCCTTCCAGGCAGGATGTTCAGTGGCCATGTAGAAGGTGGTTGTTTTCTAGTGAGTCATCATATCACTGAGTTCTATGCTGTGCTGTGTGTAATCTTATTTTTTACTTTTATTTATTATTCATTCATTAATTTATTTATTTATTTATTTTTGTTGTACTTTAACAGTGTTGAGCGCCTAAGTGTGTGTTTGGAGTGACACTTAACCGATGAAGCAGTAGATTTAATTATCCCCTGAAGGCAGCCACCTTTACCTGAGCCCTGCCATTACTGGATATTGGATATTGTTCTATTTATATTATTATTATAATTTATACTTATTATTATAAGTGTGAGAATAAGTATAAGTGTGTTTGAGAAGCACATCTCTGGTTCTTATTTCCAAAATACAGAATCTGTGACATGAAATAATTTAGAAGGAATTGCCTGATACCCTTCTGGTCAGTATTACTCCACACTATCTCCATTAAAGTTTCCTTTTGAAATGATCAGTTGCAAAAAGAACAGATACTCACTGATGTAATATCACTGAAAAAAATCTGATTGTCCTTCACAAAACTGGAATTGAACAAGTAGTATGTTTTAAGAGTGAATTCCACCAGTTTTTCAAACATTCTGCATAATTAAATGGTAAAGATGTAAACAGTCATTCAGAGTGGTTTGGTGTGAAATGCTCCCTACTAGGGAAACTTACTGAGTCAGAATTGTTCACAGTGGTGGTGATAGGAACCAGACGTCTTAGGAGTTTAATGTCTCTGAAAGCTCCCTCACAGAAAGTAATTACACTTAATAATTACAAGTATGCTGCCAGAAGCCTGAAACATTGTTCTATAATAGTTGGCCCTAAAATGTTCATGGTGGAATGTACTTGTTGTGAGACACAATAGCCCCCTTCAACATTATATTTAAAATCTCAGAAGGTTTACTTTTGGTGGTTTTGCTTGGTAAATAAAATGGCTGTATTTGCATATCCCTGGTTTCTATCACCACCGCTGTAAAGAAAACAGATTTTGTTTCTCTACAATGAAGACCTTCATGCCAAACCACTATTGGTTTACATCTCAGTGAGTGAATTATACAGAATTTTTGACAAATCAGTGGAATTCCCCTTTAAGAGGTGCACCGAAACCTGTCGTTCAAAGGCCAAAAATGAACTGCTTAATCTAAGCAAAATAAAATTGCCCACACAAGCACTTGTCATGAAACTATATGGCTTTTTTGGTAATTCAGTCATAAGAAAGGTAATTTAATTGTTAGTTTTGAAACTACCATAGTAGGCAATATGGCCTCCAGACATTATTCTTCACAAGCAAGAAATTCATTGCTAACTATGGCTGCACTGGTCACAGACTGGCCAAGGAACTTCTGGAAAAGTTTACATGTAAAAAGTAAAAAATTTCATTACTGTACTTAAGAGAGTTCCACTGATTTTTTAAAACATCTGCATAATTAGATCATTGACATGTAAACAGTCATTCAGAGTGATTTGGTGTGAAATGCTCTGTTCTAGAGAACCTTGTCAAGTCAGAATTATTCAGACTGGTGATGATGGGACGTCTGAAGAATTTATCTCTAAAAGCTCCCTCACAGAAAGTTATTACATAAAATGGATTCAAATGGGCTGCCTGGGACATTGCTTTACGATAGCCTTATGGAAAGGTTTTGGCTTGAGACACATTCAGGGAGTTGGAAGGTAAAATAGTTACCCAAGAACTATTTTTACATTTTCAACATTTCATATAAAAAGGTTCACTGGGCATTTTGGGTAGGAAATAAAATGGCTACATTTGCATTGTAGAAATTGTGACCCCTGAAATAAACCATCTTGAAAAATCATCAGAATTCCCCTTTAAAATATTTTAAAAAGATAAACAGCGCTTAAAGCTTGAGACTTCTATATAATTTTAACTGGAAATTAGCTAAATAAACTGTGGTCTCTCACTTAAATGATTGTTTCAGACTTTACAGAGCGGCTCACAGCACGCACATGCCATATTTGTCTCTTGTCTCTTCTTTCATTTAGTTCTTGATGTATGTACTTTTTCCACTGCTAGGTAGATATTGGATGTGGCATAATGTCTCACAAAGTACAAATCTTTCCTAAAGTGTACTGATAAATGAAGTCATATCAAAAAAGCCTAAAAGCAGTGTTATTAACTGGAAGAATTCATCTTTAAAAGTAGTTCACATCAGAACAAGTAAAAGATCTCTGCAATTAAATCACTTTAATTATCTTGGTATTTTTCCAGAGATTATTCTGCATGTTGGCTGAGGGAACTCTAGGTGCCCAACTGTAGGTCCCAGAGGAAAACAGGTACACCAAGTTGTCTTGTATTTGGCAGGTATGTTGGGTGTTATTCATGTTTTAATCAAATCATCAGCCCAGTTGTCAGTTATGCTGACTTAGGTGTAGTCGTCTATCAGTCAGTCACATAGACAACAGCGAGCCACAGCATTGCAAAAGCTCGGAGACATGAACTGACTTTGAAAAAAGTGATTTTATTATCATTTTTTTCTTGTGATTTTCTAGAGTGCATTGAGAGCTCTAGGGCCTAACCTAATTTCAGTGTTTAGTCACACTAGTCACATGCCTGCCAGCTTGCTAAAATTAGCCCTACATTACATCAATTAGCAATGGCAAAGTACAGTATGTAAGCCAGTTACACTGTAGCAAGAATGCCATGTAAAAGCCTGATTGAGCATTCAGTATCATGTAGCATCACTCATAGGCCATCTAAGCAGGGCCGCTATATCTTTGTCTGTGGTGGGCTGAGGGCCAAAAAGACAATACATTATAATACACATAAAGAGCGCTGTGCAAAAGTGAGAGATAGCCCTTCGATTATTTAATTTCCAGTCAAACAGCAAATTAGTACAAGCTATTCATTTTTCAGGAGATATTTCTGATGACATTAGATATGAAAGTATCAACTTGCTTAAAGTCAAAGCGAAATAAACAGGAGTTTCCAATACTGGACTTCAAAAAATAAAAGACACGAAGAAAATGGGACTCCTAACAACCAAGCAAGACCTGGCAGACACCAAAACTGTCCCCATCAGATAAACAGCACTTAAAGCTTTCATCTCTGAGAGAGAGGAGAAAATCAAGCTGCTTCAGATCTGAAAACATCCACAGGTGTTTCTGTCCATCCTTCCACTGTGAGAAGACGACTCAGTGCTATGGGTCTGAAAGGATGTGTAGCTGTTCAAGAAGAACCTCACTGAGAAAAGGAGATGGACACATCAAACAAAGAAGCTGAACAATGGACTGACCACCCCAGAGTCCAGACCTCAACACCATCAAATTTCACCACCAAACTGCCGTTACACTCACTCACAAAGCCAATGCATGTGTTGGATGTGGCCCAATGTTTCACTAAGCACAAACGTTTCCTAAAGTGTGATGACGATGACTTATTCACTTCATGCTTGAAAGTAGCTCACAAGCGGATGACCTCTGCAACAGAATCTGTTTGATTACTTTGGTATTTTTCCAAAGATTATTGTGAAACTCAAGGTGCTCAAAGTACCCAACTTTGATGGCTTAGCAAACAGTAATGAGTGAACGCAGTGAAGGCTGACAAACTCTCCAGTTCCTGAGACTTATGACAAGAGCTTTTCATATTATTAACCAACGGTGGATATTTCACTCTTACGAAATTCTTCAGACGTCCTTGTTTAATTGTATGGAATGATATACCAATTTAAAACAGTGCTTATGTGTTTATCTTTCGAAACATTTTAATTTTAAAGGAGTCTAAAAAAGCTGAGTGCTAATAATACAGTAAAGCTGCATTCCAACTGATATTCAATATACAGTGCCCTCCACAAATATTGGCACCCCAATAGTAAATGTGCTGTAAAAAGCACTACTGCATAGTCTTTTAATCCTTCATTCAAAATATTAACAAAAATTGAACCTATATTTAAAGTCTGATTGAAAGAAAATATCTAAATCTTATTATGAAATGAATATTTTTCTCAAATCTATGTGTGCCACAATTGTTGGCACCCCTAGAAGTTATTGAGTGAAATTTAACTGAAGTATATTCTCATTCATATTTTGTGTGTTAAAGTTCAGCTGAGCGATTAGGAGCACTTACATGATGAGCCATGGTTTCCTGTTTGACTGGGATATAAAATTGAGGTAACACAGGCCAAATTCCCTTTAGTCATCCATCATTATGAAAAGGTCCAGAGAAAACAGCAATGATGTGCAACAAAAGGTTGTTGAGCTGCAAAAATCATGAAATGGCTTCAAGAAAATAGCTAAACAGTTGAAAATGCCCATTTCCACTATCAGGTCAAATAACTAAGAACTTTAAATCAACTGGAGATGTTAAGAATCTGCCGGAAAGATGACGCATGTCTATACTGACTCCACACACAGTGAGGAGGATGGGTATTGTTGGGGAATTGCAGACATTAGTTAGGTCTTGGGGTCAGAATGTCTCACAAACTACAATCAGACGCCACCATCATAACCACAAGTTGTTTGGGAGGGTTGCCAGAAGACCAACAAACTAAAACGTTCTATGTTCTATGATCAGATGAGACCAAAATAAAGTTTTTAAAGATAGCCATGTAGAGAAGGTCCTCATCCCCACTGTGACGTATGGTGGTGGAACTGTGATGTTGTGGGGCTGTTTTTCCTCCCAAGGTCCTGGACAACTGTTTTTGAATACATTGCATGATGAACTCCACCAGGCACCAGCAAATACTAAATCAAAACCTGACTGCCTCAGCCAGAAAGCTTAAACTGGGCTACGGTTGGATCTTCCAGCAGGATAATGATCCAAAGCACACCTCAAAATCAATACAAAATTGGTTCACTGACCACAGTATCAAGGTTTTGCCATGGCCACCCCACTCCTGACCTAAACCCCTTAGAAAACCTGTGAGATGAGCTGAAGAGGAGAGTCCATAAGCGTGGACCTTGGAATCTAAGAAACCTGGAGAGATTCTGTATGGAGGAATGATCGTGGATCCTTTGCCATGTATTTTTCATGCTAAGCATTATAGCACAGGACTCAGAGCTGTTATCTTTGCAAAGGGAGACTGCACAAAGTATTAAACGAAGGGGATGCCATCAATTCTGGCACAAAAATTTGAGAAAAATATTTCTTTCAGGATAAGATTTTGTGTTTTTCTTTCAATAATTGTACTTTAAATAAAGGTTAGATTTTTGTACTTTCGTCCTAAGACCGTATAAGTGCCCTCTTGGTTGGCATGTATAATAATTGCTTTATAAGTGCAAAATCCATTTTAGCAATGCTCAGCTTCACTCTGGGATTAGAACTCAGCACATGTTCGACAAGATTCTTTGCTCTTGGATGTCTCCTCTGGTGCAGTTGTGGCACTCCACAGGGGTTTACGCAAGGCCCTTTGGAGTTCTTAAGTAGAGGCATAGTTTACTTGTTTAGCAATTAGATAACAGCGTTACAGCTATGTACTGTGGAGATTGGGGTTCAAATCCCTGCTCGGCCATTAAAGTCCCAGGAAAGACAGTGTAAACTATTAATGTTTGTACAACACTAAAATTGAGAGTTAAATTCAACATCCATCAAAGTTTGAATGAAAAAATCAAGCTAGAAATTTAATAAATTTAATAAATCAAGTATCTTGAACACAGAGAGACAGTACAGCAACACAGTTTTGGTAAAGATATGCTGGGGGCAAAGCATCACATCAGTCTTGGGATTTGGTGATGACACTGCTTACTCAGGCACTGCTCATTTTACACTGAGAGAGGAGAATGTTGTCAAAATACATTGGCCATTTAGTGGACATTGGGAATTTATTCACAGCACTTATTTTGTATGAGGACCTCACCTGGACACTCAACAACTGCCTAGCCAAGAAAGCCCAGGAGCGACTTCACTCCTTGCAAAAGATGGAAACAGCAAACGTCCCCACTTCTGTCCTCATTACATTCTACAGTGGGGCAACAGACCTGTGTTCTGACCAGCTGTCTCACTGTCCGGTATGGGAAGTGCACAATCTCAGAAAGCAGGACCCTACAGTGGATAGTGAGGACAGCTGAGATCATCATTGCAGTGTCTTTACCCAGCATTGATACCTCCTACCACAAGCACTGCATCCACAAGGCCTCCAGCACTGTGAACGACCCCTCTTATGGAAGGTACCAGAGCATCCATTCTACCACCACCAAACTCTGCAATGGCTACTTCCCTGGGGCGGTCAGATTACTGAACGTACTGATGCCACCCCCAACATCCACCTGGACTAATCTAGACCATTTCCAACATCCACCATAGATTGAGCACACACCCTTTACCACCAGTGCATGCCTGCACTTTAAATTTGAAAGCTTCAAAACTTTCAACTTCAGTCTTTCTGTATAGTTTACAGTTGACAATGTTTGCACTAGTTCCTTCCTCCCTCAAATACTGCTTTGATGCTCATCCATGCGTATGTATGAGTATATGTGGGTAATAGACGTGGACAGGGGGCCCTTGAAAAGCCTTGATAATAAACTGATTTTGGTTTCTAATTTTGATACTCTGTTATCTGTTATTACAGAAATAAACAATACACATTTACAATATATGTTTCAGAAAACAGGTGAGCCTAAAGTGCCAAAGTAAATGTAAGCTAGCTAGCTCACTAGCGATCAGTCATGTGTGGCGATTAGCTACATTTTCAGTCATTTGTAAGCACAAGCTGATAAAGAAGCACAGGATTTTAATTCAGTGCAGCAAGTTAGCTTTTTTAGACAGACAGTGTTTCTGAGATCGTAACCAAACGATGTTAGCCCCAGCCCAGCGGCTAGCTTGTAACATGCATGCTGTTAGTTTCAGAGAGGGTCACTGATATGACATGAGACAAGGTAGACTCACCAAAGTAGGTACCTGATAGGTATTACAACCAATAAACCATTTGAAAAAAAGTAATTATATGTATTTTTTTAGTTTTTCTCATTTGAATTTCCCTCTAATTACATTGATTATTTTGAACACAGACCGAGTTTAGGTCTAATTTTATTAAAGTATGGCAGGACTGATGATTCAAAGCATACTTTCCTTATTGTGAGCTGTTTAACCCTTAAATGTATACCAACCAACCTCATAAAGAAATACAACAAAATGATGACCATTTATGTTTTTGTTGTCCTGCCTCTGTTATTTATTATTGTGTATTTATTGTTCTGAATATTTACTCATGTCACACTGTCGTGTATCTCCTCTCTATGCAGTCCTGTGTGATCTGCTGTTGTTGTGTGTTACCCCATGGGGTCTGGAGAACCCTGAAGAACCACATTTCATTCCAATTTATACAAGTTATATTGAGGAATCACAATAAAGACCACCTAAATAAAGACTTGACCACATGTATATTGTGTCCCCACAAGAGAACGATTAGGCTACTTAGAAAGAAAAAAAAATGTATTTAGGTTCCCTGGGGCTTTAAGACAAATACGTCACACTGCCTTCAAAAATGATTTACTTTCCTCTGAAGCATGATTTGACCATCTTTCTTGATAAGAGTGTCTACAATTATCTGTAAAAATGTCTGTGCACAAGCAATGTGTGTGTAGAGGGCACAATGTACAGGTAGTCACTGTTCAAATGTCTGGCTCTCCTTCAGTGTTTGCCTCTCTGAAGTGTGTGCTGGATTGTGCCCTGCTCCGCTCAACATCTGTTATACTGAGGAAAGTCAAATAAGAGAGATAACCTCTATCGGATGTAGGCCTGGAAAAAGCAGGAATGTCTCAATAGGAAAACAGAATAAAACAATCCCATATACTTCATTCAATGACTCCATTCACAGTAACTAGCTGCTCAAGCAATATTCAACTACTGTATCATTGCATAAGACCTCCGCGCTTTACCTGAGGTGACATTTGTTTTATTAATGCTGATGCATATGTAGCAACTACATAGTATGTAGTTTGTGCTTTTATTCACCACTCAGCTCAATTATAACAGTAGGATTACAGAAAGGTAACTGTTTTTACATTTGCTGCAGAAGAAAGTAATCCTACAGTTCTGGGTAAACAGTGGCTCTAAAAAGTATTTGGACACTAACTTTGGTAAATGTAATGATGTATTTAGGTTACTTCATAACAAAACTATATCTGTTTCAGAGAGAGAAACACTGAGCACAACATCAAACTGATGGTAGACCTACCACTTACAGTTAGATGCAAAAGTTTGGGCACCCCTGGTCAAATAAAGGTTTAAAAAAACCAACAAAAAGTTTTGTTGATTTTTTTTTTTAAATAAAAATAAGTTAACACATCCTCTACAGAGAGCAAATGTCTGCACATTTTAATGCACAACTAGATTATTTGCTGAATTTAACATACATAAATATGTTATATACATAAAATGTGGCCTGTGCAAAAGTTATGGCATATTTTACCTTTTTATGTTTTATTTTTATTTCCAATATGTTAAACATGGCAAATAAATAGAAACTCTGCACTGAAATTTACTGAAAACTGCAAAGTTTGTTCTCTGTAGAAGATATCTAAGCATACTTTTACTAAGAAAATGTGTAATTTGACATTTGAACAACAGCAATATAGGGCTGATCTAGATGATTATGGAGGTGACAATTAACAAAGACTCTGTGTGAAAGAAGGCAATGGTAAACCACTTTGGTACTTTGCAAAGCCACTACAGAATGATTATTGAGATAGTGCTATAAGATGGAACATTCGGGTAGAAAAGTGCTTATCGTGGAACTGAGGAACAGCTTAAGGTTCCTGCTTACAGGAGTACACAGCCTGTGGGTACAACAGGGCTTGATGAAAGCCTTCTGGAGTTGCTGACGTTGACAAGTGAGAAAAAATTTAACAAAATCACAGGTGCAACTTGGAGAAGACGGGACATTCTGGAGAAACACTATCCATATCGCCAAAATCAGTTTGACAGCAAAGTCTGGGGCTGTTTTTCTTAAACTGGTGTCACTGAGCTTGTGTTCATTGATGGGATCATGAACTCAGAAGTGTACAAAGGCATTTTGAATGCAAATCCGCTGAAGCCTGCAAGAAATAATGTCCACAGACCGTTTTGGGATGGCATGGTTAAAATAAATCCCACCTGGTTTGACATTTTGTTTCCTAAAACACTTACACTTTCACTGTGGTACAAATGTCCAAATTTTTTGGGGGCCAATTGTATGTAAACATGGCCAGTGACAAAAAGAGTACATCTTGCTCATTAATGTAGGTCAATTTTTGAAAGTTATCACTTGCCATATTAGCAGTTTTTATTATTTTATACAAAATAATATCATCTACATTGTGGATTTAAGTATTACAAACTAATGCAAGCGTTCTTTAGTAGAGGCAGTGGTTATATTTAGAACAGTGAACACTCACAGAACCATTTGAATGCATGATTCTGCTCCATGATGGAGCATGGAAAACATGGTTCTTTCAAGAGCCTTTTAAAAATGGTTCTGTTTAGCAATAAAAAGGGTTCCACTAGTAGTACTCGAGTCCAGTCTTAAACAAGCGGTCTTGGTCTCGACCTCATTTGGATTCAGTCCTGTCTTAGTCTCTGGGTAAGGTGATCTTGGAAATTGTTGAGGCCAGCTGAGTGCAGTCAATCTGTCTAAGGTAACTAGAAGCTAAATTATTATTGAATATCAATAAAACCAGAATAAACGGAATTAGCAGTGTTTTCTCTCTGAAACTGAAGGTTTTAATCTCTGTTTAAAAAGAGTCGTAACAAAGACGACTTTCTTAATTCTATCACCTGTTGTGCTGGAATTACATGAAAAGTAATTCTTTCGGGTTTTTTTATACATATAACTGTTAGTAATGAAAGTTATTAATACAGTTTAGCTCATCACTCGGCTGTGTGAGACTAACAGGTGTTCTGACAAATTGTGCAACCTTGTCGAAATGTTCTACTGTAGCTCCTATTTATAGATAGAGCTCTACATAAAACTGTATGCAGGCTATTTTGATAGCCTAAATCACACAAAGCAGAAGTCCGCTTCTTATTCACCAGCTTCTTGTTTGAATTTTCCTGTTCCGCCTTAAATGATGCAGGAGCTACATTCTGGTGCCTCAGGCCACTGAGGCCTCAGGCACCATTTGAGGTGGAGCCCCTAACCAGAAAATGTTACTAGCATTAAAAGAATAATAATGATACTAAGAGCTGTAGTTTGCTGTTCATATTATTTTGTTTACAAATCTGTTAATAGAGAAAATAGTCATTTTTGACAATAATTGTAGTTCTTTTTGTCTATTTTTTGCTGTGTTTTTAGCTGTTTTCCCTCTTTTATGTGGCAGTGTAAATTCATTAACTCCCTACAACAGTCATTGTTACACATAACGGACAGTGCAGTATTGTTTAAGGCTATATGTGTAATGTTATATTTTACAAAATGTAATATATAATATAATATAATACAATATGTATTAGTATGTATAATGTATTAGCAATTATAATAAATGTTCCTAAAAAAACTTAATCTGGTCTTGGTCTTGTCTTGGCCTCTGCCAAACCTGGTCTCGGCCTTGACTCTGACTTGGACCTAGCAGTCTTGACTACAACACTAGGTTCCAATATGGTCATAGAACCTTTGTGGTCCTATATATAGGCCTTTTGTTGTTGAACTTCGATCACATCATCATTAATCCTGTAAATACAGTGTGTCTCATGCCACTGTTAAATGGATGTTAGCTAGCATGCAACCTGATGCTATTAATCCCTTCACAAGTTCTTTGTGACATAAAACTGCTTTCATTTCTGAGTGATTATCCCATTATCATAATTATAGACTGACAAGGGCTACTTGTCTTTGTGTGCACCACAATTACCTAACCTTCAAAAGATGCTCTAAAGCAGTGTAACTGATATGCAAATGTATTCTAATCTCCCACAGTTTAACACTGTTCATTTAATGTAGCCTATCAGCCCATGTCCAGTATTCCTCAGTGGTACCACTAAAGGATATATTTAACATACGGCAAGTTCTTTTGTAAATGGATTCAACACTTTAATAGTTAGCTGAGCTCAGCTAGACATGATTGATGGCTGCAATGTCAACTTGACATTGAAAGGGCTAGCCTGTCTTTGGATATGGGGGGTCAATCACTTTTCTGTTCAAAAAGTCTTATCTGTCTCATGAGAATGTTATTTTAGAGCAGGAAGGTGAAAAGAGCGAGAACTTCGACTTCTTGCGGTCGCCTTCTAACTGCCATGCAAATTAACCTGCTCTGAGAAACGTGCTGAATAAACAGCGCTCACAAAGGAGACAGGACTAAACCTCTGTGTGTGGCGAAGGCTCAAAAACCTGAGAAATCTCACTGTTATTACATAAATCACCTTTAAAACAATAGCACGCTAATGTGAATAACGCACAGCTTTTCACAAGATTTGTATGTAATCCATGCCTCACCTAACATATTTTAGTTTTTTTAGTATTTTTTGAAAGATCCAACTTTTTGTATACAATCACCAAACATGGAAAAGTGTTCTTAACTTTTAATGGAAGTAAATGGAGAAATAGTTTTTTCCAAGTAGTTTTGGATCATTTCTGTTGGTCTGCTCACCATAAAATTTTGACACAACATAAAGGGCAACTGCCTTTTTCAAATTATGTCAAAAAATGAAAAATGACCAAATATCATACATAAAAGAGATACGAGGTTTCGTCCTGAAAGTAATAATATGCTATAAATGAGAACAAGAGCTGAGTTTCCAGCTCCTTCCATTAATGTGCAATTCAGCTGAAAGTGGCAGGAGTGCAAATGTTACAACTCACCCTACAGGCGGTAATTAATTATAAATTAATTAACTGTAAATTAATTGTAATAGACTGAGGGGCTAGTTGGAACAGTCACTAATAAGTCTTGTAAAATGATTCAAAACATGAATAATTCAATATAACTCTGCTGTTTGGGCCAGATGAGATCTCTTATTGTTTATTTAGGTTGGCTTAGTTGTAAAGTTGTTAATACTAACCCCCCATGTGGAGGCTGTCTTGTAGCCTGGTAGCTCTAGGAGTTGTCTATATGCTTCAAAATAGGCACCAAGAAGGCGAATAAAGTATGAATTCGGTGACACACAACTCACCAATCAAAAACACTTCTGATGAAAAAAGTTACTTTTATATTACAGCCTTGGGTAAAAAAAACTGCTACAGGGACACAAGAACATGAATTTAACTACATAAAATAGCCATGATACCTTTTTCCCTATGTTAGTTTGTGCCCCACTCTCCTTTGTATTAGGAATATGATGTTGAACACCACTTTACATTGCGTGTGCAGTTCATGCAATTCATCCAAGCCTGTTTTAAATGAAACACAGCGAGTGTGAGAGAGTGAGGGTTTGCATTGGTGTGTCTGTTTAACTGTGCAAACACAACACCATGCTGTGCAATTGCAGGGCCATCATCAACACATTGACGCAGGCAGAACCTCTCTCTCTCTCTCTCTCTCACTCTCTTTCTGTCTCTCTCTCTCTCCCTCTTTCTCTCTCTCTTTCTCTTTTTTCGGACAGCAGAACACTTCTTATGGTGTCACTTTAGTTCAAACTAAAGATTAAGTGTCTGTAAAGTCCGACTAAAGTTTATATAAAACACTTTTACCTACATACATACATACATAGGGACATTTTACTGTGTCATTTTTAAGGGAAATCTTTCAGAGTGGTTTAATGTGAGAACCTTACCAGTCAGAATTGTTCACAGTGGTGGTGACAGGAACCAGACATCTGAAGAGTTTAACGCTTTTAAAAGCTCCTTCACAAAATGTTATTACCTGAATTGGTTATAAATGCTGACTGAAGTGTGAGACATTGTCTAACAATAGTTTTGAGAGCGTTTTTAAAATGTGTTTTTAGGAATCCTCTCATGGTGCAGGACATTGTGAGGCAAAATAGTCCCCAAAGAAACATATATTTTAGATTTACCACTACTTTACCTTCATCAACATTACATATAAAACTCAGAAGATGTGTGTATTACTGAAATTAAGAAATCCTTCTAAAATCCCATTTCCAAAAAGAGTTGGGATGTAAAATGTAAATAAAAACAGAATGCTTTGATGTACAAATGATTTAAATCCAAAATTTAATGAAAAATTGAACAAAGACAACATATCAAATATTGAAATTTCATTGTTTTTGGAAAAATAGATAGGCCCATTTTGAATTTGATGCCAGCAGCATGTTTCAAAATAGTTGGCACAGGGGCAACAAAAGTCTGGGAAAGTTGTGTAATGCTAAAAACAACTAATTAGGCTCCTTAGCAACAGATCAGTAACATGATGGGGTATAAAAAGAACATCTCAGAGAGGCTGAGTCTTTCAGAAGTAAAGATGAGGAGGGGTTCACCCACTGTGAAACACACAAGCAAATAGTGCAACAATTACAAGTGCAAGAATAATATCAATGTAATATAGCAAAGAACTTGAGGGTTTCATCATCTATGGTACATAATATTATTACAAGATTCGGTGAATCCAGAGAAATTTCTATGTGCAAGGGACAAGGCCGAAAACCAACATTTGCTGACCATGATCTTTGGGCCCTACATTAAAAACAAACACAATTCTGTAGTGGAAATCACTGCATGGGCTGAGGAACACTTCTGAAAACCACTGTCTGTGAACACAGTTCATTGCTGCAAATGTAAGATAAACCTCTACCATGCAAAGAAGAAACCACATATAAAGAGGATACAGAAACACTGCTGCCTTCCCTGGGCCCGAGCTTATTTAAGATGGACTGAGGCGAAGTGGAGAAGTGTCCTGTGCTCCGACAAATCAAATTTTTAATTCTTTTTGGAAATCATTAACAGTGTGTCCTCCAGACTGAAGATTAGAGGGACCATCCAGCTTGTTATCAGTGCACAGTTCAAAATGGGCATGTATTTTTCAGAAAACAATAAAATTGTTCAGTGTCAACATGTGATATGTTGTTTTGGACTATTTTCAATTAAACTGAGGGTTTAAATGTTTTGCACATCATTGCATTCTGTTTTTATTTACATTTTGCACAGCATCCCAACTTTTTTGGGAACAAGGTTGCATTATTTTACTGTATCAATGTTTATTTGTATTTATTCTAATGTTTTACAATGTTTTTACAAGCAAAAACACTTACTGCCCAGTTTTAAACCATTTTCTTAGCTAAACTTTGCACAGTACTGTATATATATATATATATATATATATATATATATATATATATATATATATATATAGCGTTTCATCTTTTATAACTTCAGAAAATCATTTAATAACTTTCAGTGCTTCCAGTGTTTTCCTCTGCTGTACCTGACTTCTGAAAGCTTTGAAAATCACTATCAGTTGATTTATTCAAAGAGGCGTGTACGGAAAACAGTAAAGCGGGCCTCCTGTGACCGTGATTGAGAACCACTGTTTTACATAATGATGTTGAACTTCCAGAAATGCCTCTGGGAACATCCATACATCAGTGTTCTGAGACTGAAGACAATTTCAAGAGCTATTAAGGATAAATGGTCTTAATGATAATATCTTACAAAATAGGCCTTCATATTATTATATTGTATTGTCTAGTGGGTGGGTCTGCTCAGCCCTGAAATGCACCCATCTGAACCCAACTGAATACTGGTGACTGACTGATGAGCAGGATGAAAATTAGCCTTGTTGAGGGAAACGTTTGAAGAAAATTTTAAAATTTGCAACTGTTCCTGACAAACAATTCATTGGAATTCTAAAGATCAAGGCTGTGTAATTGGACTTCCTTGAATGGGGTAATTAAAAACGCCACAAGCAGTAAATGTTCCGCTACTCATAACCATAACCGTTTGGAAGTAGTTAGGCAAGTTGTGCATTTGCAAATTCCTACTGAATGGCATTTTGGGGTCCTATTTAAAAATTACACTACAACACAATTTTTCAGGCAAATTCTTACTAACTTGTTATTCACAAAATTGCCATAATTTCACAAATGCAAACATCATAATGGCCACACTGATGATAGCAACTTATGGTACCAATTACAAAATTCAGAGAGGTACATGCAGGGCGTTGTGAGGCAAGACAGTTCACAAAGATTTTTTCAGATTTTTTTACCATCATTAACGTTACATATAAAAACTCAGAAGACACGTTTAGGTTCACTGGTGGTTTTGGATAGTAAAAAACTTTATAACCACCATTATAAAGAAATCTGAGTTGGTAAGTTTCTCTAAAATGAACCATCTCACATTAAACTACTATGAAAGATTTTGTTTGCATCTCAACAAATGAATTCTACAGAAATTTTGAAAAATCAGTGAAATTTCCTTTAATACTTCCAGTGAATCATTTGTGAGAGCCATGTGCAAATTTCCTAAAAGCCTCTTCAGTTTCTTTAAAAATCTCTTCATGATAAAAACATTGTCTATGTGTTTCACTAAGAGTGCAATTTAATCTCAATGTCTATGAAATCCCTTAATTTAACAAGTTCCAACCTACTGATGACCATAATGGAGACGACAATTTAGAGAACAATGGAATTCATTCATTTCTCATCACTTTTCTGACAACCTTCAAGCCGGTGCTACCCCACTGTTGAAAGCTAGAAGTGGTCCAATGACAAGCTGTGGTCCGTGGATTTTTAGATGGAGGACGGGGCTCTGGGACGGTGTTTACTCAGGTTAATAAAGCCTCCCTATAAATGCAAGCTCTGAAGTCAATGGAGTGAGCATTCCTGCACACAAACCTAACTTGAGGGCTTGGCTACACACCCACATCAGGTTCACACACACAGCCAGGGAAAGATTGACACTAGCACTGTTAGTCAGTAGTGAGGTTAGTAATGTGGTGGCGTGTGCCTGGAGCCGGTCGTACTGCCTGCTATCCCGACATCACCCACAGCCTCCAGCTTCATATTCTTCAAGCAGCCAGAGAACATCCTGCATCTCTGTAGAGCTTCCAGAAGATACAGGGGGGCCCAAACTGAATGCCCATCACCTGGCGATCTAAGACTGGACAGGAAACGAGAGGAGGCTGTTCGTCGACCGCTTCAACAGGCTTTGACGCAAGAGACAGAAGAACCCCTTCTGGTGCTTTCTAGGACAGAAGTTGCACCTGCACAGGTGAGGACAAGTAACCACAGATTTCACAGAGATGTGAGCAACATCAGGAGACAGTGCTTAACAACCTTAGCATCCATAGACCTGTTGATGGGTCCAGACTTCTATTTCTTACTTCTGCAATTTAATAATAACATTTCATATTGTTTTCTATGTAGTTACTGTATGAAAGCAAACAAGCCCCATGTGATAAAAATAACTTCCATTGTTAACTTCATGATAATTTTCAATCATTAAAGAGGACAATTGCCATGGGCCTAATAAATGCGGTCTAAAGATTTTACTTAAGTTTAAATATGGTACAAGGAAAATAAACACAGTAGAAATGCCTGGAGTTTAATGGGTAAAAGAGCACTAAGCCAGCCTCTTATCTTTACCAAGCTTTTGTGTTTTCTTTTGATGATTAATAAGTACTGATATGGCATTCAGATCAAGCATTCCTAACACAGGGAGTGCACCTGTTGTGTGACACTTTGGCTCTTTTCCGTGAATTACTAACGCTAGGATCCCAGTGAGTCATTTAAACTTTGTAAAGGTTCTATCTGTTATTTTGTCCTGGCAGCATGCCACATCTCCACCAGTGCAGACCACAACTGTTCCGATCGAGGAAAGCCCAAGTGACTTTGCTTGGCTGCTGTACAGCACTGGCAGATGAACTGAAATTCAAACAGCTGAATTCCCAAAGGAGCGTATAAATTTCAATATCTCAGGCTGAAAAAAGGCTTCAGGCAGGGTTTTTCAGCTCAGGTGAATTCAGGTGAAGTGACTGATGTCCATGTCTGCTTGATGCTCCTGATAATCTGAATCACTTTTAATGTAAGTCAATGGAACCAGACTTTTTTCCAAGTAATTTTGGGTCATTTCTGTTGGTCCATTCATCATGAAATTTACAGACAATGTAAAGGCCAACAGGTATTTTCAAATTATGTAAAAAACTGAAAAACGACAAAAATGGAGATACAAGGTTTTGTCCCAACAGCAGCGATACATTAGAAAGAATTTCTGAATCATGTATAGTACATGGTGTATTTTTAACATATGTTTCATATGTTAAAGGCACCCAAGGAACAGATTTATATATGTTTTGGCCCCTTGAAGCTCATGATGCAGTTTTCAATCATCAGTCATTTATTCAATAACTTCTAGAAATTATTCAGTAACTTTAAATGTATTCATGTAGTTATAAGAATGAGGAATTGAAGTGTGGTCACTGAGTTCAAGAGGTTAAAATATTCACAGTGTAGTGGCAGAGAGCAGCTGCTTGATGCTCCTGATAAGCAGAATCACTTTATTGTGGCAAGTTTGTTACACTAATATTACACTAACAAGGAATTCGTCTTGGTGAGTGCACACATGTATGACAGCTAATATACTAAACTGACCAGACAAGCAGACAGACTCTTAACAAATATTTAGAGGAAATTTAAATAGAAGTGCATTAAATAGAATATAATCATACGGAATAAACAAAAATAAAAAGCTGTGGGTAGAAGCTGAAGCTAATGATCTGTCTATACTTACAAAGGCGCAGTGATGAAGAGCTAAGGACTGACCTAGGGGTATTTGCCTAGATTTCGAATACAAACCAAGGCCCACCCTATTGCTTTAGCACACAAAGTCATACACACTAAATTGTGTGTGAGCCTCACCTAGCTAGCTGCATAACTGTTCAATATTTAACATAATGCTTTACATTGAAAAACACTGGCAGCTGATTTTGCTCAGTTGTTTCGAAATGCTTTCAACATTTTTTATTTTATATTACTATTTGAGCAGACAACAGTTTTTACAAACTCTATTTAGAGGTTCATTTTTAATCATACATTCATTTAAAAAAAAAAAAACTGGACCCTGTTTTAAAATGACTGGACCTGGAGGAAATCAGTTCCACGATCTATAAAGAGATCTTCCTGAAATATAACCTGCTACAGTGTTTTCACACCTGGCGTAGAAGTTGAGCCAAGAACATAAAGAAACGCCAAAAGGTAAACAGAAAGACAAGCAAATGTAAGTTGGAAATACTGTCGTAATTGAACCTGGTGACTGAGCCAATGATTCTTATCAAGGTCATGTCATAAACTGGATGACTTGGTGGGAATGCAAAAATTTGCATGTTAGCATACCATGCAAGTTTTTACGGAAATATTTGGACAGTTTTGTTTGTGATGAAATCATCCGTGAATTGAAAAGCATGTTAACCACTACCAGGAAGAGTATGGTTGTAAAAAGCCATTCACACTTACAAAAAGCCTCAGAGAGAATTGTTCTAGCATTTTTTGATCAGATTTCAGAGTCTTGTTTGAATATTTTTTTTAAGGGGAATTCCACTGAACGTTTCTGCATAATTCAATCATTAAGATGTCAACAAAGTCAATCAGAGTGGTTTAAGGTGAAATGCTCCGTTAGAGAAATGTACAGGGTCCGAATTGTTCACAGTGGTGGTGATAGGAACCAGGTGTCTGAAGAGTTTAATGCCTCTAAAAGCTCCCTTCACAGAAAGGTATTACATGAAATGGTTGCAAATACAGGCCTGATGCCTGAGACATTGTTTTACTACTCCATTCATGCAGAGGTTTGTAAAATACATTACATATTAAACTAACTCTGTACATTTCTCTAGAAAGGAGCATTTGACATCAAACACTCTGAATGATTTTGTTTACATCTCAATGATGCAGAAATTGTGGAAAACCAATGGAATTACCCTTTTAACTATCTGGCTGACGTGCTGAGAGAATTGTCTGCCTAATGAGATACATAGAGTTTTAACTAGGTTTGAAAACAAGTTTGCTAAACTTGCCAAATCTGACAAATTTTCTTTTAGTTGTAATGTAGAAGCTCAGGGGGAATACGGTGTTATCCGGTGTGCTTAGAAAGCACTGTCTTCCAGCACGAGTGACAAACAAGGCATATATGCAAATATATAATTTTGCTGTAATGATATCTTGAAAAGAGGACCAACAGGTTCTATTGGTTATATTGCTAAAGTCTGGCCTTTTATATCCCAGAGTGATGCAGAGAAACGTGTTCATGCATTTCTTATGAGCAGAACTGATTACAATAATGCTCTTTTTACAATCCATCCTCTACAATTGTCCAAAATTCAGCAGCACAGACTCTAACAAAAACAAAACAGAGATCATATCACTCCCACTTAGAAACTGCACCGGCTGCCTGTGTCTTTCAGGATAGTTTTTAAAGTTCTTCTCCTAGTTTTTAAGGCTCTAAATGACCTTAAAGCACCTGCTTACATCACAGACTGTCTGTCTGTTTTGTGATCTTAGATCTGCAGAGTCTGACCTTCTGCAAACACCTTCTGTAAAATACAGAAAACATGGAGAGACTCTATCAGTTATTCTGCTTCTAGACTGTGGAGCTCAGTGCTCACTTTTAAGAAACATTTCAAAACATGTCTCTTTAGTTAATACTGTACGTCTCTTTGGTGTTTAGCGTTTTAATTAGATTATTGTTATTGCATTATTTTATATAACTTAATACTCACAACTTCTATTACTGTTAAGCTTCATCACCTGTCTGTAAAGCACTTTGGCATGAAAAGGGCTCTATAAATAAAGATTATTATTATTATTATTATTATTATTATTATTATTATTATTATTATTAATTACGAATCATTTCGTCCTGGAGTTTTATGAGTATATCCTGACAACAATGAATAAAATATCACTCCATAAATGTTTAAGGAATGGGTTTTATCTTGCCCTCTAGAATTTGTAACTGTTGCTTTAATGATGTAACACTTAAGGCTACAGCATTTAAATGTCCATCAACAAAGAGAAGTTAAAGGGTCCATCTCCTGCGTTTTTATTATATTTTATTTTTTTTTCTTATCCCTGAGATCCAGTTATAATGTTTGTGTGGTTTTATGTATGAAAAGCAATCATATTCATTTTAACATGACCGTTTTCCAACCTCTCTTCATGCCTTATAATTAAACAGGCTGTTTTGTTACTGTGCCTTATATATATATATATATATATATATTATATATATATATATATATGTATATAATTTTAAATCTTTAACTTTAAACTCTTTTAGTTTAAAAAGAAAGGAAAACAGGGTTCCTTTTGGGCCCCTTAAAGAGCAAAGTTCCTCTCTTGGTGTGGGAAATAAGGTGTATATTATTTAATTACCTGCCGGTTAGAAAGGAAAAGCTGCACACTGATAGGTTTGTGGTACACGACTAGAGCAATAAGAGCATCATTAGTTAGGCCACTATAATATTAATTGCTGCAATATTTCTTTGACAGCTCTCACAGCTGACCTTCTCTCAGAAAAAGGTCCTCCTGAATTGTAGTGTTGAACCTTTGTGAGATACAGTCAGATGGCACAAAAGCTCTAATCTTGGGCCTATTGTGTGTAATCATTACAGCGTTTTATGTCCTGCCGATGTGAACAGCTCTCATACTGAACAGCTGTCAGAGGAAACACCGGGTCAGTTCTTCCTGCCTCCTTGAAATGACGTCTTGACGCACAATAAATGTTCAATATGCTTCTCTCAGCAGGGAACACTTATTCAGGGTTAATCTTTACCTATGATAGACATGTCGCTACTTTTACTGCAATGACGTTTAAATGAGCACTACAGACCTGGCCAGTGGAGCACTCTGTGTTGTCGCTGCTTGGTGAATATGAGCTTGCATGCCAATGGGGAAATGTAAAAACTTTAAAGGGGAATTCCATCTGTTTTTCAAAAATGTATGCATGTTGTGGATGTGAACAGTCATTTAGAGCGGTTTGATGTGAAATGTGCTATTGTGGAGAATGCAAGCAAGCAAAGTTTATTTATATAGTGCTTTTTACAACAGGTGTTGTCACAAAGCAGCTTTACAGAAAAAGCAGCTTTACAGAAAAATCAGCATTACAGAAAAAAAAATCCGGGTCCAAGCCCCCATGAGCATCGCCAGTGGCGACAGTGCCAAGGAAAAACTCCCTAAGAGCAGGAGGAAGAAACCTTGAGAAGAACCAAGACTCAGAAGGGGAACCCATCCTCCTCTGGTCGACACCGGATAGCAAACATTGTTAGTGTAAAGTATTACAAAACCGGGAAAACAGGTGAAGCAATGGTTAATTTGATTAGTTTTACTTTATGCAGCAGCAGCATCATCGGGAGGGTCAGTTCATGAGGGTGAGGTTTGCAGTATTGTTTCTAGTGGTGATGATTGGAACCAGACGTCCAAAGTGTTTAATGTCTCTTAAAACTGCCTTGCAGAAAAATAGTACATGGAATGATGATGAAGGCACAGCCTGGTGCCTGAGACATTGCGTTCTGATAGTTTAGGCCTAAAAGGCACATGCAGGGCTTTGAAAGGCAGCATAGTACCCAAGGAAAATACCTTTTTCTGTTTTACCACCATCAACATTACATATAAAAACTCAAATATGGACCATTCTACCAATTAGTTCAATCTGCAGAATCTTGATTTTTGTTTTAAAAATGCTGATAAAGTGTTCACACCTTCTTATGTTCAGATTTATTTAAATCCAAAGCATTAATAGAGATTGTAATAAGCTAAATATAAAGAAAATCATAACTTATAGCATACTTTCTTTTGGGAGGTGGTTGTCCCAAGCCCTAACCCCTAAATTTACACTTGTGAAAATCATATTTAAAATTTTTTTGCATTTTTTAGCTGTTTTAAAAAGGCTCTTTTTGATTTTTTTAAGTGACGATTAAAGATTTTGATTTGTTATAAAATAGAATTTATTTATTTAATTTTATTATTGCTACCGAAACACGGTGAAAAGTTTCAGAGCTGATATTATTGTATTGGTAGTGACAAAATGGAATGTTCAATCGTTTGTGTTCCTGTCAACACAACTGTGAAGAAGTCTGATTCAGTAAGTTTCTACAGTGAACCATTTCACTTCAATCCACTCTGAATTACTTTGTTTCGTTTCAAAGATTTAACTATGCAGAAATTTTGAAAAACCAATGGAATTCCCCTTTGAGATTACAGGAGTCTACAGCCCTGCATGACTTCATATACTTTCTATGTCCAAAACCCAAACAATGAAGCGCTGTTTTAAAAAGAAAAGATAAGGAAGGGTGGACAGCAGTTCAGAAACACGTCTGTCTTTGTCCAGTTTCATCACTTTATGTTTCTAGTTAAAATCAATAGGTTAGCCATCAAGCACTGAACATTTCCTGGTCCGTGTATTGTGAGCAGATGTGGTTTTCATGTGGGATCTGAAATATGGTGCACCAAATTTAGGAATGCAAAAAATGAATGGACACAAGTTCCAAATGTTAATAAGTAAGAACGATGATGCAGCTTTACAGCTTTCAAAATCCAAACCCTCTGTCATTTCAAGGAAGCATCCCCCCACCAATAGATTGAGCAATCAGAGCAGCTCAGGCACTAAGAAAGGCCCTTGAAAGACTCTTGCGCTAAACCTATACTGTTAGCCGAATCTATAAACGTTCCTCAGCTCAGTGACAATGAGCACCACTGACCTGGCAAATGGAGCAACTCCTAATTCCCCTGAAATGAATTTTCGAGTCTTTAACCAAACTCATTTAAGGATCAGTCACGGGCTCTAATCCCTTGCCTAGGGAGTATGTTTGCATCTCCTTCTCTGCTGGGCTGAGTCAATACGGCCAAATGCACAAGGGTAATGGGCTTACTGCAAGCTGTTGCTACAGAGAGGGAACGCTAGGCCGCTCAGTGTGCCTAAGCTGCCCACAGATGAAGGAAAAGATGCACCTTCTTTTCCAGGGAGGAGAGAGGGATGAAAGGAGGGAATGTGGGGAGCAGCAGAAGGGAATGAGAGCCATAGCAGGGTTAAGAGATGAGAGGAGGGGTTATTTAAAGGAGGATAACTTCATTTCCTTTAGGGTTAACCAGAGGGCAGCTTCAAAGACACTAGCCAAGGCTTCCTTTTGTGTTCGCATAGAGACGCGCAAAGAGAGGCACTGAAGTGGCCTGAGCTGCTTCCATTCCTTCAATGTGTCTAATGTGACCAGAGCAGTACCTCTGAATAGTCATAAATACATTGACAGCCTGTGCTTAGTTTAATAGTACCTAATTTCCTCCGCTATCACTGGGTGTGGAGCTATCATCAGATTTTATGAATTTGGGTGTCACTATGTCCAAACAAACGAAAGTTGTATCAATGAGCATGTGGCATGCGACAGACCGTTCTGAAGACGTACGAGAACATTGACAGCAGATAATCTATGATAGCCACTCATTCTCCATCTGTGCCATTGGAAGACAACTTACACTTGGCTGTCAGAGCTAAAGATGTCTTCCAAATACCACTATCACTCATCTAAGATATGAGCAATGGACCTCATTCAGCAATATCTTCCTAAGTTTGCTCTTGAGAAAGGCCCTAAGAAAAGATTCTTCAGATTCATGATTTGTTCTTGAACTGCAGACATGCTTGCACCATGTTGTGCTCTTGAGTGTGTGTAGATTCTGTTCTTACCTAAGAACAGATACCAAATAAGAAAATATTAGTGAATGTTGGAATCTTTGTGAAAACTGTATATAGGGGTTTTATAAAGGAATATCTTCGTAAGAGCGGTTGGGGAATGAGGCCCAACGACACTAACCTAAGAGTACGAGGTTGCAACAATTTGTATTTTTCTTAGTGCAAATCATACATATAAAAATATAATAATAAAGTTGTGTAAAAGGGCTCTTTGGAGCAATTCCACAGAAGAATGACTTCAAAATGTTCCATATCCTATTTTAGATAATCATAATTAAACAAGACCACTTTCCACCTCTCTATATCTGTATAGATATATACATCTGATTGGCTGCTCTGTGTTGTGCCCCATTAAAAAAAAGTATGTTGCGGCTGAAACACTCCTTATAACTTTATGACAGGTTTTTATGACATCACAAAAGCAATTTATGCCATTTGGCAGTTTACTTTACAAATATATTCACTGTCGGGAAAAAAAATCTTGTATCTCCTAAATGGAAAAAATGCTCTTAACCTGTTACATGGCCAGGGCCCAGCAGCAGGCCCAATGTTTTATTATACACTTCTAGAACCCAAGAATAGCTCAGCCAGTTTGCATTAAAGTCCCTGTAGTTACTAAATAATAAACCTTAGTATGTAATAAGCCTGAGTTTTTGATGGGGTTAACTTAAAATGGAAGGGAATCTATTTTTTTGCCCAAGTTATTTTTTAACCATTTCTATCAGTCCATTTATCATGAAATTCTCAAACAGTATACAAAAAGTATAATGGTCATCTGGTGTTTACAAATTATGTAAAAAAAGACACAAATGAAGATACAAGTGACCACATGGACCGTATGGACTGGGAAGTAATTGGAACTTTTTAAAATTGGTTAACAAACAATGTTTAGTTACTACATCAAACTCTTTTATTTTAAAAAAGTGAAGAAGATGTGTTTTTCATGATATGGACCCTTTAAGTACCCTAAAGAACCTTCCAATTAATGTAAATGACACTGTGCCGGTATGAGGAACCATTCTGAAGTTCTGAAGAGCTTCCACATGATGTTAAGGTACAAGTTTAAAAACTATTTAGGAACCTTTGTAAGAGTGGAGAAAACTACCACATAGACTGGATGTTTGATAACAGCCCGTCTTTTAAATACTGCATGAATCAGCCTCATCTACTCATCGCTCTCCTAGTTTTCTGTAGATGGCTCCTCTGTCTCCAGTCTCTTACCATTCTGCAGTGTCAAGCTGTCTCCTACGCAGTTCCATTTCATTTCGCTTTCATTAAAAACTCATGCTGACAGTGGAGACAGGGAACTGCGGGAATGACACCTTGAAAGTGAGCAATGACTTCTGTTTTTTTACCCAGACGTCAACCGTCTTTCTGCAGTAGTGACCCGTGAGTAAGTCCTTCAGCCAAATCCGTTTTGGCCCTTGGCTTCCCATGCTGCACCGTGACTTGCTTTGGTCCCTCTTTCCCTGCCCCGCATGTCCTCCAACACTTAAAGAGACCAGGAGTCTCAATAGGGCTCAGAATCCTTTAAGGCAAGCTTGGATTCTGGCTTGGTTGAGCTATAGAACTGGACATCATGACACCAGTTAACGACTAGTACCCTGAGACCAGATTCTACTTGAATGGTATTGAATTGTTGTTGATGAGGATGTTTGTGTCTTTGTTGATGAACTTCCTCTCAAATTGATTGTATATTGTCACTGTTGGGAGAAAAGCTTTTATCTCCAAAAAGGCAAATTACGAAGAAGGAAAAAACATTCTTAACTTTTAAATGTGACAGTTAATGTGACAATATTTTTTAGGTCTTTTTTCTGTTAGTCTGTTTGTCATGAAATTTGGACATGGTGTAAACAGCAGCAGGCATTTTCAAATTTGTAATTTTTTGACCAAGAAATGGACCAATATGAGTTACTATGTCAGAGATTTTAAGGTTTTCTTACCACACACAAAACCAAAAAATGGCAATTTTTTTTTCTAATCTCTTCTCTTCCCTCACCTCAGGAGGCCATGGCCAGTCCAGTGCGGGTCCACCCAGACAGCGCCCTGCTCCAGCCGCCCCGCAGTGGCTCTGCTTTCTCCGAGAGTTCTCTGGCTCTTCTGAAAAGAGAAGAGGGGAGCGTCGAGACCCTGGAGCTGGTAGACAGTAAACCACGACTAGACGGCTCAGAGCGAGGGCTCTCAGGATTCTACCTGTCCTGCATTGACATGCTCTTCACTGAGGAAGCTGCCTGGCTAGTGAGGGTGGCGGACTCCTCGGCTTCGGCCGGTGTCGGACCTCGTCCAGAACCCTGTCCGGAACCAGAGCAGTGCCCTGTTATTGACAGTCCTGGGTTAGGAAGTGCACCACTGTCGCCTGGCCTGGAAGACCAGGTTGAGGAGAGGTCTCTGGAGCAAGTGCAGAGTTTGGTGGTGGGAGAAGTGTTGAAGGACATTGAGACAGCCTGCAAACTGCTGAACATCACACCAGGTTAGAGGCTGGATTACTCCACTTACAAAGCAGGCAACTGCAACACTTTTTTTTACTAGAGAGCATCACTTGGGTGATCTCCAGCAGTGGATTTTGGATGTTTTTATTGTGTTTCTCACAGAAATGTTTATTTCAAAGTTCTAGTCAGGGTGGAGTGAGACTGCTAAATAGGTACCTTTTACAGTTGTGTGTAAAAGTTTGGGAGCCCTTGGTCAAAAGACCTATTTAATTGGTTTTTTAAAGTGAAAATAAATACATGCTGAATAGAACACACTGGGGGAAAAAGAGCCCATAAAATGTGTCATATTTTATGTTTAATATTTTATGTTCAATTTTTTCCAGAACTCAAATAAATAAGAAGATACATAGATAGATAGATAGATAGATAGATAGATAGATAGATATTGTGCACTAAAATTTGCCATACTTAAGTGTTCTCTCTGTAGAGGTTATATTAACTTATTTTCACTTAAAAAATCAACAAAAAGTCATTTGATTGGGGATATTTACACTTTTGCCTACGTGAGATTTTGTTAACTCGGAAGATGATGATGCTTGATAAGCTTTATACAGTTGGAAAATTCTTAATCCGCTAGGTTGGAATTATAAATCATGATTCTGGTCAAGGTCTATAAATCACGCATCCGGTACATTAATTAATAGAGAAACAGTCAAAGGTCTTTGACGCAGACTGCACCTGACGTCAAGCTTAGCTTTACACTCCAGGATGTACTTAATCCTCAGTCTTGCATGTGGAGAACTTTGTTGGAGCAGCTTTGCATAAAGTCTTTTGGTGTTTACTTAGAAGTAGATGTTTACATTGTCCAACCAAGCCCTTCCCCTACACTGGTAAAAAAAAACCTGCCTAAAGGAGTACTTATTAACAGTCGTCCCCTGTCTATGGGCTATTTTAAGAAGCTCTGTATTTTGCCTCACACCACTGAAAAGAGTCAAAATTTCTGACAGTTTAAATATATTCCACATAATGTCTTTGTACTGCATTGCTAAAACCTCCTGAATTACCTGAACCTCACTGACACTGGCTATTGATTTTATTGGTGTGTCCTCTTTGGCCTGCAAGAGCTTCTAACTGTCATTTGTCATGCCAAATTTCACTCCTTGAAAACAATTGCAGTGCACCTCCTTTGGTAAATACCCGTTTCCCCCGTTCACACTTTTCTCTCTCGTTCTCGTTGAATGGCTCTCAAAAAGGTGCATCAAAACACACAAAGCCCTATGCAAACACTTACTAATCCACATGCTATAGAGCTTGACTGATGTCTCAAAGGATTGGGGTAGCTGCTTCAAGGTAATGAGTAAGACAGAGTGAGTCACGCTCATCTCGGATCTTTCAGACCCGGTGGAGTGGAGCTGTGGGAATGTTCAGAAGTGGTTGCTGTGGACGGAGCATCTGTATCGGCTCCCTCAGGTGGGCAAAGCCTTCCAGGACCTGGATGGGAAAGACCTGTGCGCCATGACGGAGGAAGACTTCCGCCAGCGTTCACCACAATGCGGCGACACACTGCACGCGCATCTAGACATCTGGAAATCAGGTGCGGTTTGGCTGGCATGAGCAAAAAACTTGCACATGCACAAACATATGTTTATGTTTTCTGGGATTTTCATAACTTGCCTTTCTTTGTACGCTCAGGTGCCTGGATGAAGGAGAGGTGTTCGGTAGGAGAGAGTAGGGTCACAGGTGGGTCACTATGTCATACCTGCATGCCAACAAACTAGATATGTTTGCATTTTTGTGAATTCAAACTTCAATGGCACGTTCAGGTTTGGTGTTTATTACATAGAGAATAGAAAGAAAACAAAACAAAATTAATGTGGCTCCAGACTGTTATGTTTCCAATTCTTTGCTATCAATTTCAGATTTCATTCCATATTAAAGCTGTGATATGTAAGATATTTTTGTTCAACTTGAAATTAGTAGCATTGCTGAGTCAGGAGAAAAAAACAAGCTAAAATATGGTGTGTGCGCGCTGCTACGAGTCACCTTATGAAGATTAAAATAGTAATTTAAAAGTCAGAGGGGTCAAGATGGATTGGGGAGTTTTTCAGACTACGCCAAACATTTTACTTAACAATGTCACATGCACAGGCTGAAAAAGAAGGTCTAGCTTGATATTTAGGTCTCAAATGCAAAATCACCTTGAAGATATGATGACAATAGTAGATAATTCACTCACAACCTTCACCAAGTTTTGAGTTCTTTTTGAATGCTCTGCGCTAACGATCATCTGATTCATCCACTCGAGGAAAAGGTCCAAAGCACAGCTAGTTACAAAAAATGCTTCCACATGTTGCGTGCTATTACACATTTCCACCAGAGAGGTCACCAAATCCCCAAATATTACATAGTGCAGCTTTAATATTCTATATTATTACACATTTGAAAGAAATTTCTCTATGTAAGGTTTACAGCATGGAAGGATCAGACTAAGAGTGGGAGATATGGCAAAAAATAACATTACGATACTTCAAGGCATTTTCACAATGCACAATATGCATCACAATATTTAGTTTTTTAATGATGTTGGATAAGCTGGAACATACAAAAACGTGTTACCACAGTTTGTTTATTTGTTCTGTCGCAGTTGCCATCCGAAAAGCTCACTTAGGATCAACAAGAGGTTCAGAATTTCATGCAGGCCTGTGGTCACACATGCTGCAGGTTAAAGATTATCTTATAGATGTTATCTATGGTATCCATTTTCAGTTTTTGTGTGTGGTAAAGTGCTGTTATCAAAAATAACAGCATGGATAGAAACATTCTCAGCCAAACAGACTGTGCTGTCGGACCTAACTGTGTAATGTGATCTATCACAATAATCGCAAATACTGCCCACCCCTAGGTCAGTTGTTTGAATAGCCTAGCTATTGATGAATCATGTGAAATTTTTCAAAAAAACACTAATTCAGAAGTCATTTTGCTGTACATTGATTAACTATGATTTGGGCTAATGATCATGTTTGTGTTGTTATCCTACAGGGGGAGAGGAGCTGTGGTCAGAAGCGGACTCCTCCTGCTCCGGTCAGCCTATCCACTTATGGCAGTTCCTCAGGGAGCTGCTACTCAAGCCTCACAGCTATGGACGCTGCATTCGCTGGCTCAACAAAGAGAAAGGTACAGAACCCTAAAGGAACAGATGCCCCCAATAGTGCTAGTGTGGCTAACAGGATATGAAAGTAGCCAGTTAGCTCTGTCAAGCCTTGTTTAAATCTCTAATCCCTCTTATTTATTTATTTTTTTTACTAAGGCATCTTTAAAATTGAAGACTCTGCTCATGTGGCACGACTCTGGGGCCTGAGGAAGAACCGACCCGCTATGAACTATGACAAGCTTAGCCGCTCAATCCGACAGTACTACAAGAAGGGCATCATCCGCAAACCAGACGTGTCTCAGAGACTGGTCTATCAGTTCGTCCACCCTGTATGAGGCCAGCTATCATACTAGAAGAGGCAAGAGGACAGACTGATATCTATGCACTGACACTGACAAGCACCACTAAGCCTACGCTTCTACACTTTACAGGCTAGTAAAACATGCTAGCACAACAGGAATTCATGAGGTGTCCCATCTTTACAATACTTTTCCTAATGCTTTGTACAATACTTGCCTTGAACTGGAAATTTGATTTCAAAACTGAACAAAAAAATGGCTTACTAGTTCCATAAGGATCGTTTTTTTCCTCACAGCTTATGTTTTATTTTTTCCATTCAGATATTCACAGTGGCCCTTATTTATTCATCAACGTTACATACGGTCAAATCTGATAAAATGAGCTCACCCAAATTTCACAGACAATTTTATTATTCGTTAATGTCATCTTTGGTATATCTGCATATATGGAGGGAGTGCAATAGTTTGACAAGTTAAAAAACATCCTTAATTTGCAGTTAACTCACCAAAACTATTATCTATAACACCAAAAATGAGAATAAAAATAGAAAATAACTATTATGCTAATAATTCGCCTGCATGGTAATCCAGCACAAAAGCTGGATGTACTTATTTTACATTGACATTGGTGCTGCAACTATTGCATATGCCATTTAAACACATATTACACTGTGCTTTAGGTATATGCTACTGACGCTGCTCACAAAATAAACAATGCAAAACTAGCTAGCTATTATTGTAGAAGCATCTGCAATAATACAGTGTTTAAATCTGTTATTTCAGGAGAATAATCACACTACACAATCGCTTCATTCTACTGTCTTTAAAAAAAACAAGACACACGCCGCTCGACCTCAACCTCACCTACGAGCACAGCCACTGGCTCACAAGCCCATGAATGCTGTCCTTTTATTAGCTCCCTACCAAACATCTGCATGAATTAGGGCATGCTTCCTGCAAATGATATGTAAATGAGATACTTGAGTGGCTGACACTTGATTTCACACACTGAAGCTGATTCACTATTTGCGCTCAGATCTCTGCATGTCATATGAAGGTTTCATGAATCAGACGCAGAGTAGTTTCATGAAATTATCAGTCACAACTTTGATGAATAAAGGCCAGTGAACTTAAGTGTTGAGACAAGGGCTGAATCTCAAATTCGGGGCCCGCTTTTCCCTATGGTGGTGTACTTTGTGAGTTCTGAAAGTTTGGCCCCCTAAGTATTGCACTACATGTTCAGTAGGGAACTGCACATGTTCAACATGTCCATGTTTGACACATTAGGCATTCTTTGGATGCAGGAGCCATTATTTTAAGACGTACGTAGCGGACTACATAGAAAGCAGGGAGCCATTTGGGATTCAGCCAAGGTTCTTGCTCTAAGTGGTATATGTGTCTGGGTAGATAGTTCAAGACATTTTTCTCATCTCATCATATATTTATAGGAGAAACTAGGTTAGATATATGGGGTTCTACATGAACAGAAGTTACAAAAACATGTCCAGGTATGTTCGCATGGTCTGCCTGTCTTTCACTATCTCTCTAAGTTCTACTCAACACTCAAGCTTAAGGACCTGGGCCCAGTGGCAAACTTCTCAGAGTTAAAGTGTTGATCTAAAACCAGCTTTTGCCTTTTTATGCTTTAATCAATGCACATATCTGGGTAGAGAGGACCTGGTTGTAGTGAAGTTCTCTTAAACTCTTGATAAATATAGAACCTGGTTTGCAACAAGGAACTCACTGTTTCATTTTTGTAAACTCGTCCATTGTACATTGACATTTATCGAACATGCACTCCCCTTGGCCAGCTTTCACACTGCCATGTGAACGCTTGCAGCGTGTATTTGAGCAAGCCTCCACTCCCTGCCAGCTCAGGCACACGTTTGGGTTTGGCTCTGGCCTCCGTCCAACACGCTCTGGCCTCTTTTTTTTTTTAAGGCCTAATCACACAGCAAACTTATTAACTCTCCCCAAAGGCACTCACAAAGGAGAAAGTCTCCACTTTATTGAGCTCCCATGAATGATCTTCCTCCTTAAGACACTTGAACCTCACCTTGCGCTTTCTGCTTTTGGCAGCGAAAGGTGGGCTTCTTGGCTAATGGTTATTGTTATGACTAATATGTTCAGGGCTCATATGTATCGCAAAGGTAAGTTGCTGCTAGAGAGTCAGTTCTTGAGTTAAGAATTAGGCAAAAGGGTGGTGTATTAAAGAATAGCTTTGAGGGAGGCAGTTTCTTTTCCTCTTCAGTACTTGGCTTGTTTTCAGTCAGGTCATCAGTCACTGTCAGAACAAAGGCTTACCTGCAACTGGGGCCTTTTTCTTCTTTTTTTTCTGTGTGCTCATATTTTAATTTAGGCCCATTCCATTTATTTTGGTATCTTTCTAAAGGTGCATGTAAAGCTTTTCCCTGGATTTTTGCTGTGTCTGCCATTGTTGTGAATAATATGTTGAAGTTATTGTTAATACACTAATGAGTAAAATTTTCCTGAACTCTGTTTGTGTCTGCGTGATCACACTTTCACTTTTGGTCTGTAACAATCAAAACACATCATGTCAGTATAGATACTGTAATTTTAGGGCAATGATTAGCAGCTGTAATTTGGACAATAGAAACAAATATTGGTTCCTACATTTTAAGAGGAATTCCACCAATATTTCTCTTTCATTCAGTGTGGTTTGATGTAAAATGGTTAATTGTAGAGAAGCTTACCAATTATTTTTACAGAAGTGGTGACAGAAACCAGGGATTATGCAAAAACAGTCATTTAATTTACTATCCAAAACCACCAGTGAACCTGCAAGTGTTTTCTGAGTTTTTATATGAAATGATGATAAATTAATGGTAAATCTGACACAATAAGTTTTCAAGTGTTCAGATGCCTGGTTCCTATCCCCACCACAGTGTACAATTCTAACTCCTACGTTTCTCTAGAACAGAACTATTCATACCACTCTGAATGACTTTGTTTACATACATACATAACCATTTAATCATTCTGACGAAATTGCAACATTTTCAGAATTCTCCTTTAAGAGTTGGTTAGTTGGGTTATCCAGATGGTGACTAGTTGTGGAAGGATCTGTTGATCTTTTCAGTGACACTGAAACATTTTAAACATCCTACATTGAATTGAATTCTCATACTTTTAGTTCAGTTCAGCAGAATTGGCCCACGTTGTCATTCTTTATACTGGTTGTTACATATTTTGTTTTATATTAAATTGTGTATTATAATTTTCTTAGGCCATTTTATCCTCTGCTTAGAAGTTGAGATCATTATGACAGCATTTATTAGGCTGGAGCAGCTGTTCCTGTTCATGAAAGGTATGCATATCAGGTCACTTCTGGTAAAAGAGAACTTCTACTCAGTGACCTTTTCACAGTTGACACTAGAGGGCGCTAATGACAGAGTCCAGAATGATAAGGGACCTACAGAGCTTTTGTGCAAATTTAATTCTACTTAATGGTTAAGCCTAAGTCATTTCTCAGCATAAAACACCTTAAAATGTGTAAAATGTTATATTCTTTAGTGCTTTCCAGCTCAGTGCCTTATTCATATTAATGACATCACTGAGTGCAAAAAACACTGTACTCTGCCAAAGTCAGCCAACCAGTCCGCACTCAGTAGCTGTAAATGCTAGTGTCCAAACTTGTTTTCTGTAGAAGATCCATCCTTCTATTTCACCAAATTTAAAGGAAGTCACAGCTTCAATATCTACAAATATATTTAGTTAACATTTTTAGCCATTTAGTTTCACTCCAGCTCATTGAGGACTCTCTGCTGGACTCCTGCAATCATGTTTGTGTTATGAGAGGAATATGAAGTGGCAACCTCCCCCATAAACCAGCACTATACACTATCAATGTGAGCACTGTGGCAACGATGAAAAGGCCTTTGCCATCTAGTGGCCACATTGTGCACTGCGGTTTGCAGTCTGTGACCTGCTCGGCCAGCCAAGGTGGACACACTGAACAGAGTGAGTGTCAGGTTGATGTGTTTTATTTTATAGTTGAACAGTCACTACACCAGCATTAAGAGTAGATTACATCACATGAGCTTTAACGTACAGATGTGATCCTGCTGTATTCATTCTCATGCCCTCAGCACACATGGAACAGAAATAAGAGAATTCTGAAGGAACATTTCACCGCTAACAATGAATAAAAGCTTGGAGGGATCAGTTAGTATGTATGTGACATTATGATAATTGGTCCCCACTAGGGTTTTGCTTCGTCATTACTCTGTAGAAGGAATCCTTTAATATGCAATGTCCTTTAAGTTTATGGGTCAAGTTCCCAGACGGGGATTAAACCTAGTCCTAGACTACACAGTATTCTGAATGGAAATTCACCAGTGAAAGGAGAATATGGACTAGATTTATAGGACTAGGCTAAGGTAAGACATGTTTTTCTATGTTTAAGTGGGCCAAAAATAGCTCAGGATTTCCACGGAGATGACTGTTATTAATTTAAATTGTGAAACAAAATATGATCACATTCTTGTTGAAATATATAAATAAATATTTTCTGTAGTCAAAAGGGGATGTCAATGTGACACTTTTTCATGACACTTAATACTAAATCTGTCTGAGGTGGATTGAACAAAGACAGGCTCGTGGTTATGGGGCAAACTAAATATCAGGACATCATGACAGCACCTGAGAAAAACAAGCCAATTTACCTGAACTGAATTTCTAAATGCCAGTGCATTTAGAATCACAGTCCAGTTGCAATAAGGCGGCTAAAACCAGCGCAAGCAGCATTCCGAGTGGAATTAACTGAGTAAACACTGTAGCACATGCCGAAACGTATGTCGCTTCATATACAGGGAGGTAAAAACCATACACACCTTTGACAGGGATGTCATCAAATCAATAAATAAAATGTAAGAAAGGAATGTAATTGTCTTAACCCAGATGCAACGCATGAAGCAGGGCCATATCAGGTACTGAGACTGTCGCTGCCACTCGCAAAAGTCATCAAATATACACAGTGCATAGTCATTCTTGCTATGCTAGGCTTCATGGACTACATTATATCGATGTCAATGTTTTTTTGTTGTTTTTTACAGGAGAACATACTTGTACACATATGCCAGCTGCACATAAATTCATAACGGATACACAGGGATACAAAACCTCTCCCTGCACTGACATGTTAGATATGTACTGCTTCAAAGGCTTCATTTAAGATCACCCAAACCTCTTGGATGGACACAGTAGATACAGTATACTTTGGGTACGTGTTGTGGTTTGTTTTGTGACGGTTTTCACTGACGACTAAGATACAGGAGGAATGTGCATGGTAGACGCTCAGCCAGTCTGTTGTTCAAGAAAGTATTGTGGAGTCTCTGGTTATGTGCAGTGGACAGTGCAGTCTTTCAGGCCATTCTAGAAAGAAGGCCGTCCTCCAAACAAGGCAACTAAATGGGCTCGACGTAATTAGCCGGGTACAAGCCAAGCTGACCACTGTCTAGCCGGCCTTTACACCAGCCTTGTTCGTCTTCGTCCTCTAGTTTGGTCAGCTCGTCACCTGTTAGAGAAGAGATATATTAGATTTTGTTAGATGTCACCTTCTCATGTCCTAGAGTTAATCATTTAGGCCTAGTGACTCACATTTGCCTATGAAATTTCACAGGTCAAATTACATGCATGTTAATGGAATTTGCTGCAAGCAGGGCAAATAAATTTATGTGCAAAACTTCACATTGTTTTCAATTGTTGTGAACTTTGACATGTTAATTCATGTAATAGACCTATAGCCCAACTGCTTTGACTATGTTGACCTCTGAAGGGGTGGCCCATCATACAGCAGCACTACAGATCTATAATGGAGGAAGCGCTAATTTTAGCAGTGGCTAAGCACAGACCTTTAACATTTCTTCCCCAGTGGCTATAAATAAACACATGAAAGAGAGTCTGCCTGGTACGCAGTCAGTCAAAAGACTGTATTATTATTATGTACTTTTGTGGTTTTGCTCTCTGTTTTAGATGAGTTAGCCAGCTTGCTAATTGTGATGTTAGCTCATTGGCTAACTGCAGCTAGCTGTGATGTTAGCTCATTGGCTAACTGCAGCTAGCTGTGATGTTAGCTCATTGGCTAACTGCACACTAGTCACCCTACTACTACACTTTATCCACTCTTTTTTACTACACATCGGTGTGCAGCACTGTGCTATGGCAAGTTCATAATTACCTTATAAAATCTGTATCACTTTTGTGCTTTTACTGTTGATGGTTAGTAAATTAACTATCTTACTATCTGCACCATGGACCATTTCACAAGGCGACACAAACCGCAAATGTCTACTGTGACTGCGGCTTTTTGCAGGACGAAACAACACTAATGTCAGCATTTGAGGGGCCCATATCCAAAATTTGTGTGGCGTTGTATTAAAAACTAAATATCAGGACATCATGACAGCACCTGAGAAAAACAAGCCAATTTACCTGAACTGAATTTCTAAATGCCAGTGCATTTAGAATCACAGTCCAGTTGCAATAAGGCGGCTAAAACCAGCGCAAGCAGCATTCCGAGTGGAATTAACTGAGTAAACACTGTAGCACATGCCGAAACGTATGTCGCTTCATATACAGGGAGGTAAAAACCATACACACCTTTGACAGGGATGTCATCAAATCAATAAATAAAATGTAAGAAAGGAATGTAATTGTCTTAACCCAGATGCAACGCATGAAGCAGGGCCATATCAGGTACTGAGACTGTCGCCGCCACTCGCAAAAGTCATCAAATATACACAGTGCATAGTCATTCTTGCTATGCTAGGCTTCATGGACTACATTATATCGATGTCAATGTTTTTTGTTGTTTTGCTCTTTTGTGCTTTTACTGTTGATGGTTTGTAAATTAACTATCTTACTATCTGCACCATGGACCATTTCACAAGGCGAGACAAACCGCAAACGTCTACTGTGACAGCAGCTTTTTGCAAAACTTTACGTATGTACCATCTTTATTTTTACATGACCATTTTGCAAACTTTCTTTACAAGATATTTTTGTTAAGAGCAAAAAGTGTAAATGAACCCTGTTCTTATTGGCTGCCCTGTATTGTGTCTTATTTAAAAAGCAGCCTGTGCTGAAAGACTCATAACTTTAGTGTGAGTGTGCAGGGCTACAGTGGTGTATGCTTAAATAAGCGGATATATGAAATTGTGTCAAATGTAAACTGATATGTGATTTTGTTTTTAACTACATCATTAAAACAATGAATTCAAAACCTGCTTATTTTTACAGCTTAGTTTCCATATATCACTGCTGTTGGAACAAAACCTCATATCTCCATTTTTGTCATTTTTTAATTTTTGACATAACATTGTGTGTAAATTTCATAATGAATGGACCAAAAGAAACAGCCCCAAAATACTTGGGAAAAAGTCTGGTTCCACTGACTTGCATTAAAAGTAAAGTATGTTTTTTCCTTCTCCTGTAAAGTTACCATTTTGGAGATATTAGGTTTTGTTCCAACAGCAGCGATATGGACTGCATAGACTGTTGAGTGAATAGTACATTTTGAAACTTTAAATATCAGTATCTTTTATTCCAACACAGGGAGAAAATTTTGATTTTACATTATGTGGATGCTTTAAACGAACAGTTTGGCCAAAAACCCAATTCATTAATTTTCCTTTTCATCAATATGTACTCCATCAGCTCAAATGTGCCTGGACTACTGAAGCTAACATGCTTATAACCACCAATTAGCATTGTGCCAACAATCATTACACACTCATCTCAAACCATGTCAAGTTGTTCAGCAATCTCTAATAGACTTGCTGATGTGGTTTCTGACACTGTAAGATATACTGTTACCTTAAAACATGACAAATAGCTAAAACACTAGTAGCACCAACAGGAAAGCAAAATAAAAAAACAACAGGATCAGATGAAAAAAACTGAGCAAAAGAGCCTAATAATCTCATGTTTCTTTTGAGTTTTAGTGGAGATCTAAAGAGAGCCAAGATAATAACACTCATCTTTATCTGCAATGAAAAGTGCTCATGTGTGCTTTTGGTCTAATGCTATTTCTCCTAATGACTTTTTGCAGTGTCACTATTAAGTCCCCTGAGTCACGACTAGCAACATTTGAGCAATATAACTTTCCTCTGGGCAGCCACTTTGAAGGCATGTTAAAGCCAGAAAGGGAAACAATGTATAAAGTCGATTTTTGGCCAAATCTTTAAGGACGAATTCTCCCATTCAGTCAGTGTTTCCTGAGCTCGGCCTCTCACCTGCTCTGAAGCTGAGCTCGTCCTGCTCTTGTCCTTCGTAGTCGTACAGCGCCCTCACCCGCACCCCTTTGCTCACGTCCTCCTCAAAAGGGTTGTTTCCGCCGTTTGTCTCAGCGGCCGGCTGGGCCGCAGTCTGCTCTTCATCTGACCATTCTGCTGAGTACGCCTGGTTCTTTTCATAACTGCTCACACTGCAAAATCAGTAAAATGAGTGAAATGGGAGTGTTTCATTAAAAGGCACAGTGTCAGAAGTTCTTGGGTTGCTTCCCTAAACATGGGCAGCAGTTAAATGAGCTTGTGGCAGGAAAAAATACACTAAATTTATCAACAAACATGTTCATGATACATCTGGACTGAGCCTCAAACTCTCACTCCAGGACCTAATGTGCCCTGTCCTTTAGTAGTTGGGTGCAGTTCATATTTAAGGTACATAGCTGTACTTTGTCCTCAACAGAGAGCATGTTCAATGTAGAAGGAATACTTTAAGTATAAAGAGAAAGATATTCCATTGGGATCTTCACACATCCTTCCTTAAAATCTAAACATGAGGTGAGGTCTCGCTGCTCCAATGTCCTGGTCCCTTGGTGGTGGAACGAACTTCCCTCTGAACTCAGCCCTTTGCAGTAACTCAGATCAACACCCAGGTTAACACCTTATTGCACTTAATTTGAATGAATGAAATGAAATGAACCTTTTAGCCAACTGTGTCTGAACACATTGGAATTAGACCTCCACATTTAACCCATCCATGCAGTGAAACACCACATACACACAAGTGAACACACACACACCAGGGGGCAGTGAGCACACTTGCCTGGAGTGGTGGGCAGCCCTATCCACGGCGCCCAGGGAGCAGTTGGGGGTTAGGTGCCTTGCTCAAGGGCACTTCAGACACGTACTGTCAGCTGAGGGGATTGAATCGGCGACTTTCTGGTCACAAGGCTGGTTCCCTAACCTCCAGCTGAATCACTTTGTCATTTCTCTTCAATCCTCTGCATTTTACCTTTGTTTTATTGTCCACTAACTTATAGAAAAGCAAGCTACACTAAATTTGTTCTCCTTTATGACTACATTTATTTATTTCACTAGATCAAGCTATGGTATGGCTATTGTCCCTTAGCTTACAGATTCTTACACTAAATACTCTGTATTGTTTGGCTTCCATTGCTTGCACATTGTATACGTTATGCTGGGTAACAGTGTCTGCTAAATGACTAAATGTAAAGATACAGTGCGCAAGAAAGATGTAGAACTCTACCTGCCCCGGTCTCCAGTGTGTGGTGTTGCATGATCCCCAGCAGGTGTGACGTGGGTGAGCGTGACTCCATCATGGTTCTTCTTCACCTTCTCTTTCTTGCTAATGGAGTGGCTCAGGTCTGGATTATATTCCTAATAAAAAGAGTTATTCAGTTATTTATTGATTTATTAACGTCTTCTGAATATCAGAAAAAAGCATATCGAATCGACTGTTACATGTCTATGACATTGTTCTGAGAACCATAGCATGTATTTATAGTATGTTTTCATAACAATATCCAGACTCCCACAACAGCATACAGCATATACTGCTATAATGCAGCCTTTAAGCTACAATAATTATTACCTCAAACTGTGGCCAGTTCATATGCATGCCTGGGCCGTGGTTGTTACTAAACCACTTGAGGTCTTCTTGGGCACTGGCGGACGTGATGGTTCGTTCAAGCTCCCGGTAGACTGTGGAATAGCTGCAGAAACAAAGAGGCAGGTTTTGACTTCAAGTCATCTTGATCTAATATTCCTGTTACCAGGTATGAAAATGTGTGCATCAATCTGAAGGTGTCGATTCGGCTGCATCAATTTTTGAATTTTAGAATTGATTATAATAATATTCAATAAAGTATGCACAAGTATGCATTTTTTGCCTACAATAAAATTTGAGGACAATTTTGAAATCTAGAAATCCAAAAAACAAACAAACAAAAAAGCTTAGTGTGTTATTTTAACTGTCCATCCCATTATTTGGTAGCAAGTTCCTCTGGTCACATATTTATACAGTATTTTCTATTTTTTTTTCTTCAAAATAATCAAACAAAATCAAGGTCAAATATGAGATTTCATGATCCATTGAAATATTTTTCTTAATGAATCGTAATCAAATCAGCTAATCAAGTGCCCTACACTTGGTAATTATGCCTGGCAGTATGTATGTAGTATGAAGTATGAAGTTTAAAGGAATACCACATGCAAGACTGCTAATATTGCTGAAAAAGACTGAAAAGCTATAGGAGCCAGTTAGCATTATGGAGATACAAGCTATGCTAATTGGGTCCCACTATCTTTCATTCACTGTTCGCCACCAGGGCATTAGTCTGAGAGCAGAGGACAAACAGAAGGTGATCTCCTGGCTGACCTTTGGTTCTCTGTGAGGTTTAGATGGCGCTTGATGTCCAGCAGCACCTCCCGTAGGAAGGCCAGTCTCTTCTCCTCAAACTGCTGGCACTGGTCAAATACCATCTCCATGTTTTCCATATACTGCGGTGTGCACTTGCTCAGCTCGTCCAAGGCCTTCTCATACTTCTCTTTGGCCTGCAACCCAGCACACAACACACTTATGAACACTCCACACAAGCTACATTACAACATATATGCTTAACCTTTACATGCATTGTTTATAATAGAACAGCATAAAAAGCATTAATTTCTAAATCAAAATATCAATTTAATTAAAAATGCATTGAACTGTTCATGTTTGTGTACACCAGGGGTTAAAAAAACGAAACAGGGGTAAAACTATTTACTTTCAGTGTATTTCTAAGCATCCCTGTCCTTTTCCCTATCCCTCTCTGTCTCACCTTGCCCCACACTGTCCCTCTCCTGACCCACTCTGTTCCATTTTGTTACACACTCAATATAGACGTATACAAACCAGCACATTTGTATGCAAAAGTCTGGGCGCTGATGAATGTACTGCTATGTCATATGCCTGTGTTGCTGTGTTATATGCTATTATAACATGTTTTGTTGAAAATAAAATAACACGTCCTCTGTGATCTACAGAGAACACACTTCGGCACATTTTAATGCACAATTAATTTATTTGCTGAATTTAACATACTAAAAAAAATTAGGCAATAATAGTTCAACATATTGCTGCTGTCAGAACAAAACCTTGTATCTCCAAAATTATAACTTTACAGGAGAGGGAAAAAACCTACTTTACTTTTAATGTAAGTCAATGGAACCAGACTGTTTTCCAAGTACATTTTGGCCATTTCTGTTGGTCCTTTCCTCATGAAATTCACAGACAATGTAAAGGGCAACAGGTAAATTCAAATTATGTCAAAAACTGAAAAACGACAAAAATTGAGATACGAGGTTTTGTTCCGACAGCAGCGATATTTTTATTTGTTTATTCTACACAGATTTGGTGATTTTATCCCTGAGATGTACAAGTGGTATTCTATGCAGTTTGGTCCATTGTTGCATTCCATCCACATATGTGGGCAGGAACTTTTCCTCAGCTATCAGCTGTCCACCTATGTGGACACCATGCATGACAGGGTTAATACCCACCCACACTTCTTAGACATGTAATATCAACCAGACATCTATACCTACCATATAACAAATTACTACAGTGTGTTCTGATCAGTTTATGGGCTCATGTTCTAATCAGCAAGCTAAGACAATCTGTACTCAAAATAATTGTACCACTGTCTGGTTTTGCCCTTGTATTTGTCTGTTTTTCTTCTTGTTTACCTTCCCTCATGTCTCTGGCCATGTGCTTCTGTTTTTCTTTTATTTTCCTGCTCCGCCCTTTTGCCATGCCCCTCACCTGTGTCTGATCTGTTGCCCCGCCCTGTAAGTGCTCATTTCCCCCTAGTATTTAGACCCCTTGTGTTTGCCCTGTTCCTTGTTTGGCATTGATTGTCGTGCGTTCTCAGATTCTGGCTTTGTGTGTTTATTTACTATTTATTATTTTGTATTTTGTCTTGTAGTTCCTGTAGTTTTCTTGTTTAGCTTCTCCTTTGTTTCTGTTTTTTCCCTGCCACCTTCATCATGGACACCAATAAAACTCCCAGCTCACACTTGCATCCTGCTTCCTTGTTTCCTTCGTCTTTCAACATGTTACAAATGTGCATTCAAAGCAAAGATCATAGTTCTAATCCCAAAAGGCATGTTTCTTTGCACTGCCATGCTTTGTAGATAATATCTAGGACTTATTGCTTTCACTACAAATGCTTTTGAGACGATAATGATCGCAGACATGTTTATGAATAGTTACTTTATTGTCACTAATTTAATTCATTACTCATATACACTGTGAGCCCACAGGTCAATCGAGAGTCATTTGAGTAGGAACAATTTCAGGCCTGGCATGGCTAACTCCACTAAAGAGCGGGGTTAAGTGGTTATGATTGATGTAAGGAGACTGATGTTAAAGGCTAATGAATTGACCCCATGGTGCATCCGAGGGCTCGTTATTGAGCGGAACTGTGCTCTTTCACGTTAGGTGGGCCAAGGGCAGGACAGTGATGTCATGGTGCTCTAAGCAGACTTAGATCTGCCATCTTGATAAATGGTGAAATAAATGGCTTGGAGGATTTGCTTTACAGCAGAGTGATCTGTCGCTGCCTAATTGTCCTGCTTATAGTGTGAACTGCCAAGTACTGTCTTGTCATTTTCTTAATCAACGCTTAGAGTGGAAGATATGTGGCCGCTTGATATGGGCAAAATAGTAGTATTGTGATTAGATTGCTACATATTGAAACTGTAATTTATGAAATATAATATGATTTCATGTGTTAAATGTGTTACGTGCGCTGGTGAATCACTAATATGACAAGGCTGGGTGCATTATTGAATTATTTAAATGATCTACTTTTGTTGGATTACAAGAACACCTTGAATCATCAAAACACTCAAACACTCATCTGAACTGTGATTGGTCATGATGCACACAGCACACAGTAAAAAGCACACTGTGATTGCTTAGAGGGCTCATTTGCATGTTTCTGCATTCCAGCAATATCAGTATTGCAAACATACTGCAAGAACAATTAACAAACAACTAACTCTGCAGCCTAATGGACACAGCACTGTGTAAGTCGACCCTTAGTTTGTTTATTTAACTTACAGCCTTGAACCACAAGTTTTTCATTTTTCATATTCAACAGAAAATGCTCACTGAAGCCTCAGAAACTAAATGTAATATCAAAACTTTCACATTTAGTGTGCACACTTTTTGCCTTCATTCCTTTCAAAGAAATTTGCAGGGATATTTTTCCATGGCTCCAAAGTTCAGTCTTAGAAGCTGGTTGCATTTTCTACTTTTCACAGTCCAAATACAAACACATTCAATAATGTTGAGGTCTAGACTCTGGGATGGTCAATACATTGTTCAAAGAAATAGCTACACCTGTATTTCACTTTCTAACAGCTTCTCGGCAGCTACACATCCTTTCAGACCCATAGCGCTGAGTTGTCTTCTATAGAAACACCTGTGGATGTTTTCAGATCTGAAACAGCTTTTAGTGTCATTTATCTGATGGGGCAGTTTTTGTGGTCCACTAGATGTTGCAGGCGGTCATTAGAATTTTTTCAAAAGTGTCATTTTTCAACAGTAGTTTTGCACCTATTTTCCCTTGAAATGCGTCCTGAAAAATGAACAACTTGTATTTAATTGCCATTTTGACTAGAGACTAAATACATTAGGGGTGGTCTCATATACTTTGTAAACGATACTATTTTCATCTTTATTCTGTTAGACTCACCTTCTGAACATCATTTTTGCACTTGTCCACCTTCTCCTGAAGCTTCTTCTGTTGTTCTGCAGTGGCAGATGTCTCTCCCTTGCTGTTAGCTTCTCGAGTGGAGGCCAGCTTCTCCTCCTTGCAGGCCATGTGGTATGCTTTCTTTGTTGTTTCCAACTACCAGGAAAAAGAGTGTGCAAGAGATCAGTGATTTAAAAATACAAGTTAACCAGTAACACCTTCAAACATATTAAACGTGGACTGCATTTGTGTAGGTCTCAATTTTAAGAACCCATCAGAAAGTGCTAAAGGACTGCATTCCTGAGGTTTCAGGGTAGGGTAAGCCTGTTTCAGGAAAAACAGCAGACATTGACATTATTGAAATAAGGCAATTAGGGCCCTGGCTGCCAGCAGTAATTGTGCAGTGGCCGTGTCAGATCCAATAAAGTATTGATTCAGATCTAGGAATCGTGCAAACATGGCCAAATTTAGGCCCAAGGATAATTAACAAGGGTACAAAAGTGTCAGAACAGGACGGTAAACACCCGTGAGAAAGTAGAGAAAAGGAAAAAAGTGGCCAATTTCAAGAACTAGACATGTTTGATGAGAGAAAATGTTACGTAGCCACGCAAATTAAAGGCCAAAATCTTTTCACTGTAAAGACAGCATGTTTCTGCTTTTATGAATCTGTGATAAAGAATATCAGTATATAATTGTATTTTCATCACCTCTTTGAGCTTTTTGGCCCATGGTTTCTGAGCCTTTCTGAAGCCTTCCTCTGCCTCTTTGGTCTCCTTAAAGCCTCCCATCATCTGTTTGTGGTAGGAGTCTTTCTGCCAGTTCTTCACCTTTTCCAAATCCTCATTCAACAGACTGCTCTTGATGTCCTGGTGGAGCTCGCTCACCTTCTCCGTCTCTGCCATCACCGCGATCCACGCTCGCTCCACTGTCCCATACTGAGGCCCTGAGTGAGAAAAGATACTGGATTTTATAGTACGAGTCTGATCCCAACAGTCCCAGTGAGTACTACCACAGGTAGAGAGGGGAAACCATTCAACTTAACAATTCAAACTACAGCGCAAAATGAAAAGGGGCATAAACTAGAATTGCTTCTAGAATGCATCACACCAAAGCTTTCAAACTGGATTGTGTTTCAACTTCAAATTCATATAAAGATTTAAATGTCAGAAATGTAGGGAAAATTACAGTTCAGTATTTATTAATTACCTTTTTCTACTAGCTGTCTCCATCTCTTGGACCAGTCTGTTAATTGCTGTGCATAGGCCTTCTCTATTTTGGCACGCTCCTGGATGCAGCTCATTAGGTCATTGCAGAGTCGGTGACCATCATCGATCCGCTTCACCGTACGCTTGTAGTTCCCTACCTGAAAGACAGAACAAAATAAGGAGTAAAACGTGATCATTAAGACAGGAATTCCTGCTTACGGTACAACAACAAACCAAGAAATACTCATACAAAATGGTCACTGAATTATAGTCACTATTTATGCCCATTAGGATCAATACTGCGTGTCCTTCATCCTGAATTTTGTCCGTAATATATTTTAGATAGATACCTGTATGATCCACAAATACAGCTTTAAGATTGCTGCTACAATTTTTTAGCTATGCTAATGTACTTTTGTCCAAGTTTATAGAAAACAGTATGTCATACAGTGTCAGAAACCACATTAACAAGTCCATTTGAGATCTCTTTTCATTTCCTATTTGAGATTAACAGCTTGATGCGATTTAAGGCAAGTATGATGATTCAATCATGCATAATTCAAATCAGAGGGGTTCATATATAATATATTGAACCTTCCATTACTTGTTAGCCATATTAGCTCAGTAGCACTGGTGTAAATATAAAGAAACAAACTTTAGAGACCAAACATGTTTTGACTGATTTGGTGAAAAGAGTAAACTGTGTAAATGAAGCCTTATTTTAAGCCTTAGTTATTAAATATTAAAATGCTGTTAAAATATCTGTGGTGAATAAGCAGCTGACCTCCCAGAAGCTGTCTGTGGCCTCATCAGGCCCTGCTGTCTCATCGTAGGCACCGGACATGCTGTGAGGTTTGGCAGAACAGGTTTGAGACTGGAGATGACTGCAGCACAGCGGATGTCACCATGTACTGCCAAAGACAGAAAAAAACAAAACAGCGTAAGTGTACTGTAGCTGATATACACCATACGTGTTCATACTTAAAGCTACAGAATGTTAGAATTGAGGATTTGGAGACCTCTTTGGTGGAAATGTGTAATCACCCACAACGTGTGGAAAAACATTTTGTAGCACAGGCTGTCCTTCGGACCCCTTCCCCGAGGGGATGAATTTGATGATTGTGGGTGTGTTGAAAGAGAATTCAAAGAGAACTCAGTTAAAACTTGGTGAAGGATGAGTCTTCCGAGGATGTGAGTGAATTATCTACTATTGTCATCATACAGTATCTTCATCAGTATAATGTTGTTTGTGCTTTTGAGAACTAAACATCAAGCCGGACCTTCTTTTTGAGTGCATGTGACATTAAAATGTAAAGATGTACAACGTAGCTCGAAAAACAGTCAGACACTTTTAAATTATTTCAGGTTTTACAGAGTGATTCAGCAGCACACGGACATCGTTTGTTAGCAAGTATTTTTCCTTCTACTTCTGTCAATTTTAACCAAAAAAAATTACATAGTGCTACTTTAAATAAACACCTTGAAAAGAAACTTTTGAAAACATTGCTGTCAGAACAAAACCTCAATTTTTATCATATTATTTGCTTTAAAATGAAAGCAGCCCTTTACTACACTGTGCGAAATTTTCATAATGAATGGCACAATAGAAATGCTCCAAAATCTGGAAAAAAATTGTACCATTAGAAGCTAAAGCATTATTTGTTTCTTCTTTTATAAAGACATTTTAGAGATGCGTGATTTTGTCAGTCACAACAATACTATAAAGATGATTTTACTGTAATGTATTGCATTGTGGGCCAGTGCCTATACACAGTACTTTTTGTACAGTTGTATGCAACACTTTGAACATCCTCAGTCAAATTACATGTTTTTTTTCTAATTGAAAATAAGTTCATCCTCTACAAGGAACAAACTAATATATAACATTTTTCTGCATTTTCCAATTTATTTGCTGAGTTTAACGTTGAAAAAAATAAAGAGTAATTGTGCATTAAAACGTGCAGAAACGTGTTCTCTGTAGAGGATGCGTTGACTAATTTCCAATCAGGGGCGGCCAAACTTTTGCATATGACTGTACAAATCTGCTGATGCCGATACACAAAAACTTGGCCTGGAATAACATTACAGAAAAAAAGTAACACTTATTTCTATAGGGTTACAAATGCAGTACAATGAACCCAGTAACCCAGTGTTGCCTAAACGTTATATATCGGCTTGAAACATCGGTCAACTCTAAACATCTGTCCGATGTGTATTTTATTAAGCAATTATCTGCCGATACTGATATAATTCCGATATCAGCGTTCATCCCTTTAGTATGCAATTTAACAAAACTGATGGCGAGCCAAGTTATTAATCTACAGCCTCCCATCACACACATTCCCTCCAAAATGATTATAGCAGCCATCACATTAATAGCCCTCTTTTGGCTGCTGGCATAACATGCCTGGGCTCTGCTGTTTAGTCCCCATAACTCTGATAATGGCTCATTGATTTGTCTTCCAGACCACTTTAGACAACAGAATGGATCAATGCACCTGTAAGCACAGGCTCCTGCATACAGAGGTGTTTCATTCACTGTTGAGTAAGAGTGGCTAGGATTATCTGACATGAGAGTAAGACCACTGACGCAAGTAAGACAATGCAGTAGATACACTCTGATGGAGCGACATTACGACACAAACTGAGAACTACTGATGAATCAGGTCTTACACTCTTAAAAGTAAAGGTTCCACACAGGTGCCATAAAAGAACCACCTTTGTTAAAGCAGAGATTCACAAAACTGGTCCTTAAGGACCCCCAAAAAATCCAAATTTTGCTTGATCCTAACTCCCAACACAAATAGATAGAGCAAAAACATTTGAGAACCACTGCTTTAGGGAACCAAAGGTAGTTCTTCTCCTCCATCTCTCCAAAGAACCCTTTATTTTTGAGAGTATATGCATTAATATGTCAGGAATAATTCCAAACAAGGCACATCCAGACTTCCTGACTTTTCACCAACAAGACTGGCCTTTTAAAAGAAATCTTGATCATCACTTAGGCCCAGGTGGCTGCTTCAGAGAATGAAAATGAAAGTGCATAATTAGATCAATGATGTAATTGAATTATCCAGAACTGACAAGACAATGGTTTGTGATTTAAGAGCACAGAGGAGGCGTGGCTCTTTCCAGTGACATGTGGGGGTGCAATGCTCTTGTTTAATAGTGGCCAGCGGGGGAGGAAGGAGGGGCAACACGAGTATTTGGGTCAGCTGAAGCCGATAGGGTAACACTCTTTCAAAAAGACAAAAGAACACGAGAGAAAAACAAAAGAACAAAATGAGCCATAAAGCCATCTGGAAAAAACGAAAATAAAGCTATGGGATTCATAAGTAGCTGATACAAAAACACAGAAGAGCCTCTGGCAGGTGTTGAAGTGTAGTGCCTTTCTTTTGCTTGGTTAATCCATTCCAGTGGCCCGGGGGGAGCTTTTGTTCAGTAACTACACGAGCCTCACTGATATGGAAGACAAAAGCGTTGTAAGCGTGGCTAAAACATCCCATCTATTATCTAGCTTAGCTCACAGCAAGTGTTCATCACGCAGCTACTACCAGCCTGAGGCAAAGAGAAATTAACATTATATCCGGAAAATAAACACTGGATTAAGTTTAAAGAATTCCAAATGGACCAAATGGACCTCAAAGACGGTGATCCAAACTGACTGTCCAGATCAAAACACTAAACAGAGACGGAAAACATATAAGAATCATTTCATAAACGTATTTGCAACAAAACTGGTTTTCTATTATTGAAAACAGAGATTTCAAATGACATTTTTTTATCTAATCATACTTTCCATATTGCTGTTGGCATTTGTTAAATGACAAAGTGACAAAATCCATTGCTTGCATGAAGGTAATTTCATGCCCAGATGCATAATAAAGTGGTCTTCATTAAAAAAAATGATTTCCATAAACACAAATCATAAGCACACGCACAGGATGAAATGCCTGCATGGTGCAGAGGAGCATGTGCCAGAGTGAGTCACGCGCCCCACAACTGCAGCTTTAGCTTTCACTTCATCACAGACAAAACACAACCCAGCACACCCAAACAAAGTGCCCCCCACCAACCTCTCATTCACTCTAAAAACACGTTCACGCTCTGCTCTCAGACAACAGCAGAGGAGACAAAGAAAAAAGACAAAGCTAAAACGTAGCCCCTCAAGAAAGCAGTGCCATGGTGACAATAGAAGCTTACCCGCTCTCCTCCATTAGATCAGGGCAGGAACTGCCTTAAGATCCAGGCACATGGGGCTTCCCTCCCAAAACCAATCAGAGCGACTCTCCTCTCAACACGCTTGTTATTGTTCTACTCCTCCTTTCCGAGTTATCATGCATTCATCCACCTCAACCCGTCCACTGTAAACCACTGGAGTGACCAAATCCACTCTGTATGGGGTATGATCGGAAAACGGGGAATTACTAAAGCGGGGTTTTGTGGGTGTTGCTGCAAGGTTGTGTGTGCGTGCACACAGCTGTGTGTGTGAATGGCAGAGGGGGAATCCAATCACCATCTGCTCAAGCAGTTCTGACAGCTTAGGGCGGTGGGCAAGTGAGGGGAGGGATGAGGAGGCAGTGAGAGTGTTTAAGGACAACTATGTTATGTATTGATGATAGTAATAATAAAATATATTAAGGATATAAATAAATTAAGGATACTGCAGAATCTACTTAATATTTTGATGATTAATAGAATAACCTGATTTCTTTCAAAAAAGGCCAAACAATACAAAATAGAGACGAAATTAGAGGGGGATACCATCGATTTTTCTAATTTTCTGCATATTTCACTAATTGAGCTGTAAACAAAGGCATTCACAGTGGTCTGATGTGAAATGGTACATTATAAAGACATTTAAGCTAAGTTGTTTACAGTGGTAGTGACAGGAACAACCAGAGGTCCCCATGTGTCCATCATCAATGTTGCCTATTCATTTGCTATCCAAAACAACCAGTTTTTGCTATTTAGAAAACAACCAGTGAACTCAGACATATCTTCTGAGTTTTTCTATGTAAAGGTTTTGATGGTACAATAATGTTAAATTGTAAATATAAGATTTTTAGGGACAATTGACCCTTACAACACTCTACCCCTTTGCCATGAATGTACTTACTGAAATACGTTTTAGGCCAAAACCTTCTCTCAACATGTCTCAGGCATCAGGCAGTGTATTCATAACCATTTCGTGTAATAACTTTCAGTGATGTAGCTTTTAGAGTCTTTAAACTTCTCAGATGTCTGGTTCCTACCACCACCACCATGAAACATTTTGCCTTGTTAAGATTCTCTACAACAGAGCTTTTTTAAATCAAACCACACTGGATTACTGTGTTTACATCTAAGTGAATTAATTATGCAGAAAATGTAAAAGATTGGTGGAATTCCCTTTAATAATAATTAATCATAGCCTAAAATGTAAAAACCTAAAACAGCGTTTCTCAACCCAGCCCTCCAACCTAACTCTCAACACACAGGGATAAAGGAAAAATATGGATCGTCTAGGGGACCCTGAGGACCAGGTTGGGAAACACTGACTCAAGATAGTTATCATCATAAAAACTGCCAACAAATCATTGCAGATTAATTTAGAAGGAAGATTTAATTTATTTTTATATGTTTAATCATATTTGTGACAGCCCCATATCTATATACCTATATCAATCGAAGAAAAACTGAATAAATGTGATTCCTATATTATCCTATATTAGGAAAAATATGCAAAAAGTACCACTGAAGTACTCATATTTGAGTACAGCTGCTGAGAATCACACTGAACTTTAAAACACTGTGTCTCCTATCAGTACATTAATGTATGCATATATGGGTCTAAGGGAGCTCTCCTTCATTTAACAGTCCTACAGGTTAAGTATGTATGTAGGGATGAATATGAAGCAATTATTGGGAAAACTGCATTATTTGGATAAAATACTGGAAATGTGTTAAATTTCTCAACACGTGAAATAAAGAAGCACAATGATTAAAAGTCATTTAGCTCAGCTATGCGCCACACCGCTTTCAGATAGCTTATCTGAAATTTCTCAGATGACGTTCAAAGTCTGAAAGCAAGAATGTAATGCCGCTCTTTATCCGCACCGCGCAGCATTAAAGCAATACCATATAAGGTCAGTGAAGTCTTCAGCAAAGACAGTGTCAGTGAGGTTGTGCAGTGCTGATTCAATAACATTTAAATGAGAGCTCAAATAATCTTCACAACACGGATCGACACATAAGTCATATCTTATCGCTGCATCGCTTCTATCAAGCAAGTCACATGCATGTATAGACATCTCTCTCTCTTCCATAGTATTTTCCTTTCAATTCCTTAATGAATGTGGGGAAATAATCATAAGAAGTATCTTTCAGTTATTAGTATAATAGTTGTGCCAAGCGATATATAATTAATATGGGTATAGCAGTTTTGGTGTCACATAGTGATTAGAGTCAGTTTTGATAGACATTTTGTGCACTTTAAACATGGTACCCAGTAACAGAGAGTCAATTAAAATATATGAAGTGAAAAAAACTATTTAAAATATGTAAGAACTGAAAGATAGCAAGTTTCTATTCTAGAAATCTGATTTATATCTGGTTTATGTGTAAATTACTGTTCTAAAATGTGAAAAAGTTAAAAAATGTTATGGATATAAAAACTCCAGCAGCACTGCTGTGTCTGATCCACTCGTACCAGCGCAACACACACTAACATACGACCACCACATCAGTGTTACTGCAGTGCTGAGAATGATCCACCACCCAAATAGTACCTGCTCTGTGAGGGTCCATGGGGGGCTCAACCACTAAAGAACAGGGTAAAAGTGGGCTACAGTCTGTAATTGTAGAACTACAAAGTGCACCTATATAGTAAGTGGAGCTGATAAAATGGACAATGAACGTAGAAACAAAAATAATGGTCATAATGTTATGCCTGATTGGTGTATATTTTTGCCAGTGGAGACTTTTGCATGATCAGCCAGAGAGAATGAATTTATTGGGAGGCGGGCTGAAGATAGGCAGATTAGGGGGTGGGGGGGTGGATAAGAGGAGAGCGAGAGTGCGTAGTGATTGATCACACTGCCAACATTAGGAAAGCGTAGGCAGTGAAAACAGACACACAGCCCAGAGGCAGCCAGGCCAGCCTCAGTAAAATTCCACTGCACCAGCACAGCAGCCTGAGCACGCCTGGAGCATCCACACCCCTCCACAAACACACAGCACTCGAAGTTTGAGCACATCCTCAAAGACAGCACGCCTCTCCACAAACACGCAGCACTTTAAGCAAGCACATCCCCAGAAAGAGCTGGCTCTGCCAACGCTTCTTCAACTTTTACAGAGGATTTCAATTCTACAAATGCTGCAAAAACGTTAGACAACTGATGAAGACATAGTAATTAAAATAACCTCTGAGGAAACTACATCTAAGAATGAAGGCCTGATGGATATGAACATTCTGTGGCCAATACTGATACAGTTCTGAAGTTTTTAAACTAATAATAATTGGCCGATATAATTTTATATTTATATTTTAGGTCTTAATTTTGCTAAACAGTGTAATTGACTGATATACTGCAATGCAATAAACCCAATTAAACAGGACTAATTATGCTCTCTTTGTAATGAAACATGCAGTTGGTTAGTGTTCACAGAGTATTGACAATATCCACAAAATGCACAAAAGTGTATTGTTTATCACAGTAACAAAATCTACCACGACAACAATACAATACTGTCATATTGCCCACCTCTAGTTGTTTTCATGCAAAATGTTAAAGGCTGGATACCTTTTAAATACGTTTTTGGCAGAACAATCTAAGGTTTTGCTCTATCATCGGGCGATCGCAAGTTCGAATCCCAGCTGCAATCAAAAAAAGTTGCTAATTATCTGCGCAACGTCACCAATATATATGGGTTATCAATATTGGTCAATATTATCAGTTAACCAATATATTAGTTAGATCCTACTAAGAATATTTAGAACTCTAAGATAACTCTCTGTTTATCTGGCGTCAACAGCTCCACTATACGTTCATAACAATGAGAACTATGACGAAATGTATCAGAAGGTGGTCGACTATCAAGAAAATTTGAAAATCTGACATGACCTCAGTGCCAAAAGACTGTTGTTGCCATTCCCTATTGGTTTCAATAAAATGGTCTGTTCATTTTCTATATGAACAAAAAAGGCACAGACAATATAAAACACTATAAATGGTTCTTTCACATAAGCCCAAGCAAGTCGCACAGAAAAGCAAAAGAAATCAATTCAGGGTGCATCATACTATGCACAGACCAACAATAAAGGAATTTTACTGCAGCATTTTACATGGAGTTATGGCATAACTGAAATCTGGGGACCAAATGTCTGAAACACGTCCTCCTCCTCCTTCTCCTCCTTCTAATGTCCTACAAATTCTTCCACCACACATGGCAGGCATACTCATAAAATGGTGGAAGCCAAAATTGTCAAACCAGTTAAACACACTATAAAACTAAATAGTATAATAAGTATAATAAATTATACTACATTAAAACGTAAGGTAAATCGTAAATGTATGAGAATGTCAATAATATGAACATATTCATAATTAAGTGATTTTACTGCATCATTTAAGTAATTGTGAATTGTTCTGTTTCATTCAGTACCAAATATCAGAAACTACAAAGTCAGTATCCGTGAGCCAATAGGCTTGCTCCAAAATCTAGGTTGCAGATTGGCTGTCTTAACTACATTCTGTGAGCACGCTATTAACGCAACTGCTTCTTAATTAGCCTGCAATTTGTTACAGTCAGTAAATACATCCATTTCCAGCACTTCACACGCGTTTGTGGTTTAAGCCAGGCTCACTTTTGGTTTGTAATTTAAAAAAGATACCATTTAGAAAACAAGGTGTTAATATTGGTATTGATATCAAACCAATTTTAATTATACCCAAATCTTAAACTGCACATTTTTTCAATGTATCCAAGTGAACAGAACTAAAACGTTCTGGTCAAACAGGAAGATCCAGGAAGTCACACCTAATATATATGACTTGACACTCAATAATCTATAATGACCCAATCCATATCATAACCTCTGTCACCCTAAAGTGCTGCATCACCGCAGCGCCCCCTCCACTGCAGCATTCATGTTGCTGCAGATCAATGCATCCAAGGTCACCAAAGCTGCTGCTCTATGCATCCACACTGACGGCAAAATGGGACCTGCTCCAACTAGCGGCTGCACAGCCACCTCATCTCTCTTTCTCGACAGGGTATCACATTCGTCATTACCTGGTGGGGCCAAGAGAGCCGCAAACACTCTAGCCGGTCCTGTTTCACAGCGAGACTGATGAAAACAAGAATCATGATCATTATCTCTTCACATGAATCAAGCTGCAGGTGCTAGGAGCTAAAGAGGGTTAAATGTGGGGTTCGGGTTTCAGTGAGTATTTCTGAACAACAAAGTCCATCGTCCTGGACCAAAGCTACAGAATTCCACTTAGTTCTAGAGAGTCTAGCACTGCAACCCATGTCATATCCACTCCTCTAAATATAGACCCGGCCAGTGATAAATTATTCAGGCCTTTCTGTTACCTGATAACTGTAGCAACCAACTCTGGACCGCCTAGAGGCACACAAGAGGTCAGGGTTCACTTCATTTGAGCTGTGGGAGCCATCTTTGCTTCCTTATTCTGAATATCTGATAATGTCCCAATTAAGTTCTCTAAAGTGCTCTAAGGCTTAATGAGATTTAGCCAATTGAATGATGCAGCTGGGCAGAGATTACAATCGCATTTATCAGACGACTCTATAGACGAGTCTACATTGTGCGGAATTGCTCTGAATGGATTGTATTAGTTTTCTTGCCAAACATGTTAAGCAGGTATAAAGCATGTGCATTCAGGAAAAGCTGCAAATCATACAGGAAGAAATCTTCCAATTTTTTTCTGAAAACAAAACCACAGACCTACTTGCCAGCTATTTTAACCATCCCGTTTTTTACAGTTCTTCCAACTGCTCAAAGAACATAACACTAAAGATTTAAAAGAGGCAAATAAATGAAAGGGGAAGTGCACTATTTTTTCTAAATTTCTGCATAATAAAATGGTTAATACGTAAACAAAATCATTCAGAGTGGCCTGATGTGAAATGCCCTGTTGTAGAAAAACGTACTGAGTCAGAACCACTCACAGTGGTGGTGACAGGAATCAGATGTCTGAAGCATTTCATGCCTCTAAAAGTTCACTCGCAGAAAGTTACAACAGGTAGTTATTATGAATAAAATCTATTTTTAGGTCTATTCATAGTGGACAGGTGCATGCAGGGTGATGTAAGGCAGAGTAGTTCCTAAAGAAAACTTGTAGTTTTTTTTTTCAGATTTATCACTATTTTTCCATTCATTGTTCATTTTGGATAGTAAATAAACTGTGTTGTAAAGTGACCTCTGGTTCCTGTCACCACCACTGTCAAGAAATGCATTAGGCAGCTCTACAATGGACCTCTTCAAATTAGACCACTCTGTTTACATCTCAGCGATAACATTATATAGATATTTTGAAAAATCAATGGAATTCCCCTTTGAGCAGGCATTTCTAACAATGCGTCTGCATTCTGTAACAGCTCCAGAGGCTTCATAGAGGTATTAATCTCCAAAAAGAAGCAATGTTTGTGACCAAATGTTAAGGTGGCTTGCCAAAGCTCTTCAAAAGAGCATGGAAACTAAAAATAGGGCTGTTGTCTAGCTTACAAAAATTCCCTCTGAATAATTGTGCTATCAGCATGAAATGCAAGTGTGTGCTTTGGACCAAAAGATGAGTCTTTCTACCAAATAATGGGGATTCCATGAGATAATGGAGAGATAAAGAAACAGCTGATTTAGACATGAGTGCAATCAATATGAAATGTGCTCTGGGTCAACAGCTCAATATTTCTATAGGGTTTGGTGAAAGCAGCGCGAGCCGGGAATTCTGAATTGTGAGCAGGTTTCAGCTGGACAAAGCAAGATTATAAGGAAGGATAGCAGGCTTACACAGATGAGCACTCTCAGTATGATAAACAGGATGTTGGGCCTGTGATTTCATGACTGTAGCTCACAAATTCAAGGAAGTGCAAAATCAGTGGAATAAAATCATGGATAGCAGAATTACTGAAGTGAAATGCAGTCATACACTGAGTTACATGAGTTACTTCATTCTATCAGGGTTGCTGGTTCGAGCTTAAAACTCAAGGAACAATGAAGTCAGAGGGTTTCTATGGGATGATGGATGGTGAAGTAAAGTAAAGCAGGTTTATCTAAATAAGCACTCAGTATGAAATGCTGTATTACTTTCAGTGAACTTCCAAATCTTTATACTAAGATCTGGCTTGAATTTGAAAATTCAAGAATGTAAATCAACATGTTTCTTCCCTCCAAGATGATTTAGGGGAAAAAAGGATGTAAGAGGAATGGAGAAAAGCAAATGTGAGTGTATTCTTACTAACTATGGAAGCAAGTGTTTAAATATGAACTAAATATGAACTAAAATTATGGGATGAAAAGAGAGGAATGAAAATGTAGGGATAAAAAAGGGATACAAGTCAGAAAAGCCAATGGGGGCTGTACTATCTTGATGTCAAAACAGGGCAATAAAAACGCTAAAAAACGAAAATGGACACAGATGAATGAGAAAGAAAGATGCAAATGAGCTATCATTCTAAAAACCACAGGAACATAAGTAGCTGCATAAGCCAAGTTAAAAAAGACAACTTAAAAATGATAAAAAGCCACATTAGAAGTTAATCATGTTCACTATAAAGATTCACTCCAACTGTTTAAGTCCCTCATTTATTATCATTACTGTCAGATGTGCATTCTGTTCATTTAAAGGTAATGTCAGCCTAGCAAAGACATCAGGTTTACCACAGAATAAACAGCTCAGTCTCAGTAAAGCTCACACAGAAGATGCTTGACCTTCTCTGACTCCCTTTGTCTGATCATGATGCAACATCCCTCTTCACCCTGATACCAAAAGCAGCTATAAATAAACAGTGTGCCACAAGACACTGAAACACAACACTTTAAACCCTTAACTCCCCAAATCTGCCCACAGCTCTACAAAATGCAGCACAACATATATTTTCAATGATCCCCAAGCAGAGTTATTACCACAGCTGCCTACTCAATCAATAAGGAATTGATTAAAGCAAACCAGAAAGGTGACAGCAGAGTAATAACCAAGGAACCAATTACGTGACCAGCAGAACTTCACCACACCCTCGTGAGAACTGCTCAAATGTCAGAGTAAAAGTTTCACATTTGAGGGCTGGATGAATAACAAGTGAAGAACATAAAAGCCCTGAATGAAACACAAACAACCAGGCTATTTGCATAATATGCAAAACACACAAAATATAGCAAACCACTATTTACATAGATGACATCTGAACATAGTTGTTGAAAATATCTCCATTCATCTAGGACTTCTGGGACTCCTGCTTCTGTTTGTTTGGCCTGAGTAACTAGGGAGAGGCAAAAATAGAATCTCGATACTTAAAGATATTTTCATCATATACAATACATACGATAATATTTTGGTTTTCTGAAGTTGGAAAAGACAAAACCGCACTACTAGTTTTAAACAGTGCAATCAAAAACAATGAGCACAATGATTTTTGATTCAACCATTTACATACTGAGCAGCACTTCTTTTAGTTTATTATTTGTCGTCATAAAAAGCTGCATCACTTTAGAGACTCTTTTAAATCTGTTTTCAATGAAATATGCGGTTGGTCAATGTTGTATAAGTAACAAAAGTTATAGATGGCACAATATCACTTTGTCTTTTCCGATACGATATTGAAACACTGATGCCGATACTAGGGATGCGCTGACATTTTGGCCACTGAAAATTAGGAAAATTACGTGGACATCAAGATACAATGTGATTGTAGGTTACAGGATATGATTGGATCAGATACATTCTTTTTTTTCCCTCCGATAACCCACCCAGCATTTTCTGCTGATATCGGCCTGATACTGATACCCGGTACCAGATCAGTAATTCCTTTTGACGGTATGCACAGAAAAGCTTACTGTGACATAAAACAATTTCATATCCTCATATCACCCACCCCTACTGACACCCCACAGCTCTCTTACATATACGTGTAAATGTACAAATATTATTTGCTTGGAATGATGTCTATTCATATCAAATCTAAATGTAATTGTTCATGGAGAAATGATGCCTCACCTGAGGTTTCCAGCCTAAAAGAAGATCAACAGTTCAGGCTGAGTGATACTCCTCATAGCGCAGATGTTTTAGCAGATACAGTAGTGTTTAATGCCACACCCTGCTGTCAATGCCACACACACACCTAAACACATATCCACACTGGACTTTGACAACCCTCTCAGCGACATGCCAGCCCATCAGTTATTAACAGACAGGCCCCTCCTAGCCATAAACTCTGAGTCTCTTATAAAGACAGGGCTAAACCAAAAAAAGAACACTGCTTTGTGCAACACGTCACCTCGTCTCTTCCAACCTGAGTGTGTACCATATAAGTCAACCGCAGCTCATCACCAGCTCCGACTGTTCAACAACAACATGACATCACCACTGAAATACAATGAATCACCTGTAAAAACGTCTGAATTATTCATGTAATGTATGTTAATGTAATGTAATGTACAGTAGAGTGTTAAACTGGGAATGGTCACTAAGCAGGGGGACCATCTACCCCTAAAAACCATAGAAACATAGGAATTAATGCATAACACTGATCATGAAAGACAACTAATGTTTCAAGCTAATACACACCTCCAGTAACTTCTTATTGCTGTGAGTCATAGTCCCCATATGTAAAAGCTTGATGTCTTACTGTTTTCACACTGGTGTATTTGAATATGCTTTTTGTGATACATAATGAGACAATAATAATATTTATATATTTATAATATAATATATAACATTTTCCTCTTGTGGTTTCTTGTATTCTAGATATCGACAAAATACATATACATACTGCAACTGAAATGCCTTTCAATAAACTAAAAACACAGACATTTAAAGTACTACAGTCGGTGACATGCTCATTAAAGGAACTCCGGGTCTAAGCCTGTGCAGTCTGCTGCTGTTGCTTCATCTGCCTAATCAAGTGCCCACTCCTCAACCACCTTCTGGACCAGTTTGACCACCATGGAGCTTCCTTTTGTACTATGCTGTGCAAACCTCACCTGCATGAATTGACCCTCCTGATGATGCTGCTGCTGCACAAACTCTATTTAATCATAGTCAATGCTTCATTGCTTCACCTCTTTTACCTCATTTTTTACTTCTGTTATTGTTTTGCTATCCAGTGTTGACCAGAGGAGGATGGGTTCTCCTTTTGAGTCCTGGTTCTTCTCAAGGTTTCAGACTCTACACTAAATAAATAAACTTTGACTTGACGTTTTTCTCTATGGGAAAAATGAATAGAGCTCTCAAAAATCTGTGCTACTGCACCCAATGGTAAACAAAAGTTGATATGTTTTGTCCTATGCACATTTTTCTCTGGAATGTCACCAGATCCTCTGAAATACGAGGTTGTTAAATAGTCTAACTACAAACACTGCTACATGCAAGCTAACACTACTGCGCAAAGATTGGCAACTTATCAAAATTCTCCATGCAAACCAGCAAGCTTTGCTAACACCCTCCAGTTTTGACTGTTTTAACAGTGCTGACGTTTAACTTTCAGGCAACATCATGTCATCATTCCAATGAGCAGGACAGTTAGCTACATGTAGCATGCATAGACCAATTTTTGTATTTTGACTGCTTAACAACCTTGTAATTTTGAGGATTCAGTGACTTTTGGGGCAAAACAATGTATGTGGGACAAAACATATCAGGTTTGGAACATTTTCGGGCACGATAGCTGCAGTTTTCAAAAAACGTCATTCATTTTTCTCATAGAGAAAACCAGCTTTGACCTGGAGTTCCTTACATGGTCATGACGCCAGCTATACAGTGATGCACGACCTCAGGGGTCTATAATGTAACATATAAGGTTAACGACTGGTCTGTATTGTTTTCACCAAAATGATTTACCAGTGTTGGATCAACTGAATCCCTTGATTCATTAAAACACCCACATAAGCTCATCTGGAACATCTGATGTTGTTCAGGAAGCAAAAAGGCTCACAGCAATTTTACTGTGCTGTATTAAAGGGCTCGTTTGCATACTGAAGCCGTCTGCACTTCATACCAGTATCACAAAAGCCATTACTGTGATAAAGCTTAACAAATGCTATGCTGTGCACCCCTAATGTGCAACCATACATATGCCATATTTAGCCTAATTGAAATGATACAACTCTTCAGAAATAGCCAGTGCCTGGAGGTAGCCCACAGTGGTATCAAATTGAGTTACAGCTTCTAAGATCCACTTTGACGGCAAACTCGTCTTCGATTGCAGAAGGGTTCAGACTCAGTTCATGTTGACAACAGCTTTTTCCTCACCCCTCTGCTGTGTAATATCTTCTCCACAGCCCAGAGGGACATGCAGAGAATGCCTTGCTCCCAGTATTTTAATAACCATTCCACAATAGGGTGCTTCAAAAATTCAGTCTGAAGCAACTCCACTGGTCTGTATCCTACACTGGAATGCAATTTCTTTTTTTATTGTCGAAATGACAAAAGAAGTATTCTGACCAAAAGCAAGTGTTTTGGTGTTTCTAGAACCCAGCACTTCTATGAGTAATAGCGTATGTAATACAAGTTCTAATGAAGTTTTGAAGCAGAAATGAACTATTATGAAAGATTTTCCAGCACAAAGAAGTACCCAACATACACTATTACGCCAATCGGCTGCAAGGCGACAGAGCAAGTACTAGCTGGATAGACTATATACACATGGATGCAGGAGGTGGGTGCGCTGTGCAGCACTATCAGATTCACTATCAGACTGTTTAACTGTTGTAATTGATGAAGATAATAATAAAAGAGAACTGAGCTTTTACACGAAGCCTGTAGGTGTAGGCCTGTGTGTTTTAGGATGGAGCTTTTTTTATTTGTATATTTTTTAAAAATCTGTTAATGGTGCATTCCTATTACAGCAGGCAGAGTCGCTTCCCTCTCCAACTGTTGGATGCTTTGGGGGCGTACTGCTAAAACACAAGCAAGTTTAATGCATGTTCCATGTTTTGAACACATTAGTTGTGTTTTCCTCCATTACATCTCCTACTGGGTGCTTGTTTTGAGTACTGAATTTCATAAAGTAGGCTGAGTGGGCGTGACAATCGGTTAAACCCACCACTCTCTGATCGGTCCCACTCAGCTCATTTGTATGAAGTTCATCCAAAACTAGAGAGAGCAGAGTGAGTAGTGTCAGCTGGTTAACGCGTCGCACACAATTATATGTGCATATCAGTGTTTCTCGTCACTTTATACCACTTTATGACACATTCTGTTTGAGGTAAACTGTCTAAAATGTTCAAAAGAAGATAAAAAAAAGTTTCCTTAACCCTACAGCTAATGCTGTCACTATTATAATACAACCAACTAATCACGATTTATTTTACCTGGCTGCAATTATTTTCCACAGTCGTTAGGTTTCACAGTCATATTATGCTGCAACAAACAAAATTCGGGTAAAACGAGAATTGGGTCTGTTGGGTTAATGCAAATAAATGTAAATAAAAGAAAGCCATAAATGCATTCCAAGAGGATTATAAAACCAGAAAAGTGCTCTAGCTTTTAACATTTAGAGGGCAGTGATGAGTAATATGTGTTATTTTTGTTAGCTTTGCAGCTTATTGGACCCAAAGGACCCACATTTGCGTGAGTGTGTGTGCAGTATTGATTCATTTGGACACTGTGAAGATAAATATAATGTGTTCATCTCAATTATTTATTGGATAATTAATCATCATCTAAAATTTAATGATCATGAGAGTCCTACCATTAGCGCATATCATGGCTGCAAGGCGACAGAGCAAGCACCAGCTGCACCTTATATACATGGACACGGGAGGTGGGTGCGAGTTGCGAGGTGGAGCCAGTGCAGATCGGACTTATTGTTCCAGCATATCCCATAGATGCCTCCCATAGATTAAGATCTAGGGAATCTGGAGTCCAGGACAACACCTTGAACTCATGTTCCTCAAACCATTCCTGAACACTGTGTGCAGAGTGAAGGGGTGCATTATCCTGCTGAAATAGGTCACTGCCATTGTGAATTACCACTGCCATGAAGGGGTGTACCTGGTCTGCAGCAACGTTTAGTTAGGTGACACGTGTCAAATTGACGTCGACAAGAATGGGACTCAGTGGACCAGACGACCTTCTTCCATTGCTCCATGGTCCAGTTCCGATGCTCATTTGCCCACTGTAGGCGCTTTTGACGGTGAACAGGGCTTTGTATGGGCACTCTGACCAGTCTGCAACTACACAGCCCCATATGTAGGCTGGTACAATGCACTGTGTGTTGTGACACATTCCTCCCATACCCATCATCACAGCAGCCCTTCTACTGGTTTAGAGCAGATGGGACAGCCTTTTGTGCCCTTGTGCATCGATGAGTGCCCAACACCACTTAGCATCTGCTACATATGTAAATGTAAGGATGTTGATTTGTCTACTTCACAAATCTGTTTTGCTTCAATAAAAATAGTTGAGATTAAAAGAGTTTATGAGATAAAGCAACGTTTTCTTTTGTAGGAATAATTTTCAGTCAAAAGTAATAAATTGAAATATATTACGTGTCAGATCACAATACCTAGGATGTCATTTTAAATATTATACCGTATTATGGCGTAATTATTGTGATAATATCATCACAAGGTAGCACTGTCCAAAGGAAAAAAAATCTGTTTTCACTGAGGAAAAAATTAGCTTGAGAAATCACATTTGGCAGCTCAGCTGACACCTTTCCTGTGATGTCCTTTAACAGTGTGAGTGTGAGACTGACCTGTAAATGGCAAAAGGGCTCTGAAAACAAGCAACAAACGACAACTGTTATTAATATCACTATGATACTCTCTTGGCATTAGAGCAAAGGCTATTTCAGTTATTTCAGGTGCACAGGTTCAGAAACCCACAAACAGACAGAGGAAACAAAAATTCCTTCGATCTCGCTCTAAAGCATCCGATTTTGATAATCCAAGATAGCAGCAGAAGCCCCCCTCCACCTGCTCTCAGCTCAATCACACTGAAGTCACAGCAGGGTCCTTTCAGTCATTAGAGCAGGAAGTGTTCGGATGTGATTTCACACACAGCGGGCTACGTGCTGACTACCACAGTACAAAAGCCTGCAATGCAGCCAGAAGGAATGCAGCAACAGCACATCATTTTAACAATACCAAACACATCATGAACACTGCTTATCTGTATCAACAGAAAAGACGTGCACAGAAAAACAGAAGCCTCTGAAATTGTTTGTATGTCAGCCCAATGACCTTTTTACTTTTGCTTCATCAGAAGTCCCTCTCTCATTTTTTAACATGCCCTCACAAATTTCATCTCACCACTCAGAAGCGCATCATTACTATGTTACACAAATGACCACTCACAGCACAAGGGGGGGGCACAGCAAAGAGCTTTTTTCAGTTGCCTTCAGTTAGGTTAGCCAGAGAACTTGTGGAGATGAGAATTCCCACTCTGCAATGTCTTCCAGTTCTCTCAAACACTAGAGGGCGCTCCCGAGTGAGCCCAAAATTAATGGATTGATATCGGGCATTTGAGCAAAATCATAGCTTATAAATGCTTAAACATTTTTAATGTAAAAGAATGCAATCATTTCCTGAACACTGAACAGCATAAAACATTTTAACACCGCTGTTATATTTTAAGAGCTTTTGAACTCGAGTTATAGGAGTTTAAAAAGGCGCCTCATGTACGTCCATGACATCAGTGAGCGCGAACAGCCAATGAGCTGCTCCGCTCGCCAATCAATCATCACACTCTAGCAGCAATGCCCGCCTTCTGCTGCCCAAAACCCGTTTGCTGTAGAAAAAAGGAAAAATATAGGTGAGATTTCTTTGTTTTTTTAGTGAAATACATCCTTCTACTTTCTAAAATTAAAGAAATGTTCTGGGTGAGTGATTAGAAACTATTTTAACTTTTTGTTTTTAGCCGTTGAGCTCCATTCACTCCCATTCATTGAGGACTCACTCGCGGGCGCCCTCTGCTGTTCAGCAGGGGAATAGGAAGTGCTAACTAGCAAGCTAGCAGAGAAAAGTGAATGAAGTTGTATCAGCAGTCAGGTGTAACAGACGGCGTATTCTGCAACCTAAAACCCAGTCTGAGCTAATCGAATGTTATGGTTTCAAAATATTAAGCATTTAAAAGTATTTTTTGCTATGGCTTATAAACAGCTTTTTCTGCCATTTTTGCAGATTTGAAAAAGGGAAATGCGTCAGGTTGCAATGAATTTGCTGCGGAGACACTTGTCTTCACTCACGGAAGGATATAATGAACTTTAACTGCTTACATGGTTAAGATAAAAAGAAAGTAATTCATATTGGTTTGGTGTGAAATGCATCATTCTGGTAAAACTGCAGAGTCAGCGTTGTTCACTGTCGTGGTGACAGTCACCAGACATCTGAAACATTAACAAATCTAAAAGATACCTCACAGAAAGCTGTTACATTAAAGGGTTTAAAATACATTGGTCAGAAAATACACAGGTCAGAAATTGCTTTGTGGTATTGGTCATAGGTATCGGTATCCCCATCACTGATATCAATACTGCGTTTAAGTGCCATTATCGGCGCTGATACCAATTTGGATCAGTATCAGTGCAGCTTTGCGTTTAGAGCACAGTTATAGAACAACAGCACAATTTTTTTCATTTTCCCAAAATTCTACATTATTCAACCATTGAGATGTAAACAAAGTCATTTAGAGTTTGATTTTGATGTGAAATGGTTCGTTGTAGTGAAATGAACAGAATCTGACTTCTTTACAGTGGTGGGGATAGGAAGCAGGGGTCATGACAACACAAATAAAACAAAAGCCATTTTGTTTGCTAACCAAAACGACTACTGAACTTTAGATATTTTAGATATAATGGTAAATTTGAAAAAAAAAGTTTTGAGTACTGTTTTGCCTTACACTGCCCTGAACGTACCTTTGACATGAATGTATTTAAACAATAAAATTTAGGCTAAAATATAGTCTTGATTTAGCTTTTAGCATATCAGCTAACCTTCCATAACAAACTAGCCTCGTCTGCAGTGCACCTACATCAGTCAGTTGCATCACACAGCAGCGGGGTCTCACGGCCTTTTGCTTCACCAAACCAAGAAATCCGTGGCTCAAACGCTGCTACAGTTAGTTTGAATGACTAATATTTAGAAAACTCTAGCAGAGCTTGACGCTCGGGGGTGTAAGCATGAGTGTACATGTACGGACTACAGGTTTATATATTGTTTTGTTCTATATTTAACTGTTTTGTGACAAGTTATTAGTGACAGGGAACATTGCTTTTACCAAAATAAAATATTTTAAAAGTGGAACTGTATAAATATGAGGCCTTATAAGCTAGTTAGGTTAAACAGTTAGTATCAGTATCAGCCGATACTCAAGGATCAGGCATCGGTATCTGAAGGAAAAGTCGTATTGGTGCATCCCTACTTAAAAGGGTCAGGGCACTGACATGCTCTTGGTTATGCCTACACTTTTAGAAATAAAGGTTCCTAAATCGTTCTTTGGTTGGGCATGCTGTTTTAGAACTTTAGTGTAGAACCTTTACATTATATGGAGGTTCGTTAAACTTTAAGAAGGTTCTTTCACATCTCATTTCCACATGGTTTAAAGAACCATTCATTGCAAGGTACTTTAGGAAACTGTGGAATCCCTCCAAAGACCTTTTTTGGTACATTTATTTTTAAGAGTGTAATATCCCTCACTGCAGTTCACACCTCAATTGCTCCATGTTTCACTTACATTCAGAACAAAGTGGGCTGGTAATAGCAAACGGGATTTCAGTGCCTGACACTGATACTGTACATTACTAGACATAGCTGCCCTGATTTATTCATGTTAAAACCTTGCTGAGTAACTGCCCCGCAGAGGGTGAGGGTTACTACCAAGAGAGTCTGACTCATGGATTAAATAAATAGTCTGGCAGGCAGTTCTGAAGCATATGAATCTCTCTCTCCCACTGAGGGCTCTTCTCCCTAAGGCGAACACGTTGTAGTAGTCGGTTACATAACCCCAGGCAGTGTTGATTACTGCTAAAAAAGGACACAAACTCTGCCTCTCACAAACAACAGCCAGCAAAACAATCTCCATAAATTCATAAGCTCTTTGCTTCTGCCTCTGAGACGATGCCCAATGCATAAATAACCCATCTGAATTTACTATGTATCTCTAGCTGTGTCTAAAGCTTCGCCAGAATCAATATGTCTGACCATCCTCTTTCAAGTGTCCCTTCTCCATCTCTGTTCACATCAACTAGCGTCTGGAGAGTTGATAAGCGCAGGCCCGCAGCAGCCAAAAATCGATGACAAATGCAAGATTGTCCTGAAGCTGGGTCACACACAGATGTAAATCTAAAAACGTTTGTCATGTTCAGTACTTTTGGTTCACATTATATAATATATGATACTTCAAGAGATGCTGAAGCTCAAATCTCATTGACTGAAATCTCATTTTATGGTGACTCACCAAAATCCATAATATATTCTGCGTGCACCTACTGCATGACAAACAAAGCACTTATACCCAATACGCCTGCGTCATTCGCTCTGAGCTCAGCTCAATCTGCTACCGGTCAGGAAAACAACAAGCTACTCATGATAAACAAATGCAACAGAATTAGACTGGCAGTTTACTAAAGATTGTACTCAAAAAGCTTAAAATGCCACAGTTTAAGAGAGCTGAGAAAACAGATGTCTAATAGAGACTGTTGCATACTTTTATGTTTATCAATAAATACTGGATTCAATATAAGCTAATTAAGATCATGTTTCTGTGAAGAAATAATGTTCTTCAAAAAGTGTTTCATTTTGCCAGCATTTTACTGAAGGTCAGTGGGGTCACTTGTTGCCCACAGTCCTGCAAGCCCAAAAGCCAATCAGATGAAGAGAAGTCATTAATGGTCTGCGCTCTAGAGACGAGCTAAGGGCATAAGTTACCTAACAGTTCTACAAACTCTGACTGTACAGGCTGCATCCTGAAGCTAAATTTGGGGATGAGGATCTTACAAGGTATCAGTCAGCTCCAAGCCTGAGTCCAAGGCTATGTTCAGACTGCCAGCCCAGATCCGATTTTTGATTACATTTTTGATTATTACAGATTGTATTCACATTGGTTTTTGATAGTCTGGACAGCTAAAAACCACATGAAATCTGATTTTTGCAAACCAAAAAACACATCTGGAGGTGGTTTGAAATGAGATTCCAATCTGATTTTTACAGATGTGTCTCAATCTGAATGCTCTGGCCACTCAAATCAAATTTCAAACATGTCTTTTGCGTCACTCGCAACGCAACAAACAACAATGTCAAATCCAGAGTGATGGAAGTGCTGGGATTCAAGAAGAGCACCAGAGATTCATGCTTACGCCACTTATGCCAGAGAATTTTGAAGAGTTTAGAGGGCGAGATGATGCACCTCCATTTCTCCTGCATCCGTGTCACCAGCATAGCTACTACGTACTGCTGCCTACGTTGTTACCACGGCAACCCACGCAGTCTGGTCTGTAATGTCTGGAAACACAAATCTGATCTGATCACTTGCAAATAATAGTGTGGACAGTCATCTCAAAAGATCTGATATGAGAAACAAATCCGATTTGCCTGCAGTCTGAACATAGCCTTAAAGACACTTTAGCCAAGTCCACGGTTTATGTTGGTGTAAGAAAGCAAGACTGATTAAACACATCAGCTAAACATCATCTGTTTTCATAAGTGCACTTAGACCCACAGATGGCTTACAGGCTTAGAGGTTCACTGAAGTGACTGGTAGGTTATTGGTTCAAGTCCCAAGGGTGAAATGAATTAGTAACCAGGGAGTCAAAACCTTGTTGAAGAGCACTACCGTGGTGCCCTTGAGCATGACACTTAACCCCAGTTCACATCTTCCAGAACAATGACATTCCTTCCTTCCCTAGGTCATTCTTGTTAATGAGCAAGGACTGCCAGCCTGTGACAGAAAAGAGTGCTTTGTATAAGCTACACTAGTCTAACTACTGCATTAGCTTAACTGTATGTAGGTGTGGCAATATGATGATATGTTATATGATATGTGGCAATATGATGATATGTTATACTTTTCTGAGTCACACAGTGTGCAAAATAGCCCTTGGTATTCGGGGGGTCCCATGTCGGCTAGCTACTTTGTGTTTCCTGGCTGCTAACTAACTCACCGTAGCGGTGCTGATGCTTGCTTCAATGCCAACAAAATGTTTGGTTTAATCATTCTTCATTTGGAAATGCTATCTTCTAGTTTGGTAATGTGGCCTTGTACATAATTGAGATCATACATATATTTTGCACCTTGATGTCATGGTTCTCGTCAATACTTCTAAAACTCTGAACAACTGCGTGTATCATAAAAACAACAGATCTGAACCTTTGTCATTAGTCGTTACAAAACAAAAGGGGTCAGTGACACACTGATAGGCCTGGTGAACTACTGATCCTACAGATATTACTGCTCCACTTCAATGACACTATGGTTACAATCCAAGCGTCACACTCAGCTGCTTTAACAGATGGCTTTTTCAGTTTAATTAAATAAGAAAAAGATGTCTAAAGCATGAGCAATGACTTTACTCTCATTCATTTTGTCCTGGTGACAACCCTATTTACAAGTCAATCAGAACTTTTTCCCTGAGTGCTACAAAATGAAAGAAATGAAGGGGGCCCTGAGCCAGCTGATGGACCTCAGCATAATGAAATTACAGATGTCAGTCCCTCTCCCCCTGTCAGTATCCATTTCATTAATGCATACAATGGTGAAGCATCAGGCAGGGTCAACCAGTAAACAAACTGGTCAGTCTAGCAGGTGGGCTAGACATGAAGATAAAGAGAAATTCAGGACCCTGGACAGTGCTCTGGACCATTTAGGACAGAAGACTGATGGAACTTAAAGGATTAGGCAAGAGATATGAAGGGACCAGCTGACCAGTATTTATGGAGAGACATGGTATCGCTCCTTGACTGTGTACATATATGAGGCTTCTTCAATTCCAGTCCTGGAGGATGGGTGTCCAGCACAATTCAGTGATTTCTCTGTTTTAACACTTTGACTAAACCTGAGAATCAACTGACCAGTTGTGAGAGCGGGGAAATCACCAATCTGTGCTGGAATACGGTCTTCCAGGACCAGAACTGATGATCCCTGCTTTACATGTTTAATCACAATCCAAGCAATGGAGAAAATCATATAATATCACACCAAGTCAAGAGTCCCAGCCCAAAGCTGAAAGTGATTTGACTCATACGAGACAACTGCACCAGAATGTTATACCATCCAACTAGGGCTATCACAATTAACTGATGAAACCCAATTACTCAATTAAAAAAGAAAACAGCCTGATGGACACTAATCTCTGAAATCTACACATGGTTTGTTGTACATTCTTAGCCTTTTTTACAAACTCTGATGACTCCATTAACCATCAAAATGATCTGTAGATTGCTCAGTTATTAGTATAATCGAATGTCAGTCCCACAGCCAACTAGCAAAAGGATCATACAACTGCAGTGGTCAAGCTAATTTAGTGGGCATCTCACAATCCATCTAATATCACCCATAATTGTATTGACTGCTCTTTTCACCAAGTGACCTGCCAGCGAGGTTATTAGACTGGACCTGAAAATGCACAACACCAGGACATTCTGTATTCAAAAGATCTCTCTGGAGAAGCAGCTGAGATTACTTTTACAGAAATGGTCTTTGTGAACCTCCACAGGGGACTGAGTGAGCAGAACTTCTAATTGCCTCATCCACCATGTCACAGTGTGCAATAAAAGAGTGTCCGAATTAGATTTCACTGGAAAACACGAGAAAAGAAGTAAATACCCAGCTGAAAAACCTCTTAAAAACCAAGAAGTGTTTCTGTTGTTTTCTAATGGTTTTGCAATGCGTTTTGGCTTTTTTAATGGGTTGATATCACAGTGTAAAGAATTTTAATGGTTTAACAGATGACCAATGGCTGATTCTAAATGCAAACTGATGGTCACCAAGGGAAACCATGGATGCTATGGATGGATGGATGGATGGATGGATAGATAGATAGATAGATAGATAGATTTCTAAGTTTTAATCCTAATGGTTTCTAACGGTCCTTTATCTTACATATGTGTGTTTATACTGCTGCTGTCAGAACAAAACCTCGTATCTCCAAAATGATAACTTTACAGGAGAAGGAGAAAACCTACTTCACTTTTAATGTAAGTCTATGGAACCAGATGTTTTTCCAAGTAATTTTTGGCCATTTCTATTTGTCCATTCATCATGAAATTTACAAACAATGTAAAGGACAACAGGCATTTCCAAATTATGTCAAAACTGAAAAATATGAGGTTTTGTTCCGACAGCAGCGATACATTCCATGCAATATATGTCACTGCTGTCGGAACAAAACCTTGTATCTCCCTTTTTAACAATTTTCAGTTTTTGACCTAATTGTAAAATACCTGTTGTCCTTTACATTGTGTGTAAATTTCATGACCAACCGACCAAAACAAATGGCCCAAATTTACTTGGAAAAAAGTCTGGTTCCATCGACTTACATTAAAAGCAAAGTAGATTTTTTCTTTGTCCTGTAAAGATTGTAATTGCATGCATTCCATGCCATATGTATGTATATATATATATATATATATATATATATATATATAAACATATACATATATATATACAATCATAATAAACATAAATTATTATAAAATATACATGATTCTAATTCTTCTATACATTCCCACATTTAATCAAATTTCAACAGCATTAAATCTTGTCTCCTAAATGGACACTGTGGCTCAAAGCTGTCAGTATTTTGGTGAAAGCCCATTACTAATGTATGACCAGGATCCGTTTACAGTCAGCCACATGCAACCGCTGCAACTCTGAGCACATTAGAGCGAATGAAAGGCAGAAAGCATGAAACGAACGAGTCTCCACACAGCGAGAGACCCTCATTTACATGCTCTGTGCACGAAGCATGTTCGGCTCTGGCCTGTTCTCCAAATACGCTGCTAACATACAGCCAGACCGAGCAGCCCGTTTGGACGGACTCTGCCGTCACATGCTCCGCCATGCAGCGCCTTCTGTGCCGCAGTAGTAAAACAGGCTAGTAGACATACCGAAGACAGAATGGCGAGAATCCAGCCTCCTCCTTACAGTGAGCCCGGTTTTCCCCCTAGCTGCTCCTTGGAAAAGCCCCAGGTCCTGGTGGAGAGCACATCGGCTGGAAGTGATGTGCTCAGGCTGGAGGCGCAGCGGCAGATGGGGGATGGTCCAGCACGAGGAGCTCTTACATATTCATGACTTTCACCCTGGAGACCATCTAAACTCCAAAATGGAGGAAACCATTAAACTGGTAAAGACGCTCTTATATTGTCTGCAGCTCCAATAAACAAGATAAACAAGATATGAGCAAGAAATGCTGGTGTTTGTTTTCAGTCCTGCCCATTGTCACCCTGTTTAGCGAACTACACTCATTTTCAGTAATACACTCTTAAAAAGAAGGTTCTTCATAGGTTCTTTAGTAAAGAAAATGGTTCTATATAGAACCATGAAGGCTCAAAGAACCATTTGCCTGATTAAAGGGTTCTTTGCGTCATGAAATGGTTCCTCAGACTGAGAATGTGCTGTAGATGGTCCTATATAGAACCTTTTTGGAAAGGGTTCTGCTATTGTAACTATGCCAAACTTGTAACAATAGAAGAACCCTCTGGGTGCTATATAGAACCCTTTCCAAAAAGGAGAATATGCTTTATTTTTGATGGAGAATATACTGTAGATGGTTCTATATAGAACCTTTTTGGAAAGGGTTCTATATAGCACCCAAAAGGGTTCTATTGCTATTGTAACGTTGCCAAACTTGTAACAATAGAAGAACCCTTTTTGGTGCTATGTGGAACTCTTTCCAAAAAGGTTCTATATAGAACCATCTACAGCACATTCTCCATCACTCTGAAGGACCTTTTCACCATGCATAGAACCCTTTAATTATGCAAAGCGTTCTTTGAGTGTTTATAGTTCTATATAGAACCATTTTCTCCACCAAAGAAACCTTGAAGAAGGGTTCAAGGGCTCTTTAGTAAAAGCAATGGTTCTGTTTAGAACCATGAGTTCTATAGAGAACTATTTCATGCTTAACTTTCTTTTTGGAAAATGTTTCTATGTAACACCAAAAAGGGTCTTGCTGTTGTTATAAGCTTGAAATCATTACCAATGGCAGAACCCTTTTGGTGCTATATAGAACTCTTTCTAAAACAGTTCTGTATAGAACCATCTACAGCATATTCTCCATCAGTCTGAAGAACCATTTCACCACACAAAGAACCCTTTAATCATGCAAAGGGTTCTTTGAGTGTTCATAGTTCAATATATAGAACCATTTTCTTCACCAAAGAACCCTTGGAGAAGGGTTCAAGGGCTCTTGAGTAAAGGCAAAGGTTATCTTTAGAGCCACACGTTCTATAGAGAACCATTTCAGGCTTAAATTTCCTTTTTGAAAATATTTCAATATAGCAGCAAAAAGGGTTCTGCTGTTGTTACAAGCTTGACATCGTTAACAATAGCAGAACCCTTGGTGCTATATAGAGCCATTTTCAGAAACAACAACACATCTCCATCAATCTGAAGAACCATTTCACCATGCAAAGAACCATTTAAGCATGGAATGATTCTATTTAAAACACATGGTGCTAGATACAACCATTGCCTTTACAAAAGAACCCTTGAAGAACCATCTTTTTAAGTGTATAGGACAGTATTAATTGTGATTAGCCTGTTCACAAAGCCTGTTAGGTTTAACAGAGAAAAGAGGCATTTTCTTTCTGCAGTTGAACTCCAGTAACTTCATGCTCCAGTTTAATCATCTTTGCTCCGTTTTGTAGATCCTGTAGGGGGCAGTGTACTAACTTCTATACTGTGGGAAAGGTTTCTTATTTCATGATTTCAGACCTCATTTCATTTATTGTAACTGTAGTTGTATTCTTTACAGTGGTGGTGATAGGAACCAGGGGTCGCAGTGTCTTTAGTGCAAATATAGCCATTTTATTTACTGTCCAAACAACCAGTGAACCTAAACGTGTCTTTTGAGTTTTTATATGTGATGTTGATGATGGTAAAATAGTACTAAATTAAAAAAAATTGCCTTAGAATCCCTTGCATGTACGCCAAAAGCTTATCACAAAACTATTGTGAAACAATATCTAGGGTATTAGGCAGTGTATTCCTAACCATTTTGTGTCATAATGTTCATTGAGCGAGTATTAGAGGCATTTAGACGTCTGGTTCCTATCACCACCACTGCGAACAATTCTGACTCTGAAAGTTTCTCTAGAATGAAATGTTTCTCATCGAACTACTCCGAATGACTTTGTTTACATTTTGACGATTTATTTATGCAGAAAATTTGGAAAATCCACTGGTTTTTCAAAAATTCTACATGATTAAATGATTAAGATGTGAACAAAGTCATTCAGAGTGGTTTGGTGTGAAATGCTCTGTTCTAGAGAAACTTGCAGAGTCAGAATTGTTCACAGTGGTGGTGATAGGAACCAGACATCTGAATGCTCCCTCACAGAGAGTTGTTACCTAAATGGTATACGCTGCCTGATGTCTGGCACATTGTATTATGATAGCTGTGGGATACGAAACGTATTGCTGTCAGATTTATGACTGTTTTATCATCATCAACATTACATATAAAAACTGAAGAATGTAGGGTCCACTGGTGGTTTGGGATAGTAAATGAAATGGCTATATTTGTGTTGTAGACATTGTGACCCCTGGTTCCATTGACCACCACTGTATAGAAATCTGAGTTTCTTTACAATGAAGGATTTTACGTCAAAACACTCTGAACGACTCTGTTTTTACGTATCAAGGCCTGAATGATTCAGAAATATAAAAAATTGGTGGAATTCTCCGTTAAGGTCGCTTAAACATTCAGCTCCAGACCGGTAGGTGGCGGTACTGACTGAGCGACGAGCTCCACTCAACAATACAGGGCGAGTTACAGCGGAGGTCCTTTCCGACTCCGGTCTCTCAGCAAGTGTAAAGGTAGGCCGACTCTGAGGCCCGAAATCCATCAAAATCTACATAATCGTTTTATATATCGCCTCTTTTTTGACTCGATATGTGCGAAGACTCTCTTATGTATGCGTGATTAACAGTCTTGCGCGAAATTACACTTATTAAATAGGATATTTGAGGGCAGATGTCTGAGGACGCTGAGGCGGCAGCTAGCGCGGCTACAGTCAGTCTTCCTGAATGTAGCCAGTAGAACAGAAATACTCAGGATCCAGACCTTTTAGTTTTGGTGACTTAGGTGATTGTTTTTCACCTAAACGTCAGCAGTTGGTCTTAAGTCGAAACGTGCAGCCACAACAGTAAAATTTGCTATTAAACCGCGAGCTAATGTTTAGCATGCTAGCTCGGTGTGAGCCCCAGTTCTGTTTGCTCTGTGGTGATGGAGCCGCTTGAAACGGCGCCTTGTAGCTGTTCGGTGATGTTTTATATGTAGACACTTCAGTTTATCTGTGTTGTGTATCTGAATCAGTGAGCTGACATTCATAACCAGTGGAACTGGCAAGCAAGCTAACCTAATGATGGATATTCCTCATCTGAATCTGTCCTCTGCATGGCGGAGTACGTTATGGGCTTATTAAGTCATTAATCTTCCTCTGGATGTGTTTGGATCCTGTTGTGCTCCAAAAAGTCAGTTGTTAATCTGGCTGACGAGTTTGCTGCCTGGCCTGCTGTTCAGTGTTTTTCAGTCACCAACTTTTGCTTCATTCTTGACTCCAGAGGGAAGCGTGACCATGATGTTCACTCACTAACCTAGCTTATATGTCTAATGTTGTAGACCATTTCTTCTTAAATTAAGGGTATTATTAAGGAGATTGTCCTCCTTTGCTGCACCAACAGTCTCTACTCTTTTGGGAAGGCTTAGCACTAGATGATGAAACATTTCTGTGAGGATTTGATTGCATTGAGCCGCAAGAGCATTAGTGAGGACAGGTAGTGATGTTGGGTATTTAGTTCTGGATCACAAGCACCACTCATGCTCATGCCTAAAGGTATTGGAGCACAATTATGACAAGTTCCACTGCTTCAAAGCCCAGTGCTGGGCAGCTGTATACCCATCTAGCTGATGCTTAGCAGTGGGCATGATGGCCATAGGTTCAAGTACAGCTACCCCAGAGCATCCCATTTTGTTGGTAGCATTTTTGTATGGAGATAATGCATACATTGTGTGGGATTGAATGCCTGTCAGCAATGGGTGCACCTTTTAAAATGGCTGCGTTCTCATTAGAAGGGGTGTCTGAATACTTTTGCATGTGGTGTACTGAGGAGTTTCCTCAGTCTGTTTTTTTTTTTTCCCCCTTATTTTTGTTGACTGAAATACACCAAGGTCACTTCGTTCTCATTGATAAATGCCTGGTCAGCCTGTTGTTTGGTATGTACATATTGCTAAAGGTCAGAGTGTAACTATCATTGGGATCTGCTTGTTTGTCTAGATGTTGATGCCTAAGAAGAATCGCATTGCCATCTATGAGCTCCTCTTCAAGGAGGGCGTCATGGTGGCCAAGAAGGATGTGCACCTGCCAAAGCACCCGGAGCTCGCTGACAAGAACGTGCCCAACCTTCACGTCATTAAGGCCATGCAGGTGAGTACCGGGAAAGTTGGTCTGGAATGGTTCCAGTCTGGGATACCTTAATGTGCAAGTGAATGGTCGTCTCGTGGTGATGAAATTGGTGTGGTAATATGCACCTGTGTACTAAAGGAAGAGTGATTTTATTCTCATCTTGTATACCTTTTGTTTGGTCAGAATTCTGACTGGGCTTGTCTGAAGTTAACTAACACAACTTCTGTGTCAGCCATGAAAGCAAAGATACATGTATTGTTAATGAAAGCCTGACTGGTGAGTTTGCTGATGTGTTGTAAAATGCATGCAAACATACAATATTGCTGCTGAATGCATAGGTGGTTTTTAGGGAAAGGACAAATGTTAGAACTGATGCAGCACTGTATTGACAGCATGGATGAATTGGTTTGTTTTCCTGTGTTAAACCAATTCCCTTATCAGTAATGGTGTTCAAAGTTCCCTTTGGGTATTAGTTATTAATAATTTAATTTCATGCAATTATTAATAAAAGCATTACTAAATTAACACTGCTTTGTAAAGCTATTTAGATAGACAGTGATACAGACTGCATTCATATTTGAGGCTTGCGTGCAACTGTTGTGATTTGGAGAAAGGAAAAAAAAGGTTGACTGGTTTCCTGTATTGGCAGGTTCTTGGGTTTACTGTCTAGTAGTGTCTAATAAATAGGAAAAATCTGGTGGTCCTATTAAGCAGCATACCCATACAGCTAAGCCGAAACGTGTACTACTTTGGACAAACTATGTGTGATAAACTATCATTGATCGTAATCAGTTGTTCCTGAAGAAAATGTTCCAGGCAAATCCATGTCGGGCTTTCTTACTTGAGAAAAATGAACAATGTGCTGGTTTACTTGTGCCCAAGTTCAGCCACATGATGGGCTTTAGGTAGGACTTTCATTAGTTCATGTAACGGTATAGTTATGCAGTTTTTTCTAAGCTGCTAAAAAACTGGCAATCCAGGAGATCCTTTGCTTCAAATGTAGTTGTTGATGTATTTCTGGTTACAAGCGACTTTGGCCATCAGTTATTGAGCTGCACCTTTTCTGAATGATGCTTGCTTTGTGTGGGTTGTGTGGGTTACATGAAGTACTCCTTGTTGAGGGGGTCAAGCAGTGGTATGTTAAATGGCGCATAGTTGTCAACATTGCTAAATACTTTAAAAGTCCTAAAATGCCTTTTTTTTCCTTTGGTAGTCTCTGAAGTCTTGTGGGTACGTCAAAGAACAGTTTGCCTGGCGCCACTTCTACTGGTACCTGACCAATGAGGGCATCCAGTACCTGAGGGACTTCCTGCACCTGCCACCTGAGATCGTTCCCGCAACCCTCCGTCGCCAGACCCGCCCTGAGACAGCCAGACCCCGCCCCAAGGGTAAGATTGTCATGTGAATGCTTTTTGCAGTTGAAGGAGTTTGTCATACTCTTGAAACAAATGAGATGACTGAAGGTTGAAAGCCTTTTAGATTAAATGTAAAGAAAATTAGAAATAATGTTTATTTTTCCTCTCAGGTCTGGAGGGAGAAAGACCAGCTCGTCTGGCCCGTGGAGAGGGAGACAGAGATGCATACAGACGATCTGCAGCTCAGCGTAAGTACACACTACTGTCAAACTGCCGAGCTGAGCAGGTCAGCAGATTCTTTGCCCAGGGGGGCAGGGGTTTACTACCAGCCAAAACTGAGATACAACGCTCTGAGAACACACAGTACAGGGTGGACTATCAGTGTTGTCTTTCAGTTGCTTTTCACCCAGCTTGTCCCAGTGGTCAAGATGCAGTTGTGTTGAGAACAGTACACCTGTAATTCCATCCAGTATTTATTTACTTAGCAGACTTTTACACTGGTGGGTGTATGAAGGGCTCGTAAACCTAATACATGCATTTTGTATTACTGTAGCTGGAGCAGACAAGAAGGCTGAAGCAGGTGCTGGAGCTGCCACAGAATTCCAGTTTGTAAGTACATTTTTAGAGTTGTGTAAATGTTAGTGGGCCATTGTAATTCAGCTGTCCACTAATGGAGATTCGATGAAATGATGGTACTGATTTCTGCCTTCTCTTTTTCACAGAGAGGTGGTTTCGGACGTGGCCGAGGACAGCAGCCACAGTAATTTTCCACTTTGTCTGTATAATAAAGCGTCAAATATGTTTTATGTCAGTGTGTTTCTTTTCCCAGTCACATGTTGAATATTGCTTTATATATTGGGCATCTGCAGAAACTCTGCACATTGGATATTTAGATAAAATGGACATTAATACTTTGTTGTGGAGTTAAAGCACGCTGAATATACAGCAATCTCTTCCAGTTAGGCAAATGAGGCCGGGCCAGGGATATTACTAAGTGTCAGGTCAGAGATTTGTAGGAGAGGCATTAATGACATTCCCCGGCAAATGCGCTTATATTGACTGGATTGCGTTCACACCAAGCTGACATTTGAACACAGTACAAGTCTGTCTGCTGGAGATGATCAGTCATATCCAGGTCAGAGAGATGAATGCTCAGTGTGCGTAGTTTCTTTGAGTTCTTTGTTAGAGGCCATGTATATGACCATAAAATTCATAAAATACTTTCACGTAATACTTAGGGGTTGTGAACATGATCAGACAATTTTAGTCTGACTTAATCTATAGTATGTGAGACCTAAATTCACAACTTGCCTACTTTAGATAGGAAAACAATGAAATTGGGTAAAAGGCATGAAGTTCTGCATATTATGTGTGACAGGTATTGGTGAGAGCCTGCTGTTGGTTGTCATGCAGATTCCTGCTGTTTTACTCTAGTCCTGAAATGAAATCCTGGATAGTGCAGCACTTCACTGCTTAAGCATATGTGATTACTGATTTTTCAAAATTTCCTTATAATTCAATGGTTAAGATGTAAACATCATTCATAGTGGTATATGTATTGGTACATTGTAGAGAGTTTCTGACGCTCTTCCAGTGGTGGTGGTAGGAACACAAATACAGCTGTTTTAATTGTTCGAAAAACAAACAAAACTTGAATATGTGAAAGTTATTGTATGTTGATGGTGGTCATCTGACATGTTTTGTAGGTTAAAATCATTTTTTAAATCTCAATTATACAATAATGCCTCATATCAGGGAGCATATTTGTAACTGCTTAATGTGATGTAGATTATAGAAGCATTAAACTCATCAGATGTCTGGTTCCCATCACCACCACTGTTAATAATTCACAGGATGCAAGTTTGTCTAAAATGCCTCTTGCATGACTGTTTACATCTCAACCATATAATTATGCAGACATCTTTGAAAAGTCTGGAATGAGCTGAAATAGTTAAGTTCTTGATAAAATGTGTGGCCTCAGATCTGAATAACACCAGCGCTGTTATGTAGTGTTACAGCATGCCAAGTTATTTTACTACATTGCAGAACAGGGCAAAGGTTACATACATTTAACTGAATGAGGCTGTTGGATTTGAACTAATGAGTTTTGACTTTGATTTGAGGGAAAAATGACTGGATAGCAATCTCTACAGCAAATATAGTTAGGCCCTCTGAGCCGAGCTGTAAGGGCTCCTGCTTTCCTCCTGTAAACATCAGAACAAACAGGTCACAGTTCGAACTTCAGAGATACTGTGTGCAATGTATTTGTAAGCAAAGGCACACTATAATGATAATGTGAAATACTGATGTTTATTTGTTGGCACATTTATATTACATTCTCATACTGGTATATTCCACAATCCCAAAATCACAAAGCAAATGTTCCAGTGAAGGGTATGCTTGTTAAACGGAAAAGGGTCACAGCTTTAGGAACTGAATTAATGTCAATTTTTTTCTCCATGTTGGTTTCTATAGACCATACTCTACATCAGGCAAATTTCAAAGGTGACTCATTGAGGACATGTGAAAAATCTAAACTCAGGCTGGTGTTTTGATGTAAATTCAAAGTCTACATTCAGGGTCTAATGCATTACGCTGGGCTAGTAATAGTAAGGTGCAATAGAGGGTAACTGAGCATAGTCAATTCAACAGGTCAGAATCTTTTTTCTGTCTGGAATCAAGACTGCATGAGCAGAGTCAAATCTGGAGAGGGAGAAAGGACTACAACATGCTGTCTGTATTCCACATATAATCCAGCTACTCCCTGCACAGGAGACTGAGATTTAGTTTTAAATTAGTCAGAAATTCATTATAATACACAGTTTTATGTTTCTATGGGCGATTGTGCTATGTGCAGTTAAAAACAGCCCATCAATACTGTTGCGCTTTCTGGGCAATTAAAGAAACAATATTATGTATTAAGTATTATGTAAAGTCCATCCACCCAGCTATAGGACTATGTAATCTTCTAAATCATGATTTTAGTGTTTGACGGATAGACCTACACTTGTCTAGCCATGTAAACAAAATCATCACAAATTTGGATTTACTCAGTTGAACCATGGCCTCTGTTAAGATTATGCCTGAATGTACGGGCTCTTTGCTCACTAATAACCAAGCCCACAGAGTTGGTTTCCCAGACAGGGATTAAGGCTAGTCCTGGACCGTTTTTCTTTCTGTGGAAAACCTTCATTCAGAAGGTTGTGTCTTTTAGGGCTGGACTTAAATCTGTGTCTGGGAAACAGGCCTCAAAGTCCTAATCAGGATGTTTTGTAGGGGCAAAACTGATACATCATCTCAACAAAACGGATCTGCTGGCAGGGGGTAAAAAACCTACATGCTTAAAAATGATGGTTCTTCAAGGGTTCTAGGGTAAACAAAATGGTTCTATATAGAAACGAACTTTCAGAGAACCCTTTGCATGATTAAAGTGTTCTTTGCATCATGAAAAGCTCTTCAGATTGATGAAGAACGTGCTGTAGATGGTTCTATATAGAACCTTTTTGAAAAGGGTTCTATATAGCACCAAAACGGTTCTTCTATTGTTACGATGTCTGTCTTATTACAATAGAAGAACCATCTACAGCACAATTCTCCATCAATCTGAAGAACACTTTCATGACGCAAAGAACTTTTTAAATCGTATACAGGGTTCTTTGAGTGTTCATGGTTCTATATAGAACCATTATCTTTACGAAAGCCCCCCTGAAGAACCATCATTAAGTATGTAGATTTAATTCTGGATTAACAATCATGCAGAAAAAATAAAATAAAGGTGGGACTGCTTTAGCTGCCAATTCTCTACAACCAGTCCGCAAGAACCGGTTTGAGAACGGCTGCTCTATAACAGCTCAAACATCCTGCTTGGGACCTTTCAGTTCCATAGCCAATGACCAGAAACTCACATGTACCATACCCAACCTCAAACCACATGTACTGTAATTTTTCTGTAAATTTAATATTTTTGTGTTTGACCTATGCAGAAGGGGGAAAAAAAATAAATGGCTAACTACAGTGGCTCCAGATTCACAGTATTGTGCCAACTGCTGCTTGCTGTCAGAAGGGCAGGTAAGCAGTCTGGCTAAGACGACTTACTAAATGGTTTAAAGAGGAAAAGAGAAGGGAAAAAACAAAGCTTACAGTTCGAAACCACTTTTTTACATGTTAAAACAAGGTCTCTTGTCTGTACAAGCCTTGTTTAGCTCTGCATCATGTTAGAAAGAGTGTTAGTTCTTGCTGTCAAGCAGGTCAAGCAGGTATGGGGCACTTGAATGAAGATGTGGATTCAACAATTCCCTTAAGAGATGAAGAAAAAAAAAAAAGACTACTGCAAAGATCATTGTTGGATATTAATGAGGGCTATGCAACACCTTCATCTGCCCAAATCAACACGGTATGAGATACAACTCTTCCATTGAAAACCACAGTTAACAAGAGGCAGCATTAACTATTTGTGCCTTCATGCAGTTGACATGAGCCTTTTTACAAGCTTAAAACAAATTGAGGGACGACTAAGGTGTGTGGGTTTTCTGTTGGACACATTCAAAGGAACTGCTACCTTTGACTAAACTAAAAAGTGCCCTCAGCTTTCTGAACTTAAAATTACCCAGTGGGCTTTGAAGCACAACTTTGTAGCCTAGTGTCTTGGACTTGTATTCCACCTAATTTGGGTCCACAAAAAAGAAAAAAGTATTACAGTGGGCCCATTTGAAGTTTGTTGCCTGCTAATAAATAAAAAAAAAGAGAAAATAGTTTGATATGTGCCTATCTGGGGTTCTTCTCTACAGAACCTTCTGGTTACATCCACCTCTGTCGCCAAACTTGACATAAATTCCAGAACCTTGCCATTCAAAATAATTCTGGTTTTAGTGGTTTTGCCATTGAAATTTAGGAAATAACTAGCAAATTTTCTTTTTTAAAGACCATTTCTCACTGGCACACCATCAAAACACTGAAATAAATAGAGGCTTGCATGCGATATCAGCAGCGACATGCTAAACCTCAAGGACCTCTTAATATTATAATGAACATGTAGGACTCTCTTCTGGCCACAAAAAGCATACGTATGCTCCCACAGCCTTTTGATTGAGGTTCCAAAGGGTAGTCTGACTTGGATGGATGCGCTAGGCAAAAACGCTAACATGGCCCAACAATAAGCGGACGCAAGGGTGGCATGAAACAAACCGATTTGCATGCTAGCATGCCTGTGTTGACTGTTTGTTTGAACTATCCCTTTAAAGTCAGCATATTCAAAGACTTAGGCTCCACTCTCTAGTCAGGGAACAAGCATAAGTCAGCCATCTGTATTTCTTCAGCTCACAAGATATTTACAAAATGCCAAAAGGGGCAAAAAGGGGGAGAAAAAGATTACTCAAAAGACCTACCGACACCAAATACAGGTTGAACATTCATCAGATCACCCAAACTCGTAAGACAAATAAATATCAGTGCTCATGCAAAAACGACTGACTTCTCACATTTCCATCCGTTCAGGCAGCTAAGCATTTCCTTCTCACTGTGGGGTGGTTCAGAGAACAAACACATACATACACCATCACACGCACACTAATACGTGCTCACTCACTCTCACATACAGGAAAATGAACGCATAAAAATATTAAAAGCCTCAAGCGTAAGTACTAGGCTATGTGTATTTACATCACAACAGTAAAAAGTAGTTCTTGCATTCATTTAACCTCACACTTGGGCCACGTAGAGGGCACTAAAGGGAGAAAAGGAAGAGGAGGGGAAAGAGTATTTCATGCAACTGTCCATTTGTAGGGGGGGGAGGAGGTGAGAAATCAGAGTAGAGAGACAAACATTAAATTTACATTTACAAAACAAGTTTTTGAATATTTACCCAACACTTGTCAAGTTTGTGCCACCTTTCTGGCACTCACAAAGGGTTGGCAAGGCAAACCATTTTTAAAGGAAAAAGAAGAGAGAGAGCGCAAAGAGAGAAAAAAAAATACTGAAAGAATAAGAGCGAGAGTGGTGGCGGAAGCATCCGGAGTGTCAGTGTTGTGTATTAGTTATCTGATATCAGAGACAGAGCTCTGATTAATGTTGTAGGTGGGCGAAAGGTCTCCACCTATCGTGGCCACTAGAGGCGTCCCGTTACTGGTCAGGCAGCCCTCCTGTAGAGCCTCGAAGTAGGTGGCCTGAACTGGCTTGTGACACTGCAACACTTGTATGGCATCGTCTATTTTAAACCATTCCCTTTTTCTTCCTGTCAACAGAAGAGAAGGCACAGCGCTCTCAGTGGGGTTGTTTAGTCCTGCACAGTAGGGCTGGGCGATACTTTGTCTGTACTGCTATACCGTGATATTTATATTGCTGTTCAGTTTTAGCGCTACTTTTTAGCCACATATTTTCTAGATAATTAATATTATAGCCACAATATAATGCCCATGAAATAGCAGGGTGTGTTTGTGTTTTTTTTTAGCCTTTTAATTTAATTTTGTGGACTCATCCAGGCCCAGTTTAAAATTCATAAAAATTACATATAGCAGACATAGCTTTCTTTCAGTATCGCCCAGGTACTACACAGTACTGTATACACTTATGGCATAGTGTAAAAGTTCAATAATTCCATCTAAAAATCAATATTAGGGATGCATCAATACCAATACTGTTATTCACCAATACCACTTAATACCCTATGATGTAAGCTGAGCGTACGCAGCTGCACTAATGAACAAATGACTCAAGCTGGCAGAGAAGGAGGGTCTGCTCTCACAGAGAAGTGTTACTGACTCCGTGGCAGTTGGACACAAAGTCGTCACTTTAAACATACTGCCTTGGCATATTCCCGCCAGACCTACACTGCGCGATTTCAGCTCGTTTTAAACCCACAAACACAGTCGCAACCACTTCCCCAATACGGGTGGAGACACACAGGCTGGCAAGATGGAGGCAAAAAAGTTGACACTGCTAGTTTTAAACGTGACTATGGTGATTTTCTTGTAAAAACAGGCTGTAGAAGGTACTGTTAAGGTACATTGCTCTCATTTACACTAACAACTACTTAATACTAAGTAGGTTACTCAGTATGGTATCAGATTTGGCATTGGCGAGTACTAAAAATATGTATTCGAACTTGGTCTGGGGGACAAAATGGTATTGATGTATCACTACTATAAGTTACTCTCAAATACTTACCGATGTTTACAGAGTCCTCCCAGTCTTCCAGTACTTCTTTTACGATGAGAACATACACATATGTCCTGTGTTTCCTATCTCGATTCTAAATAAGAAGAAAATTAATTCAAAATGATGCAATGTTCAAGACAAAAAACTGACAAGACAATACGTCAAAATGCAACTGCAACATGAAATTTAGAATCATCGGTATATAAAACACTGTATGTAAAAAATATCTTCTACATCCAAGCATCATTAAGATATGAGGACTAACTGAAAATCCCAAGCTACAAAGCTTTCTGAAAAAATGATCAAAAATTTTTTTGTGTGGAACTTGTCTGCACTTGATTTTACCTACTCCAATTCTATAAATTACTGTATATTTACAATTTTCATTTCCACACCACCTCTCTCTTTTACTGCAACACTGAGGGACATTCACAAACCTGCACAGTCTTGTGTTCGATCCAAATAACTAATTTTAGAAAAATAATCTGTGCAGCACAGCAGGAATCAAAACCAGTACCGCAGACAACAAGAAGTTTGGTTTAGTCACAAAATGTACTCTAATATTAATTCAACTCACCTCAAAAATTCCTACTAGTCTTCCTAAAGTGCCCTTGACACCAGCCTATCAGAACAGAACAAAAACATGCACACAGTTTTTAACATTTAAAGCACAAGGAAAAAGAAATCACTGGAAACACATGTGCTGCAACCCAAAGTGACAAGATAAAAGGGTTTGACAAATTCAGTAATAATCTGTTAATTTGACACGACCATCTATTTTATCATTCATTGTCTAGATTGTTCATCATTCACATTTCAGTCTTGCTATTCATCATTTAATATGAACCTGTACTTAAGTTCATGGCTGGGAAAAGATATGCCCCTCTGCTGCACATCTACTAGTCACTGAGTCTCTCATATGCAAAGCTTAAAACTGATCAACTCTTCAACACATCTTAAATAAGTACTCAGGCAAAATGTCATCAACTTCGAAAACCCACTCACAGTTTAATGTTGTCTGAAACTAGATTTAATCTAAACCTGAGAGGCTGGCCCAACGTGTAAAAACTTTTGATAACCACACTGATAGAAATACCACTGAGTTAATCAGTGAATTTAAAGAGTAAATAATGAATAATAGTTTCATTTTGCTTTAGATTTTATTATAATCTGCAAGACCTTAATGAAACTGTCTCTGTATTCAAGAAACCACTTCTCAGTTGATCTGTTAGTTTGTGCAGTGGTAGTTCAACTTCAGTTGTGATTCTGTAGTTAGGAGCAGAGAAAATACAGAAAAATTCACGAGGCTCATAAAACTTTCAGTGCCCGCAGCGCTGCCCTCTCACAAAATAACAACAGACAAACCCTAGAAACTATAAGCAATCTCAGAAATAAAATCTGACAGTGGTTTCTGCAAAAGAAATAAACACACATTAATAGGAATGAGGCTAGAAGAGACTGATAGTGAAGAGACTGATGATCACATCGGTGATACTGTTTTAAATTTTGATACACAGTTGTGAATTTTTTTTTTTCAATATAGTATTGAAATAGTTACACCATTAGTACTTTTACCAAGTATAATAACGTTATTATAGAGCCCAGGATTTTCTGGAGTCGATCCTGCTACTGGATGTCAATAGTTTTAGGTTGCAAACAACAGATTGATAATTATGCTGTTGTACAGCCAGCTGTGCGTTTGCCAAGACAGCAGCACTGATGGAACAAGAAAACTGTAAAAAGAGCTATAAACAGCTTCTAAATTTTCCATTTTATTCATAAAGATTTTGTTACGAGATGGTTGTTTCAAACTGTTTCTACTCGCTAATTTCTTGGTTTTCACACAGCATCAGCTGTTCAGCATAACTGGCTGGCAGGGACAGTGACAGGCCTTTTAACTAATGGTTACTGTAACTGGACTATTTTTCTGAATAAATTACTGAGGAGGACTACTGGGTCTTCTCTGGTACAGCTGATACACGCAGGTTTTACAGAGTAAAACAGAAATAATAACTAATGAGATTACTTTTCACAGGAAGTATTAAGTTATGTAATCCCATTACATTTTGAGAGAAGTAATCATTAACTTGTAATATATCACTTTAAGTAACCACCCCAATACTGGTTAAAAGTCCCATTTCTAATGCACTCAAAAACTCAAGCTGTTTTATTGGCAGAAATTAATTAAGCACTTTGCTGTGTTTCACTGGGTTACCAGACTTAGGATTTTAAGTTTAAGGTATTAGGCACAGTTGTCATCTTGTTTTGAAAAGACTTTAGACTTTTTCAGCAGTGATTTGTGCATTTTTCTTTCCTTTTGATCTTTATACAAAAAGCCAATCAGACGTCACATTAAAATAAGAGTTGGACATAACATTTTTGGACAGGTTCTCTGGCTTAATTTCAACATGTTACAGAACCAAGAATAGATCAGGGTCACAAATAATTAGAATGCATGCTGTGTAGTACTTATATGATTTTTTCAGGGGTGACTGGGAACCAAAATTTCAGTTTAGTTCAGCTACATAAAGGCACCTCATTCAGAAAGGGCTCTAAGGTTAAAAGATTAGATCAGGGGTTCCCAATCTATTTTGCAAAATCTACTGGCTGCAGGTTTTCATTCTTACCAAGAAAAAGACACCAGACTCTGCATATTTAATCAAGTGTCTCTGTCCTCAAACAACTGATCAGGTGTGATAATCCTTGGAACAAAAACATGCAGCCACATTGGCCCTTTTGCAGATAAGACTGGGCATGCACAGATTAGAGCATGTGTCAGACTCCAGTCCACGCAGGCCAAAACACTGCAGACTTCAGCACACTGCCTCATTAAACACACCTGATTCAGCTCATCAGCTAATTAGCAGGAACTGAATTCAGAGCGTCAGATGAGGGTAAGCGCTAATCTCTGCAGCATTTTGACCCAGAAGGTCCCCAGTTTGACATGCCTGGATTAAAGCAATAATTTTGACAACAATTTTTTGCTCACCAATTACACCTGTATTCACCTTAAATAATGTGGAATTGAAAGCTACTTTCCCAGTTTACACACATCCCAAGTTAGTTTTAGTCCATAAGGTTAGTTTAATATTTCATTATCATGTTTGGTGAAGAATATTTTTTCTTAACATTACATCAAGAATAGACAGAAAAACTCAAGGCTCTGTTAATGGCAATCTAACTGAAACTAAATTAAATGTGTAATCGTATAGCCTTGAATGTCAACTCTAGAGCAGAATTCACCCTATTCACACGAAATTCTCCCTATTTAATGACTAGTGCCTGCCCGACATGAAACTTGAGGCCAAAAAAAATACTGATTTTAATGGGTTAGAAATTCTGATAACTGATATATTTTAGATATTAATTTTATACTCCAGTACTTTTAGTTAAACAGTGCTTTACTGTCTGATATCAGGGCTTTACATAAATAAATTGAGCATGTAGTACTGGTGCTATAAAAGTTGCAAGTGTATTACATTTTTTAACACCAAAATAAATATAAATCTTAGTGGAACAGATTTTCAGTAATGAAACAGAAGCAATGTGTAAAAGGTTTGTATTTTAAACACAAACCAACACCAGCAGTGACGTAAGTATGGCTGAAGTCATGAATTTCAATGAATTTGATCATCTTATTATTATTAAAAACAGACTAAAGACAGAAAAGGCAGCAGAAACAGAAGGGGGTGCTTCAGTCTTTTGGCATGACTTTTTTTTCAGCAGGCAAGCTGTAAAACACCACATCATTGCTGGCTTTATGTACAACATTACAGCCCCAAACTAAACAAATTTTGGGCATTTTGTACATCACAAGTCCCTTTGTTTACAGACATCTGGATGTGTTTTCTAGTGTTCATATTACCTGAGTGAGTGACATTACCATAAACTCTACAACTTAACCTGCATGACAGCTCGTACAACTGCACTGAGCAGATGCTTGGCCAGTGGGGAAAGGTTTGATATTGCACACACCACTGTAAGAACAGCTCAGGAATAAGTGGCTATGAATAATTGAGTACAGCTTCAGTGAGCACTTTTGACTTGACACAGTACTGCGATCACAACTGTGATCTTTTTTTGAATTCATACATATTCATTTCTACTAGCACGTGTGACAGTAATGTATAATAGCTTAAACTGACCATCTTATACAAGATAAATAATATTGCACTGTGGTTGGTACATTATTTATTGTTGCTTTATATTTGTTCTCTCTATAAAAAAAGTTTGTTTGTGTTATTCTCATGCTAAAGATTGTTATTTAACACGATGTTCTAATCATGATGGTGTTTTGTTCAACCTGTATTCCTATAAACATGAGGTGATTCATACTGAGTTCTCCAGTAGCACAACTGTTTAAGATTTTGTTCTACCATCAGGAGGTTATGCATTTAAATCTCACCAAAACCAATTGGTCATTACTGGCACATTGGTAACATTTTGCAGATATCGAAAAAACCCATAGGCAGTCAATACAGACCAATTTTATTGGCCACCTGATTTACTGGTCAAGATCTATTAATGACACAACAAAGGTGTCACTAGCACCATAGAAAGTATCTTCTACAAAGTCTCTTTCACCCTTCTCTGTTTCCACCATGATTTATAGTTAGAAAGACCGCCTTGATTTACCAAAGGGTAGGTCAAAAGAATACAGGAAGGACGTCCTGTTCATTTGAATGCCGTACGTCCTACAAATTCTATATTCCAGCACATTATGGTGACATATTAAGCATATAAAGGGCAAAAGTTTGCATTATAGGGGGCCTAAGGAAGCTTATCCTAGTGTTGCTGCTGGAGGTCTGCCTAACTGGAGCACAGCCAGGGTGTAGAGTAAAGAGCAGTGGTTAATCTGAGTTTAACGCCCTTTAACACTCCACTGTAACGTGATCTGCCTCTCCACATGAGTGATGCGTATCACTGCCCATCACAAGAATCTATGACCAGAACATCAGGGTTAGCTCAGAATGGCTTACAAGGATATGAGTGTCCCACCATTCAGTAGCACAAAGTCTACCGAAAACGAATGAAGCACTGGGTTTCAAGTGGGACATGAGAGTTTTTCAACACACTAAACTTTTTTTGTTTTAATTTCCATTTATGTCAATCATGCACAGCTATGATAACAGCAGCTAGAGGTGGGCGATATGGCAAAGTATAATATTGCGATCCTCCATGAAGTTTTTTACAATACATGATATGTCACTGTATTTTTTTGGGGGGCATCTGGTAAGCTGGAACAGACAAAGTAGTGCCACATTTTAAAAATACTATGAAAAACTATAAATCCAATCACTTGTATTTGACATATGACTGTGCTGCACTAAGTCCTATTAAACCAATCAAACATGCAGTTGGGAAGTGATTTATCCACTTCCCAACTGCATGTCTGATTAGAGATCCATTGATCTGACAATAGATTTGCTCAGGAAAGCATACTGTGACATAATTTATCACGATAAAGATAAATACTGTCATACTGCCAACTCTAACTGTAACTTTAATACAGTTGTAAGTTCTTCTCATATGTTTTAAGGCCAAATCATAACTCAAGTGTTCAAAGGTCCACTGCTTTGTACCGCATTAGTAACAGTGCAATAACTGGATGGAAAGTCACATTCAGCATCAGCAAAATAACAAGTCTGACCTCTTCACAAACTTCTCGGACAGCAGCAACATTGGGCTCTTCCTCCGGCTCCATTCCCCCTCCTGGTACAATCCACTTGTCTGGATGTCGACTGCTACTCACCAGCAACACCTGGATCAACACAGAGCAGCAATACAGCTGACATAGCAGGATCTGACAGAACTTGTCATACATACCCCCTCCAGTCTGACAAAAGCTGACGTGCGTAACGAGAGAGACAGACACCTTTCTGAGCCAAAAGTAGGCCAAACGATATCCATGAAAATCACACAGTGAACTTGGCAAGTTAACTGTTCAACCGTTATAAACAAACAAGCGGAATGGCGCTGCAAGACAGCTTAATTGCTAAATCTCTTGAGTTTATTAAGATAATTAGAGTTTAACCTCTGGACTTCATGAATAACAGCGTCTCCTTGGCCCTAAATGTTGAAAACGAGACATATTTTACAACCTTGCGAGCTACTCGGTTGGCTAAAACGTCTAGCTAACATAAGCTAGGTTAGCTAACCTAGCTCATCCAGAGCGCTTGCCAATGAGTACGTTGGCTAGCCAGCTAACGACTAGCCAGCAGTCTTTTTGTTGCTTTTGCGCGACCACCTCGCACAAACTGCGGTGTCTGCAGTACCCTGGACTTTTTCAGACCCCAGTGATCCTGGTCGGTAAAAGCCATACGGTACCGCCCAATATTTATAAGCTGGACGGAAATTCGCGGGCCGCTTCACTGCTCTCGGTAGCTGACAGGCTAACCGGACACAAGGCAGCTCAGCGTCACTGAGAAACCGCACCGTGTAGCGTTAACTGGGCTAAGCTACCCTTAGCTCACTGTTATACAGCCACACTGCCGCCCTCGAGCTGTTCAATCTCGGCGCTCGGCTTTTCCTGTATTAAACTCAAAACGTACATTTATTTGCTACCAAAATACACACCCGACTACTGAACATTTTACTGATTAGAGCACCATTTATGGTCGTTATCACGGCCCATTCAATCACTCCAGTTCACATCCCCGGCCTCACCTCCTCCTCGGTCTCGCTCCTAAAGCACAGGCAAGCGGCCCTTTTCTTATAACCATCTCCATCATATGTGCGAGTTTGGTTGGACTTCAGCTTCATCATCTCGGTACGACAGGGACTAGTATCAGAGCTCGAACCTCCGGGAGATGACACAGCCTTCCGACGCAAAGTTCACTGATGGAAACCCCGCGTTTTCAATAAAAGAAATAAGTTCTTCTACGCTTCATTTTTCCAAAGCCAAGCGCATCTCAGCCACAGACGCCATTACTGAAACTGCTACGTTGTCGGCGCAGCCTGACCCTCCGTGAACGGCTCTTCACTAGAAAAGTTGCGTAGCTGTTCTTGCAGAATCTGGCGTAAAGTGACGGGAATCCTTAGCGTGTCTACAGGAGCCCCTCTTAACACAGCGCAGTGCTGTCTCACTTCCACCGCCACACGCAGGCACATATAACTGTAAGCAACAGTTTGTGAACCCTTTAAAATTATTTGGATTTTTGCACCAGTAGCTTCTGAAATGTGAAATGTTTTTGCATTTCAGTACGTATGTATGTAAGGTTTTTGCACATTGCACACACACACACCCTAAAATGCCACTGCAAAATATATATACACATATTTACATATACATATACACACACAAATATAGCTATATGTCTATATCTATCTATCTATATATGTATATACAACACTAATTCTAAAAAAAGTTTGGACCCTGTCTGAAATGTAAATAAATGTAAATAAAAACAATGCAATGATGTGCAAATCTCGTAGACCCATATTTTATTCACAATTGAATATAGAACACATATCAGATGTTGAAAGTGAAACATTTTACCATTTCATGAAAAACATTAACTCATTTAGAACTTGATGCCAGCAAATGCATCTCAAAAAAGTTGGGACAGGGCCATGTCTACTGTCGTGTAGCATCCACTCTTCTCTTAACCACAGTCTGTAAACGTCTGGGAAGTGAGAAGACCAATTGCTGGAGTTTTGGGAGAGGAATGTTGTCCCATTCTAGTCTGATGTGGGATTTTAGCTGCTCAACAGTCCTGAGTCTTCTTTGTCGGATTTTTCGTTTCATGATGCACCGAATGTTTTCTATTAGTGAAAGGTCTGGACTGCAGACAGGCCAGTTCAGCACCGGACTCTTCTTCTGCGAAGCCATGCTGTTGTGATGGATGCAGTTTGTGGTTTAGCATTGTCTTGCTGAAATATGCAAGGCCTTCCCTGAAAGAGACGTTGTCTGGATGGGACCATGTATTGTTCTAAAACCTCTATATACTGTTTAGCATTGATAGTGCCTTTCCAGATGTGTACGCTGGCCTAATGTACACTAATGCAACCCCATACCATCAGAGATGCAGGCTTTAAACTGTGCACTGATAACAAGCTGGATGGTCCCTCTCCTCTTGAGTCCACAGGACACGGCATCCGTGGTTTTCAAAAAGAATTTCAAATTTTGATTCACCTGACTACAGAACAGTTTTCCATTTTGCCTCAGTCCATTTTAAATGAGCTTTGGCCCAGAGAAGACGGCAGCATTTCTGGATCATGTTATATGGCTTCTTCTTTGCATGATACAGCCTTAATTTGCATTTGTGGTCGCAGCGACAAACTGTGTTCACAGACAATGATTTCTGGAAGTGTTCCTGAGCCCATGCGGTGATTTCCTGTACAGAATCATGCCTGTTTTTAATGCAGTGCTGCCTGAGGGCCCGAAAATCACAAGCATCCAATATTGACCATCGGCCTTGTCCCTTGTGTACAGAGAGTTCTCCAGATTCCCTGAATCATTTGATGATACTATGTACTGTAGATGGTGGAATATCAAAAGTCTTTGCAATTTTACGCTGAGGAACATTTTTCTGGAATTGTTCCACAATTTTTAGATGCAGTTTTTGCAGATTGGTGAACCTCTGCCCATCTTTGCTTCTGAGATACTCTGCCTCTTTAAAATGCTCTCTTTTTATACTCAGTCATGTGAGTTAGTTGCAAATTGCTCCTCCAGCTGTTTTTTATTAGTACCACTTACTTTTCCAGCCTCTTGTTGCCTCTGTCCCAACATTTTTGAGATGTGATGCTGCCTCCAAGTTCTAAATGAGTTCATGTTTTTAATGAAATGGTTAAATGTCTCTAGTTCAACACATGATATGTGTTCTATGTTCTATAGTGAACAAAATATGGGTCTATGAGATTTGCAAATCATTGCATTCTGTTTTTATTTACATTTTACACATCCCTATATTATATATATATATATATATATATATATATATATATATATATATATATATATATACACACACACATGTACACACACACACACATATATATATATATATATATATATATATATATATATATATATATATATATATGTGTGTATGTGTGTGTGTGTGTGTGTGTACATATGTATATGTGTGGGTACACACACAACTCACATCTTTTCAAGTGGGTCATTGGGCCTTATTTACCAACCATTCTTAAGAAGAAATTACTTCTTAAAATTCACTTACGCAATTTTTACAAAGATTCGCCAATGTTTCTTATTTGAGTTTTGTTCTTAGTTAGGTACAGAATCTACACACACTCAGGAGCACAGAAGTGTGAACAATTCTGCCGTTTAAGAACACGTCATGAATCTGATGTAGATTTTTTCTTAGGACCTTTCTCAAGAACAAATTTAAGAAAAAAACTTAAGATATTGAATGAGGTCCACTGTGTATTCATTAATCAATTGCCTTGATTAATTTAAATGTACAGAATAATAATATGACCAGTACTGTATTTTTTATGACTTAGATTCTGATAAGAACTATTCATGCACAAATCCAGACCCATAAAGCTTTTCAGCCCAAAAGAATGACAAGACAGCAAAATGAGAAAATGTATTTTATTAACAACACAACATGCTACACAGGTACAATTTAGTTCTTAATTAAACATGAAATAAATATGTATCCTGCTGCTGCATCAACAAAATGTGGTATAAGCCTAAAAAAGTTTGTAGACAATTCCTCAGCTGCATCAAAAATAGGTGCAGGGCAAAGGCTATTTCCAAGTGAAAAGACAAACATATTCTATACAGAAGTCATCAGTGCTATCTGAACACTACCTTGGTCTTTTGCTGCCTTTCTGTACACTGTAATTCCTGAGGTGGGTAATGCATATTGTTGCAATGGTTCAGAAAATGGGCATGGATGAAACGTGTGATGTAAGCTCAGAGTAAAAACAGTCATTATTACAACAAAAATGTGGGCTTGTCACGAGCACAAGCCATGGTACTGAGGTATAGCTGGTCAAGCGAGCATTATTTCACAAGTGTTCATTGTAAACTCCCAGTAGTATTTGAACGGACCCATAAATTTTGAATTGTGATAAACTGTCGTTTAAAGAATAGTGTTTACCAGATAAATGTATAAAAGACTTTAGCCGTTATCAATTTGCCCTGGGTGTCTTTCCGTTTGTCCTAGAAAGTGACCGGTTGGGAACAGTTAAATAAAACGTGGCAAATCTGTCAGTGAGCAAAATACCTAAGACGAACAGCCCATCGAATTTGGTCACGAGATAAGTGCTACTGGAATGTACGTGAAGTGAGAACTATGCTTGAAACACCTACATCCACTATTCAACTAATACAACAGATTGAGAAAGACTGCTGAGAATGGTTTCTCATTATCTAAATTCCGTAAATGCGTGGTCAGTATATCTCACAAACTACACACACTTAACCTTCAACAAATGTTCAATACTCACTCATCGACATGTATAATAAAGCAAATCTAATAAAATGAAATCTAGCCAGTTTACGGTGCAGGGGTGTTTTAAAACAGCTGCATTTAAGCAGAAAGCCCTCCACTAAAACTATAGGACCACTACACATCACAGTCAAAACATATAGCTTGCTCTTTCTAATTCTATAACTCTCACCTTAGAAGCCACATAAAATACATAAAAAGCCAACCTGAACAAAAGTAGAAAAGCACCCAGTAAGCACCATTAAATGTACTAAACACTTACATGATCTAATTCACAGATTTCTAAAATTATTCCAGTTTTTACATAACTGATTGTGTTACAGAGAGAGAGAGAGAGAGAGTGAGTGAGAGAGAGAGAGAGAGAGAATATGATGTATATCAGTCCTCTGAAGTTGTGAAAGGGGTCTGAGCAAATGACATTCCCTTGTTAAACACAGGTTGCAGATAAGTGAGTGGTGCCAAGTTGAGTGTCTTGAGGTAGTGCTGAGGATGAGACAGTTACTGCTCCTCATCTTCATCCTCCTCGTCGTCCTCCGAGCACTCCTGAGATGCCTGATCTTTTTCCTGTCTCACAAAGAACATAATGAAAAACACAAAGGCAATAAATGAGATCGCATTTCATTAAACTAATTTAACTTTACTTGGACAGTAAACTACATATGGTCGCTGCTGGAACAAGACTTTCTCTCTAAAATGGTAAATTTACAGAAAAGATTGAGAGAACAACACTTTTTATGCACGTTAAAGTAACAAGATTGTATTCCAAGTTTTGATCATTCCTAAAGGAGAACAGAGAGGGAAGAAAAAATGGAAATACAGCATTTTTGTTCCAAATGCAACAATATGCAACATTAAAAGTCTGCAAGATGTTTCGAAAGGATTCTGTTTGCTGGGTCTATTACCTCTTTCTTGGGCTTCCCCTTTAGCTTCTTTCCTGAAGATGACACAGCTCTCTGAGAAGAGATACCATTTTAGTCTCAAACGCAGCAGTTAGGAATGCATTATGATATCAGAACCATATCATAATTTTATGCAGATTGAAGAGATGTTTACATTTGGCCAATATTGTAAACCATTATTTCATGAGCAAGAGCAGAATGTTCAGGCAATGTTGGGCTACTGTGCCAAAATGTCTGTATTTTATTCCTTTTACTGCACCTGTAACCCTACAGAAACACATTTCTAATATTATTCCATAATGCTAACCCAGACAGATTTAGTCACACCTTCTACATATATCTATATCTGCAGATATGTACATGAAAAATCTTGTATATCAGCCTTGTCCCACAACCCTACTGACGTATCCCTACTTTTCAGTCCCCTTTGCACTACACATTAGGACAGATGGACTGGGTACGTTGAACCTTGGTCATCAGACTTTTATGACACTCTAATAACAGTTAAATAATAATAATAATAATAATAATAATAAGTTACATTTCTATAGCACTTTTCACAATGCCAAGGTCGCTTTACATAACAAAGAGCACACACACAAAATAAACCCTAAGACTAAGCAGTAAAGGAGGAAGAGAAATGCTCATAAAAAAAGAAAAGTCTTTAAATCAGATTTGAAAGCAGAAAAAGAAGAGCAGTCAGGTAGGGATTGAAGAAGAGAGTTCCAGAGTTTGGGGGCGATGGCACTGAAGGACATTCCTTCCAAAGTGGAAGGTTGAAGGGATAAAATAACTAAGACAAAGTTATGAAAACTGAATGTGAAAATAAGTCACATCCAAGAAAGATTACAGCTCCTCCAGACTTTCCAGCAGAGAACAGCAGAGGGTGCCATTGCTGAGCTGGAAAACAGGTGGAGGGGCCAATGAGTTCACTGAGAGCTGTGACGTGGTGGGCGACAGACTGACAGTGCTTAGCTCACAGCTAGCACTTAGTAGGCCATCAGCTGAAGAAGGCCTGAGGATGATCCTTCAGCAGTCCTCCTCTGACTCATTACGCATCATATGAAAATGCACAGAACAAATAAAGTGTGTACGAGAGAAATACAGGACTGGGCTGGAATGCACTCACTTTCTTGGAGGGCCCTTTGTTTTTGCTGCCTTTTGGCCTCCCTCTTGGTCTTTTCGGAACAGGGGATCCACTGGACTCCTGAGAGTGGAAAATACATCATGAGCCATGAGGCTGAAACACAGAACCGTGATTTAACTCACTGCTTTACGGTGGTTATGTAAAGTTATGCATCTGGCAGAGGCTGGACATAACAGGCCTCATTCCTGATCCCTACCAAAGTTACAGGGACCTGTTAGCTCTTAAGCCTAGCCTACTTCTGACAGCAGCCACTGTACGAGGCTTAAGTTGGCTTCCTAGTCCAATTTTCCCGTTCCATCTTAAATGGTGCAGCAGCTACATTCTGGCACCTCGGGTACCAGAATAGAGCAGCACCATTTAAGGTGAGACGAGGAATTCGCATAAGAAGCTGCCCAGCTTCGTTATCCAGCTAGTTAATGTTATCACTGTTACCTTCGGATGTTTTCTCGGCCTCCCCCGTCCCCTCTTCTCCACTCCATCCTTCTCTTTCAGAGAAATGCTCTGTTTTTCGGAATCACTCATGTTCCTGATGTTCCTGCGTCACCTAGTCGAAGAAAAACAGCGTAATAAGTATTTCAGCAGCCTAATAAACGCTTACAACTGTAACCAATCGACGAGGATGAAATCAGCTTCTTGATCGAATTCTCCCGTTCCACCTTAAATGATGCAGCAGCTACATACTGCCGCAGCGTTTACAGTGGAACTTAACATACTGTAACTACTGCACCATTTAAGGTGGAACGGAAAAATAAATTCGAACAAGAAGCTCAAGTCTTATAAGTCTTACACGGCCAATACACACATCAATAGAGGTCAGCCTGTGTTTTATGGAGCTACAGAATTGACGATACAGATCAGCAGACTATAATTAATGTAATCTACCACATAAAATAGCTTAGTTTATATTTTCTTTCCCATCACGAAAGAAATGGCCTGAGACAAGCCGCACTAACACGCTCCGAGGCGGCGGCGGCGGCTCCGCTTTCGGCCGGCCGGGCCTTGGCGATGTTTGTCGAGAAAGACCGAGTCGATTTCACTCCGAATTAAAGAACGAAACGTTAACTTACATGCAGCGCTCCGCACGTCTGATTTCACACAGACGAAACGAATATAATCGTATGCGTGTATTGTGTGTCTCGATTTAGCCCCACCTCCTCCTGTGCACAATGTCTTCTGATTGAATTAAAGGACAATGCCCGCTCGCCGCTCCAGCTAGAGAGGAAGCCCGGCCAGGTCCATGCAATAACGCACGACCCAAGACACTGCAAACGGATTCCGTATTTCGAGGAATAAACCGCTTTAAACCGTTTTTCAGGAATAACCGTGCCCCTATAATAACGTTAAGCCAATGGAAAAGCCAGTGGGAGGCTCAGGCTGAAGGAAAGACAAAGGGGGCGGGGAGACCGGGGACCATCTGCTTTGGCAAGGCAGCTTCCATCAGGCTGTGGAGATTTTTTATTAAAGGGCAACTCCACCGACTTTTCAAAATGTCAGCATAATTAAAAGGTTGAGATGTAAACAAACTCATTCAGAGCGGTTTGGTGTAAAATGCTCCGTTCTAGAGAAACGTACGCAGTCAGAATTGTTTACAGTGGTGGTGATAGGAACCAGACGTCCCCCTTTAAAAGCTCCCTAACAGAAAGTTAGGACATGCTGCCTGATGTCTGAGAGAATGTTTTATGATAAAGAATTTGGGCCTAAAACGTATTTTAATCAGTTTCTTTTAATCTACCCATGGTGGAGGGATACATGAAGGGAGTTCTAAGGCAAAAGAGTCCCCAAAGAAAACTTTTTTGTTTCAGATTTGCCACTATTTTACTATCATCATTACATATAAAAAGCTCAGAGGGCATGTGTAGGTTCACTGGTGGTTTTGGATGGTAAATAAAATAGCTATATTTGTGTTGTAGACATGGCGGCCCCTGGTTCTTATCACCACCACTGTAAAGAAATCAGTTAGCAGAGTTATCAGGTTTTTCTACAAATGAACCATTTCACCTCAAACCACTCTGGATGACTTTGTTTATATCTCAAACACTGAGTCTGCTGAGTCCGACTAATATTGTTATTACAATACTTGTTTATTGATTCTTTTAAAATGAAAAAATACTGGACACGTAATAATCGATTAGGCACCCGATTTAATTTTTGCATTTACAATACAATTTTATGCTTGTATTTATTAAAGATTTATAGTAAAAATAAATGTTTCCATCCTCACTCCATATTCCAAACCTCCTGCCATCTCTGGACGTGAGGACTCTAATGAGAACAACATAACTGCCACATGTACAGGCGTCACACAACACACACACACACACACAGGATAGAAAATGTTCTTAAATTTCTAGACACACAGACTCTGGTTGACTTGTTCTAGTCCACGAACATCAGTCCAATAAAAGACGTTTTCCTTCAATTTCAGCACAGGTGAAGCCTGAGGCCACAAGGCCGATTAGACTTTTAAACCCACATACACGCCTCACGCCCGCCATTTTTCTCTTTAGACTGAATCTCTACCCCCATTTAAACTCATAGACATAATCAGACTGGGCTAAACCACTGCTAAGAGCAAATGGGTTAACAGAGGATAATACAAGAATCTAAGTATATTAATGCAGACATCATTGTCCACTAAATACATCCTGACATGGCAATTAGCCACACACTATAAGTATGTTCTCATATTTAACATTGTTCTTTCTCTCCCACAGGTACCTCAATCCCAGGCTCTTCCCCCTCCCCTTAGTTAAAAGAAAGACAAGATCAATATCTAAGTAAATATATGTGCTCATTTTTACCTTGGCTTTTACATATGTTTTTGTTTTAAAATCCCCACGCAAAGTGTCCCAAAACAGTCTTGGTGATGGGGCAGGCCCACTGACCTCATCACAAACAGCCAAAGCACTTCTTGAGTCACTGGTGTCTGGATGGATGGATGGATGGATGGATGGAAGGGTCCAGTAACAACACAACGGAAAGATCCTGAAAGGACAACAAGCACGAAAGCCCCAGATTACCCAAACAAAATGTAAACCTGTTCATGTAGAGTTTACACTCACAAAGCAAACCATGGCTTCACTTAATGCTTTAATGCACAGGCAACAACAAACAGCACAGACATTCTTGTTCTAATTAGGCAACGTGGTAGCATAAACCACCATTCATAAATAAATGATATTTAAATATATATGTATCCTTAAGTACCAAATCTTTGATATTTATCATGAAACATTGACTATTTACTATCACCTTTTCTGCAGTCTTCAATCATTGTGAAAAGCTCCCAAGTAACATAACCAAACTAAAATTAACCACTTCATAACCTTACTGTGTCTAGCTTTAATAAGAAGTACTTAACACAATAAAGTCAAGCTAAGACAACAATATACATTTAGTACTACACTGTAAAATTGCTCATCTTAATGAAAGAATTTAGTTAATGCAACTTAAATACTACAGAAATTTGGATAAACTTAATCAGAAAAAAGATGAATTGTTGACATAGTAACTCATTTTGATCTTTTTTTAGCGTATTTTAAGTTAAGGTAACATATATTATATTATATGTATTATATCCCAACAAATATGTTATAGTCACTATTTTTGTTTAAGTTTAAGCAAATATTCAGTGCACTATACACTGAATTTATTAATTTATGAGGTACCCCTTCCATATAGGTACACATTGTTGTAGAATTACATACTGTACATACATGCTGCACAACATGGACTGCAGTATCCATCAATAGAACCATAAGACCACCAACAAGCAGATATCTCATATCATGGTAGTATGTGTTGTGCTGGTAAAAGTGTGTCAGGTAAAGTGGTGCTGCTGGTGTTTTTCAACACCTCACTGTCACTGCTGGGTTGAGAAGTCTGCCAACCACAAAAGATGAAGGGCTAGGGTAGGAGTGTCAGACTCTGTAGGGCCACAGCCCTGCAGAGATTAGCGTTCTAATCAGAGATTACTTCTGACAACACTTCCCAACATCCAGTCATCGGCTCTCCTGCTCTGCACAGTTTTGTGGCTTCCCTGATCTAAGGCATCGGAATTACATCATTATCTAATTAGCACTACCTTCTTGCTACAGTTCTGCTAGATCAGGGAAAAGACAAAACTGTGGACAGCAGGGGGCGCAGAGAGCTGGAGTTGGGAAACACTGTTCTAACACACCAGTGTATGCCTGCTAAGTATCTGATGAGTTGAAACAAGTGGGCTAAATGACGAGGAATCCTAAACTCTGCAGTGCTGTAGTTCTCCAGGACTTCAGTCTGACACCTCTGGAATAGAGAAGTGGCTCTCATCTTCAGTCCTGAAGACCCACTGTCCTGCACAGTGTCATGTATTCACTGCCCCTGGTCCAGCTTAGCGCAGGTCCCCATGGCTGGAGTTGAGACCCCCAGAGCCAAAGATTGTCTGAAACAAACTTTGCATGGATACATATGGACTATAGTCTTTGTAAATGTATATTTAGAAGGCATGTGTATCCAATAAAATGACCACTTAGTGTACACAGTGTTTAAAATGAATGGTCCACCACCCAAATTACATTTGGTCAGTTGTGCACCTGTGGTGGCCCCTTCCCATTGATGAATGGGAAACATGGGAAATGTGCAGCCAACAAATGTAGGTGCAAGGCAGATGTACTTCATAGCAGCAACTCAGTGTATGATTGCATATAATGCACTTAAAATACAACCCCTTTTCCAAAAAAGTTGGGACACTGTGCAAAATGTAAATAAAAACAAAATTCAATGATGTGCAAATCAATAAAATCCTATATTTCATTGAAAATAGTACAAAGACAACATATCAAATGTTGAAACTGATAAATTTAATTGTTTTTTGAAAAATATATGCCCATTTTGGATTCGTGTTTCATCACTTCTTCTTTTAACAACACTCTGTAAGCATTTGGAAACTGATGAGACACTGCTATAGTTTTGAAAATGAAATATTTTCCCATTTTTGCTTAACATAGGATTTCAGCTGCTCAACAGTTCAGGGTGTCCTTTGTCGTATTTTTCATTTTATAATATGCCAAATGTTTTCAGTGGTGGCAGGTCTGGACTGCAGGCAGGCCAGTTTAGCACCTGAACTCTTTTAATATGGAGCAATGCTGCTGTAATACATACAGAATGTGGTTTGACATTGTCTTGCTGAAATAATCAAGTCCTTCCCTGAAAAAAGACGTCATCTGGATGGCAGCATATGTTGCCAAAACATGTATATATGGTTCAGCATTAATGGTGCCTTCACAGATGAGCACATCACCCATGCCATGTGCACTAATGCACCCCCATACCATCATGAATACTGGCTTTTGAACTGTGCACTGATAACAAGCTGAGTGGTCTTTAGCCCAGAGGACACAGCGTCCATGATTTCCAAAAAGAATTTCAGATGTTGATTCGTCGGACCACGGGACACTTTTCCACTTCCCCTCAGTCCATTTTAAATGAGCTCAGGCCCAGAGAAGGCAGCGGCCAGTCCATTTTCTTAGACAGTGTTTTTCAGAAGTTTTTCTGAGCCCATTCACTGATTTCCACTCCAGAATCATGTCTTTTTTTAATGCAGTACCGCCTGAGGGCCCAAAGATCATGGCCAGCAAATAAGATTTCTCCAGATTCTCTGAATCTTTTAATGTTATTCTGTACCGTGGATGATGAAAAGCACAAGTTCTTTGCTATTTTATGTTGAGAAACTTTATTCTTGAATTGTTGCACTATTTGATCATGCAGTCTTTCACAGAGTGGTGAACTGCTCCTCATCTTTACTTCTGAAAGACTCAGCCTCTGGGATGCTTTTCATACCCAGTCATGTTATTGACCTGTTGCCAATCAACCATGTGTTTTTTTAAGCATTACACAACTTTACCAGCCTTTGGTTTAATCCCGTCCCAACTGTCTTGGAACGTGTTGCTGGCATCAAATTCAAAATGGGCATATATTTAAAAAACTTCTCAGTTTCAACATTTGATATGTTGGCTTTGAAGAATTTTTAATTAAATATAGTGTTAAATATAGAGAGGTTCCAGATTCAAGGGAAGATAGATAGATAGATAGATAGATAGATAGATAGATAGATAGATAGATAGATAGACAAATACTTTATTGATCCTGAAGGAAATCTAGCAGCCAGCAGCAGTCACACAACACAGGACAGTTATAATTATAAGGGTGAAACAATATAAAAAGAAGAATGTATACAAAAATCTATATATCTATATATCTATCTAAACATATATACAACTAGAAATGTACAAAAATCTGCAATAAGATCTGTCCTGAGATAAAAAAAAAGGCAGTGCAGTAATGACTGTATGAGGAGGCGCAGGTAACAGCATATACTGACAATACTGAATAAATATGTGCATATATTGGTACTGAAATAAGAACACAGATCTTAATGCCATCATATAGGTGCCTATTAAATTTATCAAATTATTGCTAAAACCAAATTTGTTTAAAGCTTCAAAAAAAAAACAATGATCTAAAGTATCAAAAGCTTTGTAAACAAATCAAGAAAGAGAACAACTGCATCTTTATTCATAAATTCAGAGTAATTTAAGATCTAACATTACTGTTGATGGATATGTCTCCCTATATTGTTTGTGTCTGTGGCCATTTTGTGTGTGTGTGTGTGTGTGTATTTTTTTTTCTTGTTGCATTAGGTGCAGGTCTGGGATTGGCCACATGGGGCGCACTCCTGTATAAAGGGTCAACAACAACCATCCCAAGAGACGTTCAGGGCTCCCTCCCCTCTGACGTGACCTGGAGGAACACCTGTCCAGACCAGCCGGGCACTCTTCACTCCAGTCTGCTTCACTTCACCTCCACTGTTAAATCAGTGACCGCTTTATTAGACTTGGTGAGCTTGGGGAAAGTAGCAGTTTGTTTTGGTCATCTTTTGTCCTGTTTTAATGTAGGCAGGTAGGGTGGCCATGTGTATGTTTGTTTCTGTTATTTTTAGGTTAGTTCTTGCAACCATTAGTAGTTTTGTTTGTTGTTCTATCACACGCTCGTCCCTGAAGCCATCGCCCTCATTCAGCTAAGCCTCTCACAAACTTAAATGTTTCTAAGAAAGTTTAAATAAACTTTTCTGATTTTAAATGGGTCTGGTTTGGCAACAGATCTGAGGAGAGAGCCCGCTCATTTTCTGTTACAGCCTGACCGCAGAACGTGTAAGGCATTCAAGTACACTGCTGTACTGCTGTTTCACAGTGAATCATAAGTACTTTAATTCAAGCCTGTGATATTAAACAGGGACAGTGTTTACCTTCAAGCTGCTGGATATTTTTATGGGTGGATTTTCTTTAAAACAAACCTCGCTGTCCAAAATGTTTGAATAGGGAGGCTTTTCATCAGCCACACATTCAAATAACTCAGTAAGGCTTAATGTGGGCACAGTGAACCCGCTGGGGCTGGATGAGTGAGCTTGTCCTTAACCGAACCCTGGGGCTCTGTTCTGTGTCTGAATCTTAACTGAAAGTGGAAGTATGGTGACAGAAATGTGAAAGTACAAGTAAATAATAACTACATTTAAACGTAGTCAAGAATTTATAAGTTAAAAGTGAAATGTACTATGAAATTGAGCCATGGCTTTTTTATTATTATTATTTTTTTTTAACATTATAAAAACTTTGATGCTGGTCACACTGAACATGTGATCACACTGTACATCACTGAGATACGCAAGTGCCTTTTATTTTAAGCTTTTTAACAAACTCGTCTTCAAAGACAGCCGTATGTAAAAGTTTGGGCGCCCTGGTCAAATGAAATATTTTGATTTTATCTAAGCGAAAATAGAAAACACACATCTGCACACATTTTAGTGTACAATTACTGCTAATTTGAGGAAGTAAACACATAAAAACATAAAATGTGGCCTGTGCAAAAGTTATGGCACATTATTATACATAATACATGTCTGTGTGTGTATATATATACATCTACACACTTATATCTATCTATCTATCTATCTATCTATCTATCTACATCTATATATATATATATATATATATATATATATATATATATATATATATATATATGCCATATTTTAATGCATCTTCTGTAGAACAGGGAACTTATTTTCACTTGTACACACTTAAAATTATGGTTCTTCAAGGGTTCTTTAGTAATGAAAATAGTTCTGTCTAGAACCATGAACACTCAAATGTTCTTTGCATGGTTAAATGGTTCTTCAGATATCTATCTATCTATCTATCTATCTATCTATCTATCTATATCTATATATATGACTTGCATATGACTGAATTTTAACATTAATTACAGAGCTGTGTTAAGGGTAATGGAAGGTACTGGTCTTTGCATGAAGATGGACTAACATAGTTGTGGAAGATTTAATTTTACATTTTTGACTATTTGTTTTAATTTTAAAAATATATATGTACATGTATATGTTCCCCAAAAGCATCTTAGTGTTAAAACCATCTTAACAGGTAGAAAGAGTGCTGAGTGTGATGCTTGCTCTGCCTTTTTTGCTGCACGGTTTGTGGAACAGTAGATGAACCCTTTTTTGGTGCTTTATAGAACAATTTTCAAAAAGGTTCTATGTAGAGCCATATGCAACACATTTTCTATCAATCTGAAGAACAATTCCACCATGCAAAGAACCATTTAAGCATGAAATGGTTCTATATAGAACTCATGGTTCTTAGCAGAAGCATTGCCTTTACTAAAGAATCCTTGAAGAACCATCTTTTTTAAGGATGTATGTATTGTTGGTTGCTGTTGTTTTGCTTTTTTTATTTTGCTCAGTGCTCAGTGAATAGAATAGATTGTTTACTATATAAATCAGTACTAAACAGACCCAGGTGCTTCATGAACATGCCACCCTGCCAGCCACCTCTGCACTGTAAATAAAAAGTATTTTCACTTGAAAGTACTGTAAAATTTCATAGTTAATCCCTGTTTTTTGAAAAACATGGAAGTGCATGTAAATAAACCATATATATACTGTATTTTAACACTGCTGTTGTTAATTTACAGAAATAGAATGTCAGTTCACAAAAACAAATTATCACTTATTTTACAGACATTTGTGTTTGTTTAAATGGTCGTTTTTTGTTATTATTATGGTAAAATACTGTATGGCAATAACTAGTTGAACTAGGGAAACCGATGAATTATGATAAAAGGCAGTAATCCTAAAAAATTAAATTGAGTGTCATTTTTCAGAAATTTTACCATCGTTGAGAAAACATGCGATTACTGTTAAATAATGGGTTTGTATGGCACCCCTGCTGCTGAAGCTTTTACCTTTTTTTGCAGAATTTCTTCTAGATTCTAGATCCATCACTACAAAGAACATAATGCAGCTACAACATATGAAATTGGCTCTCCATTAGTAAGATGTGTTAAAAGAAGATTCAGAAGAGTCACTTATAATCATTTGTCATACAGAGTGTATACATTTTTATAGCTGAGTAGTTGACAGTGTTTAAACCTGATTACAACTTGATTACAAATACCAAACTATATCAATGATCCTAAGATCCTAAGAACAAAAAAGAAATCCTGAACAATAATCCTGAAGCAGAAGAGCAGTTTTTCTAGCTTTTATTTTCTGGCAGAGGTCACACTTTTAATTAATAATCAATACCAATACGACTCCTTCTTATAGTTAGCTGAAGACCGGACATGGTGCTGCAAAGTGTTAATGCAGTTCTTGTGAGAGGTTACATAGTTACATAGCACTACAGCAGGCGTTTCAGGTTTGGAGTGGCAGTGACAGAGATGCCATTCTCCCTATTATAAGTCAGCATACCATCAAAATGATTATAAAGCTGTTACATAGTTACATTGTTATGGTTTTGCCTAGTAACCACTGTGAATGTAAGTGAAGTAGATGGTCACATGGCTAAAAAATTGGTGGTTTCCCAAAGTAACCACAGTGCATTTAGGACAAACACATAATCACATGGAGAAATGGTGAAAGACATTGTGCCTATAGTAGAACATTGTGTTTATTCAAAACTAGAGATATTTCACAGAGCTAATTTGATTTATATTGTATATCATAGTGCATCATGGAAAACCTAAATGAGTGCTGAGGAGGTAGTAAGACTGTTGCTGGAAGGCATTCCATCAGATTCTTCATGCAGTAAGAGTGAGAGCAGTCGAAAGGATTATAAGGGAGATCAGGGCAGTTATGGAATCCAGGGAAATAAAAATGACAGAGGTAGTGAAAGTGACCAGGGCAAGGACCCAGTTGTAAATGTACACATTCTGTAAAGACTTAAGACTGTCAGCTGACAGAAGAGCAAGACAGTTCCCACACTAAAAACCATACATATCAAGTGAGAAGCACAAATCTGAAGCTGCTCATCTCCCAGTGTAAAGCACATCAAGACAATATGCCGAGTGCCGCACTAAGAAAGGTTTGCATTACACAAAACGGATGTGCACAGAGTGCAGTGTTGGGCTGTGCATCAGCCAAAGAACTGACTTTACCTTCGTCACAAAAATTGAAACAAAACAATGAAATCAGAGATCAAGCTGAGTATTACATGAAAAACGTAAATGACATAGTCAGCCCCCTTAGCGCACAGTGGTTACTCCGAGAAACCACCTCAGAAATGACCTTTGACCCTGAACCTAAAAAATCTCACCCAAAATCTAGTTTAGTTTAATGGTTTGTAACTTGTTCTTATCAACAAATCTGGTATTTCGAAAGAAATTCTGTATGTGTGCCTGAAAGGGTTAAAACATGTACTTGATCTGAAAAACATGGTATTGATGCATCAGTACTTTGAATCTGTGTGAGATGTTGCTTCAGATCTGAAAAAATTCACTGATATCCATCTTTCCACTGTGAGGAGACAATGCTGTGGGTCTGGATGTGTAGCTGCTGAGAAGCCCTCACTGAGAAAAGGAAATAGACAAAAAAGTGGAAAATTACAAATCAAACAAAGAAGCTGCAAGCAATGACCGTCCACCCCAGACCTCAGTATCACTGAATGTTTTGAGGATTAGTTGAATCATGGAAAGCAGAAAATGTAAGTTCTGAGACTGAACTTTCGAGGTATAAAAAAATCCTTTCAGATTTCTAAGTACTGAATGATTTGATATATTTAGGCATGTAGAAAAACACATACCTCAATCGCAGTGGTGAAGCTTATGCAGAGCAAATATTTCTGAGAAGGGTGAGTCTCCATTTCTTCACCCCATAAACTGGTACCCTAACAGAGTGGTTTTACATTTATATTTAAAGGTTTAACATTTCTAAAATACGGAAAATAAAGGTAAACCTAAAATGTTCTTAGTTCTTACGTATAAAGGCTAAAACTGAAAACAGCACAGTTATGAGGACTTAAACAGGAGCAATTTTAGTTATGACAAAGACCTTATGTAATGTAAACCATCATCTGGGATGATAAATGTAATAATTTACTGAATAATTCTTTCAGCTTCCTGTAACATCCTGTTTGCCCTGCCTCTCGTTGTTTCTGTCTGTGTTGCCATTGTTTACCTTCTCTCGTGTGTCTTGCCATGTGCTTTTATTGTTGTTTTGGCCTTTCTCTGTCCCCCAAATGTTCAGAAATGGCTCTGTGTACCTCTGGTTGTTTGTCTTGTTTGCTTGATGTTTTGTTTCTCAGGCCCTGTTTTGTGTTTTCACTGTTCTGTGTTGGTTTCCTTCTTGCCCCTTAGTCTTTTGTTTTCTTTCTGTTTTAGTATTTAGATCCTCAGTCTTTTTTCTTCTTTTCTTTTTTGTTACTTTTGTGGATTTTGTTATGAATTTCAATAAAAACGTGCACTTGCCTCTTTTTCATTTCCAGCGTTACACTCCTACACTGTTTGTGTTGACTCTTCTGGCACTTTTGAACACTTGTGCATCACTTTAGGAGGGTTACTCTGGTCCGCTTGCTGAGGCCTCCTCCTCAACTGGAAGGCCTTTTCTCACACTGACAGAATTGCGTCTTCTTTGTTTTTTGGTGCATACTAACCTGTATTGCACCTTCACCCTGAGCAACTGGCGTTTTTGGCTGTTTAAAAAATGCCACAGAATGTTTCCATTGCTCCAGAGTCCAGTGCCGTGCTTTACACCTCTCCATCCGATGCTTGGCATTGTGCTTGGTGATGTAAGGCTTGCATGCAGCTGCTCGGCCATGGAAACCCATGCCATGAAGCTCTCGGCGCTCAGTTTTTGTGTTGATGTTAAAGCCAGAGGAGGTTTGAACTCTGCAGCTATTTAGTCAGTGGTATAAGTGGTATTATTGAAAATGGTGGTTTTGTATAATAAATAAAATGGCTATATTTGTGTTATAGACATGGTGACTTCTGGTTCATATCACCACCACTGTAAAGAAATCTGAGTCTGTAACTTTCTCTCATATCAAAGCATTCTAAATGACTTTGTTTACATCATAAAGATGAACTTATGCAATTTTTTCCCCTTTAATGCTGAGTCACCTAAGCTGTTATACAGTAAGACTAAATTAATACTTGTTTGACTGCTTTGTGGTAAGTTCAAAGAATAATAACATTGAAGGATCAGTGGAGTTTGCCTGTTCTCCCCGTGTCTGCGTGGGTTTCCTCCGGGTACTCCGGTTTCCTCCAAACAGTCCAAAAACATGCAGTCAGGCTGATTGGACATGCTAAATTGCCCCTAGGTGTGAATGTGTATGTCTGTTTGTCTGCCCTGCGATGGACTGGCGACCTGTCCAGGGTGTATCCTGCCTTCCGCCCAATGACAGCTGGGATAGGCTCCAGCAGCCCACCGCGACCCAGAAGGATAAGCGGTTTAGATGATGGATGGATGGATGGATGAAGGATCAGTTATTTGTGAAGCTGAACATTTTTTGTACCCTTGTAAACTTCACCGTTAAAGGGGTATTCTGCTGATGTTTTAAAATTACGGAATGATTAAATAGCTGAGATTAAACCAAGTCATCCACTGTGCTTTTATCCATTTATCAGACATATGTATCAGACAGAGAGTATAAATGTGATCCATATATCATAGATATATATGTTCATATATGTTCCATATCGCTGTTGTCGGAACAAAACCTTGTATCTCCAAAATGGTAATTTTACAGGAGAAGGAAAAAACCTTCCTTACTTTTAATGGAAGTCAATTGGAACCAGACCTTTTTTTTGTTCATGTTATATAGGTAGATAGATAGATGGACGGATGGACGGATGGGTGGATGGATGGATAGATATAGAAAGAGACATAAAAATAGACGTAAATTGGGCAAAAATAAAAAAAAATACACGAGTAAAGTATGAGAGAGTAGAAACAGAAGTATATCTATTTGCATATTTACATAGCATATAAGACACATAAGACATATCAGACACATAATTATACATATATCTCCAATACTTGATACTTACATATACTTACATATAATGTATGTACATATATTTTGAAATGACACTTTATGATTTCTGCGCATATTTAGCCACATAACAGATTTCCGGATGGAGTCCTTTAAAACTGTGGAACATCCACCGGTTAATGACAGCCGCTAAACCCTCTTGAGAAACGAAACGTCCAATCACAGCTCACCTACAGCTTTTCGCGCTCCAATCACGTCTCTGTGTTCGGGAGTGGGCGTGTCCTGTACAGGAAGAACGCAGGAGCTAATATGGCGCTGCAGAGGGGGCTTTCGCGAAACGGGACGGCGGTGTAAACACGAAAACTGGCCGAGACGCAGCCATGTCGTTTATAAGTACAGTACGTACGACACTGCGGATTATTTGCGTTGAGGTGTGAGAGGAGCATGTCCGCAACCATCAGGCTGTACAAAGGGACAAACTCTTCATTCCTAACTAGTCGTTAGCGAGCCTCTCTGTTTTGTTTACACTGAAAAGCTGCGCTGTAACGTAGCGTTAGCTGCCTTTTCAGCCAGCTCGCTTTAGTTATCGCACTGTTAGCTGTGCTCCTCGTGAAACAGCAGCTGAAAATATATAGTTTTGGTGGAGTGATTTGGTTTTAATTAAGGTTAGATTATCAACAGCAACGTGTGTGTGTGTCGTAGATACACCGTCGGTTTAACGAGGCTGAAGTTGGCTTCCAATTCCCCAGCTTCTTGTTCGAATTTTCCCGTTCCACCTTAAATGATGCAGCATGAACTGCTGCAACGTTTAAGGTGGAACGGGAAAACTCGAATAATAACCTGACTTTGGCTTCGTGTAGGTTCACCAGTGTTAGTCTAAGGTATGTCATGCAGTTAGCATTAGAATAGCTCATAAACAGTGTGGGGTTCCATGTGAAAGTGGAGGAAAGAGAGAAGAAGTGCTCTTTCTTTACTACACACTTAAAAAGATGGTTCTTTAATAAAGACAGTGGTTCTATTTAGAACCATAGTTCTAAAGTTCTATATAGAACCGTTTCATGCTTAAATGGTTCTTTGCGAGGTGAAGTAGTTCTTCAGATTGATGGAGATTGTGTTGTATATGGTCCTTTTTGAAAATGGTTCTATGTAGTATCAACAAGGGTTCTGTTGTGATGATGTTAGGCTTGCAACAATAGAAGAAGCCTTTTTTTGGTGCTATATGGATCCATTTTCAAAAAAGGTTCTACATGGAACCATATACAACACATTCTTTATCAGTATAAAGAACTGAAATGGTTCTGTATAGAACTCATGGGCCTAAACAGAACCATTACCTTTTCTAAAGAACCCTTGAAGAAACATCGAAGTGTGTATTTTCCATGTCATCACAGTGAGATGCTTGATATGGATTAGTTAGCTAATGTAGCTACACAAACTACCGTAAGTCTGGTTTAACAAGACGTTTGTCAGATTTAATACAAGCAGACAGTTTGGCTTTGCACTTAGCATCTACTACAGACATTTTACTTCCAAAATTTTGAGAGTTAGCTGGTAAAAATCGAATGCATGATGACAGGCTTGTTTAAAAAGGTATGTATTAGACATATAGTACGTTTTTTAATATAATAAATGCTCTGTCAATCATAGACTCCTTGTTCCCATCCCAAAAGAGAGAGGTGCATGGTTTACTTCTATCGAAGGACAGAGGTTTGGTTTATTTGCATCTATAGGCAAAAGATGTTAGATGAATTTGTTTACCCATCTACATGTTGGAAATAGGCCATTTAATTTGCATTAAATATCCCTTTAAAATATAAAAAAATAACAAAAACATTAATACTTATCATGCAAAGTACCTGCAAATATGGAAATCTTCTCATCACTCTGACTAAAATTTGCTTAAAATATTTCTGCACAATGAAACACAAAAATAGTAGTTGAAGTGCCTAAGAAGGTTTACTGTACAGCATTGATGTAGACATTGTGGTTTATTTTCACCGGCCTCACAAAACAATTAGAAACGTTAGTCAGGGCTGCTGCTCTGTTGGTGCTGATCTAGGATCAGATTCCTCTCTTATTTTCAGTGGCCATACTAACAGGAACAGATCCTAGATCAGCACTTCTGCTCTGCAAAGCTTCAGGAATATGGGCCCTGTGTGTTTAAAGAGCCAGTGTTTTGTCAGCAAAGAAATGTCGGGGCCAGCTGTGCTTACTCTTGTGCTCTTCGGTTTACTCTGTCTGCCTGTGATGTGCTATTGAAGCCAAACCTCTATATTTGCTGGGTTGGTTTGGTGTAGAGCTTTGCCTGTCGTATTTGGGCATAATAAGACTACATTAGAGATTCTGATGGTAAAACCAGTAAAACCAGAATTACACAGCTATGTTATTTTAACCAAATAGTTTCGTTCTTTCTACTGATTCTGCTGTTTCACACAGTATGTTCATTAATTGACTTAATAGAGTAAGAGACCACTGTATCACGTTTTCTTTACTGTAACTAACCTGCTTCAGCTCATTAGTAGCTTATAAATGTTTTATGGGAACATGCCTAAGGTGTGTCAGTGCACAGAAAGCATGTAACCCTGCCAAGATAAGATTGGGAAGATCATGCAGAAATACTGGTCTGTGCTTTGTAACACTTCATCAAGTGTGCTTATATACTGAAGACTGTATCGTTAGCCTTACAGAAACTTCTGTTGGGGTTGTAATGAGAACCTGCCGTTGTGGTCTCTGGCATTAACTAAAGATAGCTAGAAGAACCACAGTGGTGCTTTGAAGCCACACCACAAGCAACAAGCTTAATCCAGTAGGGCAATATGGTTTTGGTGTGTAGCTTAACTACTGCATGGACTTTATTTCTTTCAGGCCTGAGCTACAGAAATCTCCTGGTGTGTACCTGTCCATCCCATTGAATAATGTCCTTTCACTGAAAATGGGTGGCAGCGGATCCAAAGCAAAAGGAGTCTGGCCTTTCTCTGGCTCAGGGGCCAGTGGAGACTCTCCTGGTGAGGTCAATGAGCAGTCTTTGGCCCGACTCCGTGGCTCCAAAAACGCAACCCCTTTTGTCTTTACAAGGAGAAGGCAAGTATTACTTTGACTAAATAGCTGTTTTCATAAAATATGTCAGAATTGCCTACCTTCAGAAATCACACAGTAGTTCTCACATTTGCTCAAGGATGATTATGGATTATGACTAGCTACTAAGGAAGTCTTAGATCTGTTTTTTAATGTGCTACTGATAACAAGTAGTTGGCAAATGTTAGGTGCAAGGTGTGGAAATGTAATTTGAGTATAATGAGTATAAGCTTATTATGGATTTGTATTAGGGATGCGCCAAAATAGAAATTGTGGGCTGATGTTAAAATCTATATAAAAGATACATAAACTTTTAGAAAATGTAGGAATTGGGATTACATTAACCTGAATTAGTATTACAGATAAATAGAGTGTTTATTTGTAGTAGGTCACAATAGAAATCACATAATAGCTCTCACATTAACTTAAGAATGATTAAGGATTATTTACTACTAACTAGGTCTTGCATCTGTTTTTAATGTGCTATTGATAACAAGTAATTGGCAAATGTTAGGTACAAGGTGTGGAAATGTATTTTGAACATGATAAGCATAAACGTATTATGAATTTGTATTAGGGATGCACCAATGTAGAAATTGTGAGATGTTAATATCCAATATTTTTCATACAAATCTGCCTATACAGATACATAAATATTTATATAACATAGGAATTGGGACTACGTTAACCTGGATTAGCATTACAGAGAAACAGAGTGTTTATTTGTAGCAGGTCACAAATACAAATGCAGTCAAATTCATAAAATGCAGATATTTTTACACAGCAGCCCATCATCACCTAAACACACTGCTCTTCCAGAGTACAACAAATACATCGTCAAATATTCAAAGTATCAGTCAAATCTAAACATATGTCTGATGCTAATCTTTTTTTAAAGCAATTATCTCATGATGCCGATGTGATCCGCATGTCACTGTGCATCCCTAGTTCACATGTAAAGGAAAACTGTGGTAGACCTTTGTTTAGACAAGTTTGGATAGTAAAGAACACATGAGAATTCAAAAGCTGTTGTGTTCTTGCAGTTCCTTGTACTACGATGAGGATGGAGATCTGGCTCACGAGTTCTACGAGGAGACAGTGGTGACCAAAAATGGACGAAAGAAGGCCAAGCTGAAGAGGATCCAGAAGAACCTCATACCTCAGGTAGCATGGAACTTCATTAGAGATTAGAAATTGCTTAATAAATTCAGGATCGTACTGGATTCTTTCAGTAAAAATCATAGGGCTAAATCCTGACTTAAGTCAATTTCACACCAGACACTTGACGTCAGTTGAGCCATGGTGGTGGTAACATGCACACGAAGTGCAAAAATATGCTATGGCTAATGGTCTGTTTTTGACACTTGCCGCCTGTGGCATTCTAGCAGTTTCTAGTCAGAAACAGTAAAGAAGTGGAGTGTTTTTGCCATAATATACAATGTAGGCACAACAAATGTAGTTTTAACTTGTTAACGCGGTGATAGGAATCACTTCTGTAGGTTAAAGCTGTGAACCCACATACATCTCTGCCTCTTTCTATAGCTGTACATCACATGGTGAGAAAGTAGCAACGGTCATTGCGGCAAGTCAGGTTTTTATTGTTATTCTCTTTATATGATATACAATAAGGTTTGTATGAGTAAAAAAGGGACAATACAGACATTTGTATTACGTGAAAATGCAGTGGAAACAAAAACCACTTTGTGATGCGCATGTGTCGCGGCTGGTGTGAAATACATGTCGCAGAGTGGGTCTGGCTTACCAGTAACACCGCATCACATCTAGTGTGAAATGGGCTTTACTCTGAGTGTTTCCACTATGCAAATTTGAATCTGTTGCTGTTAAGTATATCTCATGCTTCAGAAGTTTTCAGAGAGACACTGGAAAAGCAGTGTGAGATCATCACCAAAGCTCATCAGTTATTACATTAAGTCTAGTACAGTATTTTAATCTAGTACAGTATTTTCTACAGCAAACAAACAAACATAGCATTTTTCTGCACATTTTAGTGCATAATTTCTGGTTATTTGCTGAGTTTAACTTATTACACAGTAACTTCCTAATAAATACATGTTGAATACACAATAATTGTGCATTAAAATGTGCAGATGTGTGTTCTTTCTCTCAGATGTGCTTATTTTCATTTAGAACATAATAAAAGTGACCCTTAATTTTTTTTTATATATATAAGTGGCCCTTATTAGTCCCACAACAGGAAATTTCACCTCTGCAATTTAACCCGTCCGTGCAGTGAAACGCCCACATACACACTAGTGAATGCACACACAGTAGGGGGCAGAGAGCACACTTGCCCGGAGCGGTGGGCAGCCCTATCCATGGCGCCCGGGGAGCAGTTGGGGGTTAGGGGCCTTGCTCAAGGCCACTTTAGTCACGTACTGTCGGCTCAGGGGATCGAACCGGCAACCTTACGGTCACAAGGCTGGTTCCCTAAGCTCCAGCCCACGACTGCCCCCACAATTGGAAAAGGGTGACCAGACCTTTGCACATAACTGTACATACAAAGCACTTTTCTTCTACAAATAGCTCCCTGAAGATGACGTCTTTTTGCTTTGGCCGTCGCTGGTACAGGCACGTTTTACAATAACACAACTAATTAAGAGAAGCTTGTTTGCTTACTGTGGTCAGCCGTCATCTTTGCCTGTTTGATGGACTGTATTCTGTTATGTGAAACATTACAAGTAATATAGGTTTGGTGCATAAGTTTGCTTAGCTGGAAAGGGAATTCCAAATGATTAAAATTACTAATTTATAAACTAAATTTATAATCTCCATCACCATGGTGACTGCAATGTTATGACAGCTACCACTATTTAGCTTAGATTGCGCTACTATTTAAAACACAAAAAATCACAAAAAGCAATGAAAATAAGTATTGAAAGCAGCAGGAAACCAACTTAAGGATGAGACTCTACACAAAAACTGTGATTTTTTTTGGCTAATGTTAGCATAATCTTCAAAAGTTGAAAACAGGCAGGTATAAGTTGGATTCCAGCTCACTTGTTGCACCACCTTCCACTCGGCCCACGCCACTTTGCCTGACTACCCACCTCTGCTGAAAATGAATGTGGATCATGCAAGTGTGGCTTGCTGTGTGAAAAGCTCTTAACACACCAATAGAAATTTACACAGTTTTTTTTATTTTCAGGATTAATGAGCAGATTTCTTGTTTCCAGGGAATCGTGAAACTGGATCATCCGAGAATTCATGTTGACTTCCCAGTCATCCTTTGTGAAGTATGAAGACAGACCTTCTGAGGCTAGAAGAGGTTGCACCAATCAAACCCGTCACCTCTCTGTTACCATCCTACCTTCCTTGATGGGCCTCAGCTGCTCCGAACTTCACTATGACCATATGTGTCCGTCTTAGTGGATGAGCCACATCACCCCCGTGTGGTTGGGAGGACTTACTGCACTTTAGCAGGCTTTTCCTATAGGCATCCTCTCAGTGCTGTGAAGTGGCATTTGAAAACCAGGGTGAACTGGAGTATAGTTTCACACTTTGGTGTACTGATAGACAGTAGACCTGCGTTTTTCTGCCTTCTGTGATGTACAGACAAGTTTGAGTGTGTGCTGTCAAGAGTGTGTGAGTGAGAGGAAACAGAGCAATGCAGGGGCTGTAAGTCCATCTTGCATGGTGATCTGTTGACCAAGTGTGGCATGTTTTTAATCATTGTATTGTATATAATTATTCTATTATATCAAAGTCTGCCGCTGTCTGTTGTATTTGAGCCCAGACCTGCACTAGTAATCATTTGATGTATAGTAAGTTATGGAAGTTGACATACTTGAATAAAACGGTTTACCTGGCAAGCGAACAAACTGGCGTCATTCATTTGGAAGGTGCAGATCACCAGCAGTGCTACAGGACAAATTAAGCATTTAATAAGTTCTTCTCAATAAACCAGTGAGCTGAATTTCATATGTGAGAAAATCTGTGCATCTAGATGAAGTCCGCCAAATATAGGACACATTTAAGACAACCTGTAATTCCATCTTATAGCATTTTAATGACCATGACAAAAGATGTAGTAATACACACTTCATACCTTTTAATAAACTCTTTGGTTCTGTTCACAGCTGCATACATCCTTATCCTCCTCATTCTACAAATTACATGCCTTACACTGTAGTAGTTTCATAGTTAGGGCTGGACGATATATCATCTATGCCAATATATAAATGTCTTTTGCTGTGTGCCTTCAATTAGTTTGATAGACTGTAGAAAAGATATAAAATTGAAACACTATGAGTAAAAACAGTCCAGTCAAAACAAGCAATGTCAGTTTTGTAAAGCATTTTTAGCACGGTAGCATGTGTTCATGATCCTTATCCATGCAAATGTGCTTACATAAATATGATCTCATGTTTTGATACTGTGATATGTTTGGTAGTGATGCTCATTCTGACTCATTAGAAACATTCAAGCAAAATGAGTAGCCGATTCAGTCTGATTCAAGGTTTCGAAACCTGATTTTTGCACATGACCTGATTTCACATCCCTAATGTTATCAACAATGTTGATATGTGCTGTATAAACTGACAGTGCTGTTGAAAGCCCAGTGCATTCAGTTTCACCCCTGATTGTTAGATTGGCCCACTTCTGTTTTCTAGAGCTTCCTTAGTTAAATGTGTTGAATCATGAAGATTATTAAGCTTATTTATTAGTGACATTCAGCAACTGCTTCTGAGAATTTGTCCTAAAAAGTTAAACACTGAAAACAAGTAGTATGAATATCATGGAAGTACCTGCTACTTGCAACAGTGCTTTGTCAGCTGTACACTGGAATAAGACACAGTGTAGAGGCACAAGGAATTCTGATTGGTGCAGATTGAATCCAACCCAGAATGATGTGTCTTATGAACTGTTTTGAAACCTTTGCTTTGAAAAAAGCATTCAAGATTGTCTTGCTTGTTTCTGCCATCACTAATATTATGAGACCATCCTGATATTGATTTTTTTCACTACCGCCCAGCCCTAATAGCAATTAATAACAGTATAAATATATAAGTATATATAATAAGTATATCGCTGCTGTCCGAACAAACCTTGTATCTCCATTTTGGTCATTTTTCCGTTTTTGACATCATTTGAAAATGCCTGGTGCCCTTTACATTATGTGTAAATTTCAAGATGAATGGACCAAAAGAAATGACCAAAAATTACTTGGAAAAAAAATTTGGTTACATCGACTTACATTAATTTATTTTTTTTTGCCTTCTTTCATTTTGGAGGTACAAGGTATTGTTCAGACAGCAGCGATATAATAAGTATGAATAGCCCTAATAGTAGTTAATGATAGCATAAATATGTAAATATTTATAATAAGTTCATTATAAGCATAAATAGCCCTAGTAGTAGTTAATGATAGTATAAATATATAGGTGTATGTAATATGTACATAATAAGTATAAATAGCTCTAATAGTTGATAAGAATATAAATGCATAAGTATATATAATAAGTACATTATGAGTATAAATAGCTCTAATAGTAGTTAATAGCTCACAGTAGATTAATAACTGAACAGTACATTTAGATATTGAGGTGTTAAATCGATTTCACACGACTATTATATAACATTTACAATGAAATCTGTGTAGCTTATTGTTTCAGGAATTTAAATGGTCTCAAAAGTTGCTCTTCCTGGATCAATATTCTCGCCCCCATGTTATCTCTTTGGGCTGTTTGTCATCCACAGCTTCAGGGAAAGACATGTTTGCGGTCTCTACCCCGGTCTCTGTCCAGGCTGTGGAATGTGGGTGCGGTAAGGTGGAAAGGCCAGAGGTTAAGCTCTTTGTTGTATTTCCTCCCTTGCTTTGAAGCCCACCCGCTGGGAGGGTCTTTCAGTGGCTTCTGCTTTATCGTCCTGGCAATAGACGCATTATCAGAGCTGGGCCAGCACTTGAAGGTACATTCCATTGAAACCAGCTGCCCGGCCCCAGCATAAAAGACGGGGGTGGGGCTGGCCTGGAGCAATCGAGCAGGGGCCCACACCGGATACAGTGGGATCTCTGAAAGCGCTGGAGATGGTGGTTCCACCCATCCACACATGGTGTGAACATGCTAGAACAGGATGCTATGTCTGTGCACTATCACCAACACTGATAACTCAGCTACCCAATGAAGTGCGAACGTAAGGACCAACCAGATGAGATTTATGAGTGTGGAAGATCACAGTCGCCTGCAGGATGGGAGGTGGGGGGGCGGGGGGGGTTGAAGGGCATGGCAAAGGCCATGTGGGACAGAGATACAGTATTAGATATGCAGACTTTATGACACTGTATAGAGCCTAAAGCAGGGCTGCCCAAAGTGTGGCCTGTGGGCCAAAGTTGGCTCGTGAGGATGTTTTACTTCAACTTGGCCCACCAGAAAGCTACCCTAACTCCTCCACCTCACCTAATAAGAGAACTATATTTAAAAAAAATATATATATATGACATGTTTTCTATCTTTTCCTTCTGAAATTGTATTTTTGAAGTAGTTAGTAACAAAATATACTTTGTGTATCTTTTGTATTGGCCCACCACAACAAAAAGTTTGGGCACCCCTGGCTGAAAATGAAGTAGAGCCCAGGCCTAATTTGGGAACTGAAAACTGGTCTTCACAAGAGATTTCATAATATGATATGGTTTGTGGATTCTGCACCACAGTTCTCAACACAGAAGTATGAAATTTTCATATTCAGCATACATTTTGTCCAGTCGCAAAAAAACAAGGCTGCAGTGGTTGATGCAATAAAAAATGAAATAATTACCACGAACTAGTCATTTTTTAGAGGACAAATAACTTCAAGTACACACAAAGTGGATAATGTATATTACTTGCATTCTGCTTACACCTGCTATCAAATCTCAGCCATGATGTTATCTGCGAAAACACACTTCCTCTCGTATCTATTGCTTTTGTACAAAAGGTCTGCAAAACAAAGAAAAGTAAAGCAAAGGAGCCCTGAACACTGTATCAAATGTGCTTTAATACTGCCAAAATGAGTACAAGTGTTAGCCTTTTGCTCCACAGATGGAGCCAAAAACTGTCTCAGAATAAAGTTTGGCTCAGCTTTTTCAGTTTGCTGGATTAACTCGAATGTGGTTTTATTCCAGTCAGTCTGTAAAGCATTTCACAGCTCATCCTGTTTGCTCAATTGTATTCTGTTTCTGACTGATCCCAGTTTGTTCAGTTGTTTGGTCACAGCTGTTGACTTAAAAGCTAGCTTAGTGGCAACGACAGGTTCGGAATTCGATGTCAGTCTGCGGTCACTCTAGGGGTGGACGATGTAGCGAAAACATCATGATACATAGAGACATTTTCATGATACACAAAAATTTTTTTCTGATTTGAAGTTGGAACAAACAAAAATGGTCCAGAAGGGCCACATTTAAAAAATTCTATCAAAAACTATTAATATAATTTTTATTTTACATTTCACACACTGCGCTGCTCTAAATCCAATTAAGACAAACTATGTAATAAAGCATACAGTCCAGTGTTCTTTAAGTACTAACAATATCCATTGTATGCTCAGAAAATCATATTGTGGCGTATGACCATAGTGATAAAATCTTTTCATCTTGCCCACCCAGAATTCACACTCTTCTTCAGAATCTGACCAAATGAGCTGCAGGCCACATACTTTATAGAAGTTATCTATCATTTTCTGTTTCATGTATGTGCTAAAGCCCTGCGATGGACTGGTGACCTGTCCAGGGTATTTCTTGCCTTCTGCCCAATGACCGCTGGGATAGGCTCCAGCACCATCCCAGTGTGACTCAGAAGGATAAGCGACTTAGATAATGTGTGTTTGTGTATGTGCTTAAGTAGAAACTCAATAACAGTTATCTGCGCCATAAAGCACGTTGAAGCAGCTGATGATCAGACGAATGGTAAAATTATTGTTAAAAAAAACAAAAAAACACAGCAATAACTACATCACTCCACTGTGCACCGTCTGAATGCTCCTCAACCAATCAGATTGTCCAGTCAGAACAAACTGTTTTTTAATAGAGCGATAAAAACAATTTCAATCCAATTCACAGTCTGTATTGTGTGACCTCCTTATCGAAACACTAATAGTGTTAACAAGGAGAGTCTGCGTCTAACCGCTAACCTCCTAACACCAAAACATGTATCTTCCCTGACAGTGACATGCAGATGACATTGCTTTGGCACCGATTTAGCTGAGTGTCTTTCTATGAAAACAAACAAAGAGAATGAATGAGCGGCAGCTGATGTCTCTGTCCTCTCCTATTGTGTTAGGACGGGTGGGTTCGTGTTCCCGGGGTGTGAGTAGCAGAGGGTGTGTGTGAGTTCAGTTCCCCTCACTTTGTTACAGTTTCCTGGCCCGGCGAGCTCAAGAGCAGCCCTGATGTAAAGGCTTTTCCAGGGTGAGTGGGAAGTGTCAGGAGGAAGGAAGCCTTCTCTCTCTCTCTCTCTCTCTTTGTCTCTCTGTCTCTCTCTCACACACAGACCACATACAGAAGCATTAGGCGAGTCAGCAGAAACGAGGAGAAATGGCGGAACAGGATCTGGGCAGGTCACTCTTGGCCAGGAACACAGTTAGCTACAGGAACAGCGCAGGCCAACAGTGACCTCATATCCTACCTGTCATGTGCTCCCTCGAGGCTCCTGACTTCCACACATCCTCTCATGCAGGACAGCGGGTCTTCCCACAGTGAACATGCCCTTACTTTGTATCGGTTGAAAATATTACATTCTCACATGTGTTTAATTAAAATAATACATACAATACTATGCAAAAGTCTTAGACCCCCAAAGTACCTTGTCTCAGCACTGAGAGTGTTTTATTGTAGCAACACTACAGCATTAGAATAAATGCAAGTGGGAATAAATACAGTAATCATTTCAAGTACACACTTGGTTAAATGGTTCTTTAAGGGTTCTTTACTAAAGAAAATGGATCTATATAGAACTATGAACACTTAAACAACCCTTTGCATGATGGTTCTTTGCATTGTTTAGTGGTTCTTCAGATTAATGGAGAATGTGTTTTGTATGGTTCTGTATAGAAACTTTTTGAAAAGGGTTCTATATAGCTCCAAAAGGGGCTCTTCTGTTGTTACAGGCTTAACACATGTCTGAAGAACCATTTAACAATGCAAAGAGCCCCTTAATCGTGCTGTTTGAGTGTTCGTGGTTCAGTGTAGATCCATTTTCTTTACTAAAACCCTTGAAGAACCATCATCCCACCATACATACATGCAACACACACACACACACACACACACACACACACACACACACGCACACACACATACACACATATATATGTATGTGTATATATATATATATATATATATATATATATATATATATGTACACACACACATAGCATTCAGAAGTTTGATATCACTGCTTATTTAACTTAATTTCAATTCATTTTAATCAGAATCATTTAACTACAGTGTAGATTGAAACACCACATTACCAAAAGCTATAACACCAAAAAGTTATTAAATTAAATGCTGTACTTATTTATTTAGTGTTATTTAGTTGTGTGCTTGTCCAAGATTTACTCACCAAGTTTCAAACACAAGGCATTCTGGATGTTAATTTTTAACTTGATTGTCAATGTTCAACATCCTTCTCATTGATTATAGTGCTGATATCTTGGGAAGCAGATTTGAAGAACAAAGTTTGGTTCCAGATGTTTCCTGAACGCCCCCAGCCATCACATATTTGTTACATTTTTTTTTTATTTGTATCATTTGATAAATTTATCACCAGCACACTCGATTTAACATAATATCTAACACAATTTCTCTGTTAACCCAGGTTTAGATACTCAAACTATGATTAATCCTTGTCTGCATGCACATGAAAGCATAATGTTTATGAACACATGAGACGTGAGGAGCAGCTTTTTTCAAGGAAGGAAAAATAAAACTATGTAAATATGCAGAAAATGAAGCATTTTTAACAGTAAGAACAGCACCACTGTTAGGCTTCATGCTTATTTTACTGATAATTGCTTCGTAATGTTCGTAATTATGTACTATGATTTGCTTCATCTGATAAAAGTCCTGATTCAGTTCTTTTTTTTTACTTGCCCTCACCTACTCCCACTCACCTCTCGGATGTGCGTCACACCTACGTTACACAAGTGGCTTCTTGCCACAGAAGCGGAGGAGGGCACAGAGAGGAGCGGATTATTCACTCAGAACACACCATGATATTATCATGTTACTGATGCAGAAAACATCATGAAAAAAAGTAACCAGACAGATACACCTCCATCAATCCCTGATTGGTCAGTAGATTGGCCTTGACTGGTCCAATAACTGTCTATGATCTGAAATCCCAAACTTAACCTTCCCTGGAGCAGATTCAGCATACAGCATAAGTTGCTATGACGATGAAAAAGTGATTGATCCACCATCCTGAGACAGAAAAGCCACGTTTAGATTAAAGTAAACCTAAAGATAACTGGCTAAGCAAGAAATTCTGCTTCATGAGACCGCAGGTGTTGGATAACCATAAATAATGCTGGGCAGCCACAGCGAGAGGCGATCACACTAACAAATGCAAAATCACCACTTAGTGTATTAATAGGATTTGTATTTATGCTAATATTAGTGTTTTTGTGAGCAAATAAATGGTTATTACCCAGATAAATAGCTTTTTGAATTCTAACATCTGTAAGGAATACAATATATCGCTGTTGTCATTAAAACACCCCATATCTCCAAAATGATAACTTCAGAGGAGAAGGAAAAAACCTACTTTACTTTTAGTGTAAGTCAATGGAACCAGAATTTTGTCCAAGTCGTTTTAGGTCATTTCTTTTTGTCCATTCTTCATGAAATTTACACACAATGTAAATGACAACATGCATTTTCAAATTATGTCAAAAACTGAACAACAAAAATGAAGATACAAGGTTTTCTACATATATTTATGTATCTAAACACACACACATACACACACATTTTTCAAAAGTTTGATATTGGTTATTTGAACTTAATTTCAATTTATTTTATTAAAATCCATTTAAATACACTATAGATTGAAACACCATATCACCAAAAGCTATAACACTAAAAAGTTCTCAAATTAAATGCTGTAATCATTTATTTATTTTTATTTAGTTACGTGCTTGATTTAATCACCAAGTTTCAAACACAAGGCATTCTGGATGTTTTTAACTTCCAGACGTTTAACTGTCAATGTTTAACATCTTTCTCATTCATTATGGAATCGCCTCTATCTCTGTTCACCATTCTGGACGTCACTCATCATCTGACATCATCTTTTCATAATTTTAATTCATTGATTTACTTTCACTGTGTGCGTGGCTCTCTTGGTAGCTGCGTGTACATTCAGTGGACAGACCACATCTGGTGTTAAGGAATCACAGCTGACGGTGAAGAAGACTTTCCACGTGTTTTCCTCCTCTAATTTCTACATCACAAGACAGTAGGACGCACAGAAAGCCCCGCCCCTCTGTGAATACAGTGGCACTTGACCACGCCCACCTGCAGAGTCATTGGCTCTCTTTGAAATCCCCGCCCACTAACGGCCCTCTATAAACACAGTAGTCCTCTGGCTCCGCCCATCCCCATTATCAATGAAAGAGGGGAGAGAGGCGATGAGCTCTCTAAACATTACGACAACTGCAGAAGTTACTTTTAAGTACTTCTTTTAAGAGAGAGGAGATGAGAAGGGGGATTTTTAGGTTTTCTAATTTTAAAACCGCGTGTTTTCAGTATGTAAAACAGTCTGAAACCCCTGCTGCCTGAGTGGGTGCCTGAGGTAACAGAGCAGCGTCCGCTTCTAACCCTCAGAAACCGGGGGGCCTTTATCTATCCGGGCATGTTCTCCGTTTCTGATGTCAGTGGTAAGAAAATGGAGTTTCTTTCTAAACTCCTTCCTTCTTTTCTTTCTTATATGGAGTTTTTTTTTGCAGTAAGACGTCTCGCCTCGCGTTTAGGTCTGAATTTAGCTTCAAGGGCTGATGGTTGTTCAGAATCTGTCACTGTCACTCAGGCCTGTTTTCTTTGAGGAGGCTCCTATAGGATCTTCCCTCCTATGGATCTTCAGGGGTTCTTTAGTAAAGTATGTTTCAGCAGTGCTTCTGTTTAGAACTTTGAGGACTATATAGAACCATTTCATGCTTAAACGGTTCTTTACATGGTGAAATGGTTCTCTAGATTGATGGAGAGTGTGTTGTGTATGGTTCTGTATAGAAAATGCTTCTACACAGCACCAACAGGGCTCTTCCACTGTTACAAGCTTGTCATCGTAACAATAGCAGAACCCCTTTTGGTGCTATGTAGAACCATATGCAACACATTCTCCGTCAATCCGAAGAACCTTTTCACCATGCAAGGAGCCAAGTGCGAAAAGGTTCTATATAGAACTCATGGTTCTCAATAGAACCATTCCCTTTACTAAAGAACTTTGAAGAACCGTCTTTTCTAAGAGTGTGGCATGTGCCTTGTGTTTTATGAGCTCTGAATGTAACTGAGAGCAGTGTAAGGTCTGTGCTGTTGATAAATAACTTTTCTTGGAACCAAATTATTTAAATAAGATGCAAATCTTTCCTTGAACCTTCATTTGTTGCATTTATTTTGTCCAGAATGATTATTTATGGGTTTTCTTCCAGTTTAAATAGAAGTGCTTGTGGTTCTTGAATGAAGCAATCGTGTTGGTAGAACTCTACACAAGAATGCAGACGTTTTCCTTCTTTTTTTCTGACCAGACATTAACAGAAGCAAAGCTGTTGCTGTAAACACAACACTAAAGTTATGGCTAACTGGTTCCTGTCCAAATGGAAAATCTGGCTGCTGGTTCCACTAGTCTTGGACTATGTTGCCGTCGCCCAAAATCTTAAGTCCACAAGAGGTCCTCTGTACCCTAATAAGCCTTTGCTCCTAGCCTGGAATGCCCCCACAGAGGACTGTGGACCCCGTCATGGCGTTCACTTCCAGCTGGATATGTTCCAGATTGTGGCTTCACCTAATGAGGGTTTCACCAGACAGAACCTCACCATCTTCTACAGAGACCGTCTGGGCCTATACCCATATTTTGAATCAGGCACTCCAGTTAACGGTGGACTGCCTCAAATTGCCAGCCTGACACATCACCTCGAGAAGATGCCCGAAGGCATCAAAAAGTACATTCGTGACCCGAACGCACAGGGCCTCGCCGTCATAGACTGGGAGGATTGGCGTCCTCTTTGGATACGGAACTGGAATGCCAAGAACATCTACAGGAACCAGTCGCGGCTCTTGGTGTTCAAAAAGAACCCAACCTGGGACCAGGGCCGTGTCAACAAAGTGGCCCAGCAGGAGTTTGAGACGTCAGGCCGTAGGTTCATGCTGGAGACTCTGCGGCAGGCCAAAAGCTTGCGGCCAAACCAGCTCTGGGGCTTTTATCTTTTCCCCGACTGCTACAACCACAATTACCACACCAGCCTGGAGCACTACTCGGGCCGCTGTCCGGACCCAGAGATGGCGCGGAATGACCAGCTGAAGTGGCTGTGGACTGAAAGCACAGCCCTCTTCCCTTCTATCTACATAGGGTCGGTGCTGCATTCAACACCCTTCGCTCGCCAGTTTGTGCGGAACAGAGTGAAGGAGGGCATGAGGTTGGCGTCAGTGGGAGAAGGACCGGCACGTCCGGTTTTTGTCTATACCCGCCCCACGTATGCCAATGAGCTGGAGCTGCTTTCTGAGGTGAGGATGTAACTGACATACTCTGATCAATGAGTGTAGATTAATTTATATAGCAGACTCCGCCTTATTTATTTGCTTAGTTGTCTCCTTTTATCTCTATCACTCATATCAGTTGACTAGAAGACATTATTTGATTATCACTTCAAAGCTGGATTTCTAAGACAGAGAATGCTTGACTTTTTGGATTCGACCTCTAAACTAGTTGTGATGCGTCATAGACTTAAGCCAAACCTCAGAGGTTTGATACTCAGAGGTATCATAGGTTTGTCAAAGAAGAATAAAAAAAAATGTAAAAACCTCTGTGTAATTCAATCAATGAGCTGTGAAGAAAGTCAGTCAGAGTGACCTGATGTGAAGTGGTTCACTGTAGAGGAAACTACTGACTTTTATACTAGTGGTGATAGTAACCAGGTGTCGTTATATCTACAACACAAGTATAGCCATTTTATTTTATTTTATTTTATTATATTTTATTTTATTTATTAATTCATTCATTTATTCATTCATTCAAAATGAGCAGTGGGCCTTTGGGGAATATTTTGCCTTTTAACACTTTGCATGCATGGATTGTAAAAAAAGATGTTATCACAAAACTATTGTACAACGTCTCAGGCATGAGGCTACAACATGTTCGTAACCATTTATTAAAAAACGTTGTGAGGCCAATTTTAGAGGCATTAAATGAAAAGAAAGAAGAATTATTGTGACAAATCGTGTATCATAAAAACGTATCGCAATCGCAATATCACATACCATCCAGCTCTGCTCTGCAAGCTTCTCCTGAAGCAAAGCAGAAACTTTGAAAAGTCAGTGCTCTTCCACTTTAAACTCTGAACGTTTTCCATGGCCAAATGATTTCATTCAACTCAAGAAAGGTTTGCTAATTGTCTGATGTGTCGAGTCAGATTAAGACCATCAGGCAGTGGAAAACACTCAGTTCTGTGGTTTTGTCCCTCCAGTACTGAAGAAGCCTGTGAATAATAATGATGAAGCTCAGTAGCAAGAAAATGTGGAGAAACATGCTAATTTCTTTTCTTAGAGTTTCACATGTTGCAATTTCACTCGAATTTGGCTTGGTCAAAACAATCTGGTCAACACAGGCTTTGTCCAGCCTTCCTTTTGTTCTGTCACCTCCTTCCAGAAACAGAATGTGATGCATTGTCACATGTCAAATGAAGACTGATCCTATAGGCTATAATATTCTATAATATTCTGTGTGCAGCTGACCGTACCTTGCCAATGACTGCGTAGGTGAACTTGCTATACCATCATATTTTTCCACTTGGTCTTCAGAACAATTTTCCATAAAGCTGTTGTACCCTAAACTTAACCTTCACCCCTTATCTCTATCCGCAGCCTTTTCCTGCTCCAACTAGTGTGTGTGTTTGTGCATATGTGTGTGTATGCAGGAAGGGTGCTGGTCGCATTTTTCACCACCACCCATCATACCAGTCCTCTGGCTATTTCCTTACTAAAATAAGAGCGGATGTGCAAACTTGTCGCCAACTAAAATAGCCAATTCGGAATTTCTGAATGCAGTTAGAGCTAGTAAAAAGGCCAGTGATTGGTTAAAAGGTTTGCCAAGCACCAGTCATTGATTATTGTTTCTCTCTGCAGACAGACCTAGTCTCCACCATCGGAGAAAGTGTGGCACTGGGGGCTGCCGGCATCATACTCTGGGGGGATGCCAGTTACGCCAGTAGCAACGTAAGCATTTGCATCAAATCACACTTACCTCAAAATCAGTAATACATGCCCTGTTGTAATCTGTAGCCATGTGTTGTTGAGATACCTGTGCGCTGTAGAAATTGGCATAATGATTAATGATATATATATATATATATATATATATATATATATATGTATATATATATATATATATATATATATATATATATATATATATATGTATATATATGTATGTATGTATGTATGTATGTATATATATGTATATATATATATATGTATGTATAATTTTAAATATATATATATATATATATATATGAAATATATATGAACATCACAGATGATATCAGAAAGAATAAGAGGTTTAGTAAGAGGTTTAGAATAATACAACTTTGTGTATATATGAAGTAAATGTATATATGAATAGAACATAAATCTGTGATTTTCATATATATTGCATATATTTTTATATTTATATTTATACATTTTAGATCTGTTATATTATGAACTATTCTTTTGGTTAACTTTTTTGATAGATACAATCATACGCATCTGTTGGGGCACAAATGTCATGTTTTGTTGATTTTCTAAGTGAAAATAAGTTAACACATCCTCTACTGAGAACTCGCTTCTGCACATCTTAATGCACAATTACTATTTATTTGCTGAATTTAACATAATAGCATAATACAGTTGTGCCCTTAGAATTGCTGGGAAATGCCATATTTAAGTTCCCTGTAGAGGATATGCACTTATTTTGATTTAGAAAATCAACAAAATATGTAATTTGGGGGTTTCAAACTTCTGGTAACAACTGTATAATATAGATATAGATTATAGATTATCTACAGATGCTCAATTGTTATCAAACTATCTTGTAAAACTCAGTTGATATCAGTATAACAGTGTTAGCAGTAATTTTGGGATTAGGGTTCTGTTTTGATCTGAAGTGAAAGTTAAGGTTTATAGGTGCCTATAAATCCTCATATTTATACAGTTGCACTTTTTCAGTATTTTAGTTTAGAGCTACAAACGTCATTGTGCTCTTTGGCATGGCTGATCTTTAAATGATTAATTAAACTGGATTTTGCAGTGAGCACTTTTGCTACTGCTTGTCTTAAGCGTGAAGTAATCCCACACAACCGAGACGTTGCTTGCTGCAGTTAAGCTCCGTCTACAGGCATGCAAATGTCACTCAACAACATGTGTCAGTGTCAGAAATTGTCATGGTGACAGTATTCTCTATTGCCGGTACTGTATTGTACACAGTAACGTCTGTTTTTGTGATGTTGATGCTGATATTTCTGTTTTGGGGATTGGAAATTGGGATATGCTGCATAAGGGTTTATAGGAGGGGGGTTCAGGGTTTTATATCATTTATAGCTCAGTTGCACTATTAAATCACTATTTAATAAGATCACCATTTTGCACAAGGCCAATCTACTTTGCAATATTTGGTTTGAAATAAAACTGGTATTTTTCTGAGCTGGATCAGTCCATGTAGTATACCTTTGCAGCTCTGTAGAATCAACACATTTTAAGTCTTGAAGACCCTCTGTTGCAAAATTGCAACACTTGTTTAAAGGACTCCATTCCTACCTTATTTTGACCAAATGTCATTTAAAGTACATCTCAACACTCTAAACTCACTCTAAACTATCATAACATAACATCAAAATCTACAACATATCTGCCTCCTGTTGACACCCTTGCTTTGTTTAGGAGCAAATTTGGCCTGTAAATATTTGGCCTGTGATATTTTTTCTTCATTCCAAAGATGTTTAGTAATAAAAGAATCACAATAAGTAAATAAAAGATGTACCCACAGAAATCTAGAGCCATTTTTGTCAGTGTTTCAAAAATATAACCATGGGCTTCAGTTTTTTACCACTTTTTAGCAGCATTCACACAACGGCCTCATTTACTCCATTACCAACAATGGATCCAACTTTACTTTTGTTTACCTCCTCTGCACATTTTCAACTATTCTCCACCTCAACACGAGTCATGAGTTAGATCAGGTGCTCTTGGACAGGCAGTACATTAAACTGCAGGGTTTTGGTGCAGGCTTCTCTCTATTTATAGCAAATACATTTATACTACAATTTAAAATATTAAAAGAATTTACTGTTTATATATAAAAATGTATGGTTTATAAATATAATAACATGAATGTTTGTGTGTTATCACAAATATCTCACTGATATTGAATTAAACTTGAAAATTCTGTAGACTTTGTACCCATGGAAGTAATCCACCACTATATATATATATATATATATATATATATATATATATATATATATATATATATATATATAATATATGTAAATATATATATAAATTAAGTATCTTTAAGTATACTTTTTTACAGTCAGTGGCTTCCTAAAAACAGTTTAAAAAATGAAAATTCATTTGAAAAAATAAAAGTTCGTAACCAAATTCAATGGTTGGTTTTCTGATCAACTTAAATCTTGAATTGAAAATCATATTAAGCCAGAAAATATGTGTATTTTTTAACATTTCTGGGTGTTTGTCTTTAACTGTGGGTCAGACTGTAAAGAATCAATTGTTTGTACAAAAGTTACTTTATAATGTTTTGATTGATGTAATATTACAAAAATAGCATTTCTCTCTCTCTAGGCCAGCTGTCGCAGTCTGAACCAGTACCTACAGGGGCTGCTGGGCCGCTACCTCCTCAACGTGTCTACAGCAGCAGAGCAGTGCAGCAACTATGTGTGCAATTCCCACGGCCGCTGCCTGCGCAGGAACCCAGACACTGACACCTATCTGCACCTGAACGCTCAGAGCCAGACTGTGGTGGCTCAGGGCAGCGGCCTGAAAGTGACGGGGCAACCAAGGATTTCGGACCTGCAGTGGATGAGGGAGTACTTCATGTGCCAGTGCTTTAGCGGCTACCAGGGGGATAAGTGCGAGCTGCAAGATCCCCTATGTCAGAAAGGAGGGGGGCACAGACTGCAGGCACTGTTGGGGTACTGCCTGCTCCCACTGCTGCTCACTTTACTGGGCTGATCGAGCCTACACTTCTGCGTAACGGTCATTAGGGGTGTTGAAATGCATCAATATTTTAAATTTTAGTATAGTTTTGACTCCTCGGGCTATTTTTACAAATCAAAGTTTGTTTTACAAAGTTTGGTTCATTGTTTTTAGGTCTGGATTCTAGTACAGAGAACATATTGTAAATACTACTGTAGTGTAAATGGCTCCACTGGTCACATTTATATTTTCAGTGTATTTATTAAATAATTCTGAATTGTCCTAAAAATAGTCAAATTGGAATCAAGTCAGGGGGGAAATCTGAGATTTCATGATGCGTTAAAAATATTGAAATGTAAGTGAATCATTGTGCGGTCATAGATTTACACCCCTTAATGGACACTCACCTGAATACTGCTGTTTGTTTTTGTGATACTAGTGAAGCATTGCCTTGTTATGCAGTGTGCTTTTAAGAGTGCCCCTCTGCTGTAGAGCTGCTAATGCCTTGCATTTTTATGTGATTGTCACTGTAATTTAATAACTTTATGAGTATTTTGGGGTATTTCAGGAGTTGAAATATCAGTGCTGAAGCGTTGCATCGTACGAATGTCATTCTAAAGCACTGCAATCTTAAACAACAAGGTGCCAAAACGAGTTCCCTGGAGAGATGCTGCAGAAGAACCCAGTTTTTAAAGAACAATCCAAAGAACAAGCAAATGTGGTTCGTCTGTGCTTTATTTTTGAGATCCTGTGATGTGGAAGGTGTTATGGGTGCAGACATTTAAAGGTTATGTAACGTGAAAGGGGCATAAGTCATCTTCCCAAGTGAGAGTGTTCCGAGATGAAATGCGAGGATATAAACACAGGAAACTCTGAGTCCAAATAAGCACTTTTGTTTATTGTCACAGATATGAATCCAAGGGCAGATTACAGTCTTTCATCAGACTGTAATGACAGCCTTGCCCTGCAGTTACTGATAGTCATACTGATAAGTGATGGATTTTCATCTTTATGGGGTAGTTTTTGTCTTCTGATGCTGGGAAATGTTTGAAGAAATGAAACGCACACAAAGACACTTTATAATTTTGTGTTGCTGTAAGGTGGCGAGTCGGTTGCTGAAAGACTACTAAGGGATTATTATTTGCTGTCATATAGTCCTGATTCAGACGATATTTTAGGTTTACATTCTCTGTTCCTGTTTCATGTCTACGCACAAGACATGCTGTATGTGTTATGTAATATTTGATGCTGTGTTTGTGTTTTCCATTGCTTTATCTTAGGGAATATCAGTTGACCGAACTGTTGGATGTGTGAGTGTATATAAGTTGGACACATCTGGACTGCAGAGGATTTACTACATTCTGTTTGTCATTTCGGTCTATTTAAGGGGCCCATATCATGAAAAAAATGAATTCAAATCACTTTTTCACAAGTTTGATGTAGTATAAAAAAGCAGACAGTCCATATGAGCACAACAAGCTGCAAAAGCAGCCCATTTTAAATTCATTGTTTTTGCGATGTCACAAAAGCAAACACATTTACATATATCCACTTGCTAGTTTACAGCAGTTTAGCTCTGCCCATTCACACTGAAGTTATAAGGAGTGTTTCGGGCCAGACTCCTTTTAAATGAGGCCAGTCAGAATAGAGTTTATTTACATATATCAGTCTTAAAGGCACAGTAACAAAAACAGAGGTTGGAAAATGGTCCAAAGTGAATAATAACTGTATCTGGTACATAAACCCACACAAATGTCATAAGCAAACCTCAGGTGGAAAAAATCAAATAGAAGAAGAAAACTATGATATGGGCCCTTTAATAAATGGCTTCCAAGACAGCAACTGAACATTACACGGACCATTGCTGGCTATTTGAAGCCAACTGTCTGCAAAACAAAAGGATTCTCCTTATTATGTGTGTGTGATTCACAACAGCTGTTGATATAATTATCACAATGGAACAACATGTATTTTTGCTATTTATTGTATAAATACAAGTGCAGTCACTGAACTAATATGGTGAAGTTACATAAAGAGAAGTGCTTACACATTGTTTGAAACTGTACTACTTGGACCTGCTTTGCAAAGGGCCACTGTTTGTACCACGCCAAGCCACAATTATAGGCCTTCACATGCCAAGGAGTTATATTTGTGTCCTGTAGCTGATCTCATTGGGAGTTTTCTTTCTAGGGACTGAACTGCACTGTAGCAGCAAAATGAGGCAGAAAGAAATAGGCTGAGCTCACCAATATGCAAGATATATTATATTATATTATATTATATTATATATTTTCGGAATACAAACCACAACTGCAACAACTGTAGTTTCAGTAAGTTCCTTTACACATCACTGCTGTCGGAACAAAGCCTCTTCACTTTTGATTTTCAGATTTTGACATAATTTGAAAATACCTGTTGCCCTTTACGTTGTGTGTACATTTCATAATGAATGAACCAAAAAAAATGACTCAGAATTACTTGGAAAAAGGTGTGGTTCCATTGACTTACATTAAGAGTAAAGTAAGTTTTTTCCTTGTCCTGTAAAGTTTAGTTTATTTAGTGTACAAAATCCCTCAAGCTTTAAATAGTGTGAATCTGGAAAATGTAGTTTTCATTGTGTACAAGTTTCTGTCCTACATATCTCTCTTAGCCCTGAATGCGTTTAAAAAATATATCTCACACTAAAAGCTGTCATACAACTGTCTCCGGTATTGGGTAATATTCTTAACCATTTCTTGTAGTAACTTTCTGTGGGAGCTTTTAGAGGCATTAAACTCCTCAGACGTCTGGTTCCTATCACCACCACTGTGAACAGTTCTGACTGTAAGTTCCTCTAAAACAGAGCTCACACCAAACCACTCTGAATGACTTTGTTTACTTCTTAACCGTTTTCATTATACATTTATTCCCTTTTAAGTCTAGTGTTTATTAGCAGTACTCATGTAAAAGTTTTACTTCAGTGGAATAATGAGTCACGTAGATGACATCAAAGAACAAATTAAGGAGGAGTAAAAGAGCATTAACTCCTCAAACAGATCTGCAGTGGCTGTGTCTGCTTTCAGCATGCGAAGTGCAAGTTTGTCGGTTTTCTTGTTGTGGTAATTGTGGTGTAAAATGAAACATTAAACCTTAAAGGGGAGCAAGAACTAAGCAGTGCAGATACTGAGGCCAGTAGAAAAGAATGAAATGAAACTAATAAAAAAGGAATTAGGAACAAGATGTGAAATGGAACTAAAAAAGTTTTTTTGTAAAAATGTGTATTATATTTAATAAGACTATCATTTGAAGCATAGGAAAAGTACAAACTCAGCAAAACTGCACTTGGAACCAGTAACTATCCAAGTCTGCTAAACCATACAAGAGTAATTTTAGTGGAACAGCAGGGCAAGCAGAGCTTTCAGCTCTCCTTAACCACTCTCTGAATGTCTCTAATCTTAATGAATTCAGGAATATGCTCCATGTGGTGAACAGAGCTTTGGTTAGGGATGGGAGTCGATCCCAGAAAGAATCAGCTCTCTGAATCCAGGCATTTGGGAATCACGAATCGACTCTAAAGCTTTGGACTCGATTCCAAACACTGATGTTGAAGTTTCCTCACGCCTGTGTTGAACCAGGTGTGTTTGAACAGCCCTAAAAACACAAAATTGTGCAGAAAGAGCAGGAAATTTGGCTTGGGCAACATAAAACCTATTACAGTGTACAATTATGAACAGAAATAAGTCTTGCAATAATCTTAGCTGGTGCTGAAACATATACTCTCCCTAAGCTAACGTTAGCTCTCTGACCTGCCTTGTGTTCCTGTGGAACAACTGAGGCAGTACCTGAAATTAAAGGGGAATTCCACCAATTTTTTCAAAATTTCAGTGTAATTACATCTTTAAGGTGTAAAAGGTGTAAACAAAGTCAATTCAGAATGGTTTAATGTGAAATGCCACATTCTATAGAAATCTACAGAGTGAGAAATGTTAACAGTGGTGGTGATAGGAACCAGACATCCAAGGAGTTTAATGCCTCTAAAAAAACCTTCAGATAAGATTTTGTTATGTGAAAATGGCTACAGATATGCTGCCTGATACCTGCGACAGTGTTTTACTACAGTTTTGAGATGAGGTTTTGACCTAAACCTTTTTTTTAATTCCTTCATGGTGGAGGGGTACATGCAGGGTGTTGTTAGGCAAAATAGTACCTAATAGTACCTAGTAAACTTGTTTCTTCAGCTAGATAACTTGTCATTATTAACATTACATATACAACTCAGAAGACATGTGCAGGTCCACTGGTCATTTTGGATAGTTAATAAAATGGCTATATTTCTGTTACATACATCACGACCCCGGTTCCTATCACCACCACTTTAAAGAAATCTTATTCAATATGTTTCTCTACAATGAACTATTTCAGATCAGACCACATGTGAATGATTTACTACATTTCAACAATGGAATAATGTCAATGTTTTAAAAAATGGGTGGAATTCCCCTTTAATATGTCCAGACATGTCATTCATGCCATGTACTTTTATTTTGCCAGATCTCCTGCTTTGTGTTTTCATTTTTGGAATCTGGCATCGAGAAAATAATTCTGTGGAATCATCTGTTGGAATCGACTCCATCTATTCCTGTCACTTAGAATCGGAATCGGAGTCGACTCACCATTTCTGGACACGAACAGCCCTAGCTCTGGTTAAAGGGGAATTCCACCAATTTTTCAAAAGTTCTGAATAATACAATCCTTCAGATGTAAACAGTTATTCAGAGTAGTTTTATGTGAAATGATTATTTGTAGAGAAACTTAAATGTCTTTACAGTGGTGGTGATAGGAACCAGGGGTCACAATGTCTACAAGAGAAATATAGCCATCTTATTCACTATCCAAAACCACTAGTGAACCCACACGTGTCTACTGAGTTTTAATGTTGATGATGGTAAAATAAATCTGAAATAAATAAATAAATAAATCTGTCATAAATAGTCACAAATCTGAAAAATCTCACACATCCACTGTGAATGGATTAATGTAAATCAATTAAAATACTTTTTGAGCCAAAACTTTACCACAAAGCTATTATAATAAAATGTGTCGGACAACAGGCAGCGTAGGTCTAACCGTTTCGTGTGATAACTTTCTGTAAGGGCGCTTTTAAAGACATTAAACTCTTCAAACGTCTGGTTCCTATTATCACCACTGTGAACAGTTCTGACTCGGCAAGATTCTCTAGAGCGGAGCATTTCACATCAAATCACTCTGAAGGACTGCTTACATCTTGACCGTTTGATAACGCAGAATTTTTGAAATGCCGGTGGAGTCCCCCTTTGAGTTCTCCCAGCTCCGCCCCGCCTCTCTCCTCACTCCACCCTCTGCTGACAGTAGGGACTCGGTTCCTCATTTTATTTCCCCCGTTTTAAAACCAGTCTAGTCACGAGTTGTTACTATGTTACGTTTCCCTTTATGGTCATTGATAATTAGCCTAGCCGACGAGCAATAGGCGACAGGTAAGCCTGAAAACTATGTTCTCTTCACTGTTTGTAGTCTAGAACGTGTTTCAGTCGAGAACGCGGTTTAATACCGGCGGTTTTAGGTGTTATTTCCACTTTACTCACTGTCAGACTTGTTCCTCTCAAGTAGAGATTCATCGACTGAAATACTGGTGTTTCTCGAACACACTGTGTGTCTAAACTGCCGTATGGGCTTAGAAACTTCACTAGACTGGAAGTTGGTCTCCTTAAAGGGGAACTCCACCTATTTTTCAAAATTTCTGCATAATTAAATGGCTAACGTGTCAACGAAGTCTTTCATGCTTCGTCCTAGAGAAACTTACCGAGTCAGAAATGTTCACAGTGATGGTGGTAGGAACCAGACGTCTGAAGAGTTTAATGCCTCCACAGAAGAAGCTCCTCCACAGAAAATTACTACATGAAATGTTTATGAATACATTGCCTTATGCCTGAGACACTGTTTCAAGGCAGTTTAGTGATAAAATTGTTGGTCTTAAACGAACAAAAAGGTGTTGTGAGGCAAAATAGTCCCCAAAGAAAGCTTATTTTTTCAGACTGACCACTATTTTACAATCATCAACATTATATATAAAACTCAGAAGACATGTAGGTTCACTGGAGATTTTTCATAGTAAATAGACTGGCTATATTTGCATTGTAGACATCATCACCTCTGGTTCCTATCACAATGAACCATTTCATATCAAACCACTCTGAATGACTTTGTTTACATCTCGGCCACTGAATTATGCAGAACTTTTGAAAAATCAGTGGAATTCCCCTTTAAAGAAATAAAGATACAAGTCATAATGGGGCTAAAACAAAGTCAGGATGGTGCTGCTAGAAAAGATTCCCTGATATAATGTTAGTCTGTTTGAATCACCAAATTCTTGCATTTATGAATATATATAAGCAGGTCTGTATGCAGTGACCAGCAGTCACACCCCACATTTCCAGTTTTGAATTCCATGAGGACCTCAGGATTCAGGATGAAGTTTAGTGGATCCACTGGCGTGTTCAGGATTGTAGACATTGGGGGGCACAAGGAGGGCAGCAGCATTAAGGGGTGTGGCACCACCTAATTATGTATAAAGCAAAGTTGCATTCACAGAATATCTGATGGTGATATATGATTGGTGCAAAATTAATGACAACAGTATTGGTTTCATATATGTTCTGTAGTTTCTAATACTGCTATATAGAGATGTGCACTGACATTATCAAAACCATAATGTGTATTTAAACAATAATTTGTTTAATAACAGATTTGTCTGTTGTTCCAGCTGTTCTGAACTACAGTTTACTGTGCAATACAGAAAAAAAGAAAGTTTACCCTATCATGGGGTGTCCTCCGAATTGGTGCTGCCTTGACATGCTGTCCTCCTCTTAGACCTCCATCTGTCCCTGCGCATCAATCTCCTTTGCCTCCACATCCCTTCACTTTAACCTCTAATGGCCAAACCAGAATATATCCACATTAGTATAAGAATCTGTTTTATTTATGTACATTTTTTATTTTGAGGTCATGTTTGGGATAGCAATTAGGGTGGCGAGGCTTTAGACCTAATTGCTGATTGCAGTTGTTTGAGTTAATGGCAGTTACAGACCTGCCGACCCTTACGCATTTTGTATAGCAGATACGCGCTTTGACTAAGTCCACTGGTACGATTTGAATACACAAAAAGCTGGTGATGCCTGTGAGTTCAATTGTGCACATGCAGTACTCAAATCTAACAGAAAGAGGCAGCAGCGTCTAGCCTTCCGAAAAACAGAAGAAAAAGAGTTCGACCAATCATAGCGCTGGGTTCAGTACCCGGGGATGACAAAAGCATGATGTGAGTAATTTCAAAAGACTGCAAATCGACAGCAACACATATGGTTTTTATCCCTCTTCTTCGTCCTCCTCACTCCGTCTGGTTGGTTCCACAAGTGACCACAGTGCCTTGGCAAAGGTTAATGGGCTGCACAAGCACTCGGGATTTTAAGCTGCAGGAACCAGAATGGACAGTTAAGCTGCGTTCCAGAGCCTAGGCTGCAGCCGAGGTAGGGCAGGACCTCTGTGGGACTGTCCTGTGAAGACTCCTCCTTAGTAGCCTATTGGTCACACAGTTGGAACAGTCCTAACAAGGCTGCGTGATGATGTCACCAAAAAGGCCCTGCTTCTTGCAATTGCAGCGCAAAACTTGTGAGGGAACTGGTGAGAGAATATAGAGCCTATTGCATTGAGTTTGTTGCTTTTTCATTTCTTCACGGAAATGGAGGAGATGTTCTTATGTAGTACGATAAACTACATGTATACAAATACGTCTAAATAAAATACAATACATGAATGATATATGATACATGGACAAATGCTTTAATAAATCAGTCGTTTTACACTTTATAAGGTAACGAAGATGCTTTGTTTGCTGCTTTAATACAGTATGTATAAATTACAGCAGGACGAATTCGCACACATTCTATTTGCCTTTCTTGTCTCACATGAAGGCACCCAGTGTTGCTTGAAGTGGATGATTATTATGGATAATGGGCTGTTCAGTATAACATATACCTTTGTTAAAACAAATTGGCTCCCATCATTGAAATTACCTTTTGAAATTAGACTTTGAGTCACCTTAATTTACATTTAAATTGAGTTGACTCATCTAACTGCAGAGGTTTTCCTTGCTCTCCTTTCATGTCCCCATGTTGCTTCCAGGTATGGGTGCTACTGCCTGCTGGACGTGTCCTCTGATCTTCCTCTGCGTTTTCATGACCTCTCCTGTCTTGGTCCATTCACTTAAATCCTTGTCTCACCTCCCATTCTTCACAGTATGGAACGCTCCCACTGAGCAGTGTGCATCTCGCTATGGTGTTGAACTTGACTTGAGTGTTTTCGATATTGTCCACAACCAGAACCAGACATTCACTGGTGGTAACATTACCATCTTCTACTCAGGCAAGTTGGGCTTCTATCCTCACTATGATAAGGAGAACATAGCAGTGTATGGAGGGGTTCCTCAGAACGCCAGCCTGAGTGACCACATCTGGCAAGCTGACTCCGACCTGCGGAAGGCCATCCCAGATCAGGGCTTCCAAGGGCTGGCCGTGGTGGACTGGGAGAGCTGGAGGCCTTTGTGGGAACGGAACTGGGACAGTAAGGAAGTGTACTGGAAAGGCTCCAGGGCACTGGTGAAGGCCAAACATCCAGACTGGAACCCAGAGCAGATAGAAGTGGAAGCTGTAAAAGACTTTGAAGGGGCAGCACGGGCCTTCATGGAGGAGACCCTGAAGCTGGGACGAAGGGAACGGCCAGAGGGGCTATGGGGCTTCTATGGCTTTCCCTGCTGCTACAACTACCAGTACAAGAAGAACGAGACCTACACTGGAGAGTGCCCACCACTGGAAGTGAAAAGGAATGACATGCTTTCCTGGTTGTGGAACGTGAGCACGGCTCTGTATCCTGACATTTACTTGGATCTGATGCTCAAGGATCACGACCGTGATATTCTGCTGTACTCCCGATATCGAATCCTGGAGGGCTTGAGGGTGAGAGAGCAGGTGACTCCCATCAAGCCCCCTGTCATCCCTTATGCCCGCATTGCCTTTACCTACTCGCTAGAGTTCCTCTCACAGGTCAGCTAAAAAATGACTATGTATTATTAATGTTTTTGCCCCAAAGTGTCATGATCTATGAATTTATGTTCTACTTTTGTCTGTGTTTTTAAGGAGGAGCTGGTTAATACCATTGGAGAGAGTGTTGCATTAGGGGCAGCAGGAATTGTTCTATGGGGAGATGCAAACTACTCTAAAAGCAAGGTGGGGCACTCACAACAGAGCGAACACTCTCTCAACCTTAATTATTCCTGTGAAAAAATGAGTGAATAAAAGTGAATCATAATTTAAAAAGTTGGGATCAACATTGGTAATATTAGAAAACCAATTTGCATGGAGCAAATTGTCTAATATTGTAGTCTCAGACAACATCACAGGTTCTGCATAATTAGTAGATGGTAGAAAGCTGTAAAGACATTTTTATTTTGTCCAGATTAATAAGCAGAGATGATTAAAAGTGACTGAGAAAGCTCAAAAGTGTGATCAAAGCTTGAGGCAGATAACTTGACTGATTAATTGTAAATAGATAATTATAATACGCTGATACAGTGCTTACTTTATATTGTAAAAAGTAGAACAGGGTTGATTTTAAGTTGATTTGAAGTGCTTTGGAAGTTTGAATAATAATAAATTGTTGCCTTTATTTCTGTACACCTTAATTTTGCTTTGCATAGTTTAATTCAAGGTGTCTGAGTTGGGAAAAAGTTACATTTTCTTGTTGCCACAATCTTGGAATCAATATTTTCAATAATAAAATCCAATTTGGTTGCAGAATCATAAAATGTTCATATAAAATTATTCTAATATGCTAATCTTGTGTCACGGGTTTCACTAATTAGTAGGAAACTAGGAAGCTGCCAGTTAAACTGGAGAAAAAGCTGTGTAGCAATGAGAATAAAGTTATAATAAAATGTAAATCTAAAATTTGTCATATTTCAGTAGTGGAGATCAAATCTCAAAACAGATAACTTCAATAAATTCATGGAAATGTAGAGAACTAAAGTATATTATTTATCATTTTATTTACTTCTTGTTCACAGAATACTTGAAATTTCGAATAAAGTATCTTAAAATAACTTTTGGGAAATAGTATGTAAAATTTTAAAGTTCATTATTATTGCATGTGAAATAAGTAATTATATATATATATATATATTTTTTTTTAAACAATAATAAAAAATATATAATATTTTTATATATATGTTTTATATATATAAAAATATATATAAAACAGTTTTTATTGTGAAGTTGGATTTGCATTGTTATCTGTGACACAGACTTATTGGAACTACTTTCCCTTTTCCAGGACACCTGTCAAGCAGTGAAGGACTACCTGGACTCCACTCTGGGCCGATACGTGGTAAACGTGACCGAAGCTGCATTCATGTGCAGCCGGACTCTGTGCTCGTCTCGGGGCCGATGCCAACGCAAAGACTCAGGCTCCGGGGCCTACCTCCATCTAGACCCAGCCGAGTGGACCATCATTCGCAGAGCTGATCTTTCAGATGAGGCCTCCGGCGGTCCACCGTATGTGATACAGAGGAGGGTGATGAGTGATAAAAGAGAGAGGAAACATTTTATAGAGCTGTTTAAGTGCCAGTGTTTCCCAGGCTGGGAAGGTGAGCATTGCCAGAAGCCGGTTGCCAGCTAGCTCTGAGAGAGAATATGAACTAACATATTTAGAACTTGAGAATTAAACTGGAAGAATTTCTGTCTGTGCAATCACCCCTGCTGAAACCTGTCTGGTTTACATGAATGTGTTTAAATAGAAGGATGTAAAAGCTTCACTCGAGTCCGTCTCAGGCTCAGCTGAGGAGATTTTAGAGAAAAGGCATAAAGTAGTATTTCTTTTATTTTTCAAAATATCTGGACAGTTAAATCGTTAAGGTACAAACAGAACCATTCTGAGTGGTTTGAGTCAGAATTGTTCACAGTGTCGTGACAGGAAACAGTTACTCACAGCTACTTCACGGAAAGTTATTACTCTGAATGATTATAAATATGTTGTCAGATGTCAGAGACACTGTTGTATGATCGTTATGAAATAAGGAGTCAGCCTAAATTATATTTTCATATCTGGTCACAGCGGAGAGGAACATGCAGTGTGTTCTAAGGCAAAACAGCACCCAGAGAAAATGATTATCAAACCATTATCAGCATTAAATATGAAAACTCAAAAGACAGCTGTAGATTCACTGGCTAGTTTAGTTAGCATATAAAGTGTTTATATTCACAGGGTACACTTTGAGACCCCTGGTTCCTATCACCACTATTATAAAGTAATCTGAATCAGTAAGGTTCTCTACAATGAACTGTTTCAGAATGACTTTGTTTACATCTTAAAGACTGAGTTTTACAGATGTTCTGAAAAATCAGAGGAATTCCCCTTTAATAATAAAAGGCCATGCAATGGTCTTACAATAGACAGTAAACGTTACAGCACAGCCAAGTTTACTGCATACGATGGCCCGAAATGAAGCTCATGATGAGATTAACATTTCCTTAAACAGAGTATTATTGTGAGTATTTATGAATGAGGAAGTTTACTTGAAAGAGAGAGGAAGGAACCGTCTCAGCCGGTCCTAACTGTTCATAATTAGCAGGTGTTAACAGTAGTTTTAATCATTTCATTTTAACTGTAAATTACAGTCTGTGCCTTCTGCTTGTTTTATGTATATGCATTAACCAAAAAACACTTTGTCCAAATATGATGATCAATAAGCGTACACTGCTGTAGTTTTGTGTGACCTACTAATAATTTATTGTGGAAGTAAAATTCTTGTAAAAAGTACTGTCTGTCATCATCGCTACACTCATTGTGGAATGCTGTCAGCATTATGCATGATTCATATGTTGTAGAGCTTGTGTGAACGAGCACTGAGGGTCTGCTTCCCAAACAAGGATTAAGCCTAGTCCTGGACAACACGGCCTTCTGAAAGGAGATTCTCCACTGAAAGGCAAATGTAGTACAAATGTAGTGAGCTTAAACCAACCCTGAATGTGCTGACCCTCTTCAGGTTTTTCCTGGATTTATTACTGCAGATCTCCATGATTATGCCCCTGGCTTGGCCACAAGATGGCAGTAAAGGTGCATGAAAACAACTTGCCTTTTCTGTGATCCCCAGGTAGATGGTCTACTATGGGCTCTAGGGCTCTGATAACGATTTTATAGCTGAACATTATCAGAGATCAATAATGAAGAGGGGGCTAGACTGATCAGAGCTGAAATAAATGACTCTGTAGGAATGCATGGAATTTAGCATTCTCTCTCTTTTAACACACCTAATTTGACTCATCAGGTAATAACAAAAGACTTTGTAAGTTGAATTTCCATTAGAAGAGGGTGAACACTGATCTCTACAGGACTGTGGCCTCAAAGAACCAGAGTTTGACCATCCCTTCAAGATTTGAACCATTTAAAAGATCAGACTGTGACTGCTCAGGTCCAAATCTGCAGTCATATGTAAGAAAGATGCCAAAAAAGTGCTTATTGATAGTCAGTCTTGCTAAATGCTCTGAATTTACAGGCCGTATCTGGGCAGTGGATAAGCAGTGATATTACAGCTTTGCAGCTTTAGCACCGTCAGTGGAGCATTTTTTCACATGCCAGTAAATATATTTGTAAAGACCCAGACTAGCACCCCAAAGGGCTTGTCATGTGTCCAAAATGTGGTTTGATCATCTGTTTGTAATTATTTAGACAAAGAAGATATTTATGCTTATCTTAGCATGTGGTATGCATCTATACATACCAGGATATTTTATGCTGATGTTTTGCTCTCAAGGGACACTTTCTGACATTTGCACCTTTTTTCCATGCAGACAGATATATTTAACCAGGATAATTGTGCTTCTGGCTGTGATCTTTAGCTCAGCAGGTATATAATAATGGCATATAAGTCTAATTTTGGCATGAAATGGTTTATACATAGTTCTCTGATCGCAGGCTTTCAATAGTTCTCGACTACATCTTATAGGAACAGTAGTTCTTGGGTGTGAGATGGTCCAGGTCAGGGGTGTCAAACTCAACCACTAAAGGGGCCACATTAAAAAAATCTCAACAAATCTGTGGACCATGTTGTGCTATAACCCGAACTGGCCATTGTTTAGTCAAACGTCAGCAGTAAAATATAGGCACGTATAGTAAACCTTAAAATATTACATAAATACTTGAAATATTCAAAATTTAATTGTCCCCAGGAGCTCAGTCTTTTAAGCCCACCTGTCTGCTTGAACTAGACCCCTGACTTCCTTTCTTTGCTGCAAGTTCATTAATACTTTGGATCAGTTTCTGAGCTGCTGAGCTGACGTTAAGTGTTTGTATTGGTTGAACTGCAGCTGAAATGCAGTTAGTGTGTTTGGTGATATGACAGGTATGTAATTGTGTAGCATTGAGGTGTAATAGCTGTCCCATAGACTGTTGTTGGGGTAGGAGAGTCCGAGCACATTACATTGCAGTGCATGCTGGGGACTGTGGTGCGGCGCATTGTGAAACAGGCTAATATTAATAGAAACTTAAAATACTTTTGAGGGCCAGATGGGATTGTGTTGTGGGCCTGATCTGGTCTGCAGGCCGTGTGTTTGACACATGGGGTTTAGGTTATGCAAACTCATTGACCAGAACCTACTCTTGAAAGTTTTGCTGAAAAGTCACAACCTTTCTAAAGATGATTAATTGAATTTGAGAGGAACTCACAGGGAAGTACCAGTGGATTGCTACAATTCATGCTCTTACTTTTACAATAGCAGGGCTTCAGCATGCACCCCCTTTTATTCTATATATGTTTAGAATCAACAGGTTTCCTGTTCTTTTCTAAGTGCTGGGAAAAATGTCAAAATTATTGTCCATGGTAACTGACCATACAATATAGATGTGGTAGACAAAGATAAGGTTGAAAAGCATGGGACTATTCCTTTAAGGTAGTCTTGATTTCCAAGAAATTGTAATCTTGGATTTGTAGTACTACCTGAACTTTCATCAGGCCTAACCTTTTGGAGTGAACGGATTGTTCAAACAGAAGATTAATTTCTTTTCTTTCCTGATACATTTTCTTTTCCTTTCCTGATACATTTTCTTCAGTATGCGTTTCGCCGTAATATAGCCAAGTTCGTCTTGCATAGTCAGTCTTGCTAAAAGCTCTGAATTTACAGCCCATATCTGGGTGGTGGATAAGCTGTGATATTACACAGGATGCAGGGCTTTAGCACCGTCAGTGGAGCGTTTTTGGATACTATTTCATGCCCAGGCTGACCGGAACGAATCAGATTCCACTGCACTCTATTCCACTGTGAACGTATAGCAGGTTCAGATGTCCCTTGGAATTGAGACAAGTCCAACAAATTTAAGATCAAAAGCAACAAACACACCTTCCTGACATTTTCTGACACTTTCTCAACCTTATTGATGAGACTAGTTCTTCATTTCATCAGTTCAGCAAGAACATTGAGGTGTTCTGGAGGATGTTGATTTGTTTTGACCAGTAAACATACATACTTTGACAGCTTATACTCAAGACTGAATTATAGGGTGGATGTGGTCTACCAAATCACAGGGGTCATCGCTTGCAGTCCAGGAGTGCCAGAGTCCAGCACAGTTTGGTGATTTTCCTGCTCATCTGTTAATTACCAGGTTTAGCTGGTGTGTTTGAGCAGGGAAATCACCACACTGTGCTGGAATTGGTGACCCCTGCTGTAGAGTGTACAGAAATGTGAAACACTCAAATAATAATTACATGAGCAAATCACAATTATTTTTGCCAGGACTGTGAAGAAGATAATGCACTGGAACTATCACAGAGCTTACATTTCTAGTTTTAGATGTTAAATGAGTGGCTGGGTAACACCACAGCCCTCCATACAGCAGCCTAGGGCTCAATTCCCTGCCTGGGTAAGCACATCACACTATACCAGTAAGAGTCCTTAGGCGAGACTCCTATCCTCTGTAATAAGATTAAGTTGCTCAGGATAAGAGCATCTGTTAAATGTGTAAATGGAAATGTTTTCAAGTCTGTGTCACTAAAGAAATGTCTTTAGTGATTTAATTATTCTCCTGAGTTAGTTATCAGATACTGAGTAACCACATGATAGCACTGAGAGTGCAGGTTTGCAGGTGAGAGCTTACTTGCCCAATGTCTATGTCCAGACCAAGTGACAACAGTTTTGTCTTTTCCCCAATCCAACACCTGTTTCAAGCGTGTTAGTGTGTGTTCCGCTGGTATGAGTGGATCAGACACAGCAGTGGTGGTGGACTTTTTAAACACTTAAGTGTCACTGCTGGACTGAGAATAGTCCACCAAACAAAAATATCCACCACCCAACTAATTCTGCTTAAGGACATGGTAACAGGGAAAACAAATCATGCTGTGTAGCTACAGGGTAAGTGTACTTAATGAAGTGGCTGCTCAGTGTGTGTATATATATATATATGAAAAAACAAAGATTTTGCAAATGGCAAACAATTAGCATGCTATACCAGCTCCAACCATAAGGGGCGGCTGATTTTTTCTCCCTTATTCTACATGAACCAGGTGAGAAAACAAATTCTAGAGCGTTAACTGGCTAACAATTAGCATGACATAACAATTCAAATTAGCAGACTGCCAATCCAAAGGCAACTAGAGAACTGGTACAGCATGCTACTTGTTAGCCACGTAGCCCTTCAGTGATTTTTTTAACCTGTTTCCAGAAGGGTAAAGGGGCAAATAAAAACAGTACAAAATAGTTCCAACCTGCACCTAATAACCACCCCTAACTTTACCTCACACTGGTACATCTGATCCAGCCTATTAGGGACATTTGAAGAAGTTACTCAGCTGGAGCAGGAGTGGCACACTGTAGTGGGGCTAGACTCCACAGGAAGGTAGATCTTCAGTACCAAGGTTGATGACCCATGGTCCACCCCTCCAGGACAGAGGTCTCCAACCATGTTCCTACAGATTTGCCTCCCCACAGGGTTCAGTTCTAACCCAGATTCACCACAATGTGCTTATATCATGCCGGTCGCCATTCTGAGAATTTCTTGCGGGAAAACGAGGCTGTGGTGGGAGGAATTTTGAAAGTGTTGTAAGAACAGTTTGTAGCAGTGCTTAAATGAAGCAAAAAACGAGTTGAGGCAGTGATGCTAGCATAGCATATTGCTGAGTACCAGGCTGCACATCTTATCGAAGACGAGAATGTGATCGTGGCTTGTCTTTCCATCGATATCCACGAAACCAAGACACCCATTGCCAGTGGATTGCCAAGATAAACGCAGATGTTTTTTGAAATGGCAACCGGCATTTTGCGAACACAACCGTCTAACCATTGGCCCTATCATCAGGAGATAGCAAGTTTGATCCCTGGTGATGCTACAGCCATTCATGGCCAGAAGTCCAAGACAGCACGATTGGCCTTGCTCTCCCTGGGTGGGCATAACCTTCCCTCTCCCCCCATCACTCAGCACGATGCTAGCCAGCCCAGGCATCTGTTTTCTGATGTAACAGAACTGGTGGTTAGTGTTCCCCTCCAAGTGTGTTCAGCTGTCCAATGACGTTGTGTCATTGTGTTCAAAATAATGCAGTGACTGGCTTCACATGACTCAGAGAAAGCTTGTGCTACCCTTCACCCTCATAGCGCTTGTTCTATCATGGGGGAGTCCTAACTAGTGAGTGGAACTGGGGACTAAAATGGGGAGAAAATCAGATAAATGCCAAAAAAATTGCTTGCTATCTTGAGACGTTCTAGGCTGCCTAGTATTTTTAGTCCAAGAATGGAATGGAATGTGTGCTTAAAGTTGAATTGCAATTGTGCAATGTATTACAAGTCCTCTCATTCCTAACAACGCAACCATGAAATGGACATCCAAGCCTTTATGTAAGTGAACTGGTTACATAGCACATCAAATGCAATGTGAGGAAGGGAAATGTAGATGAAATCAGGCCACAGCTTTTAAGTGGCCCCATGCTGACATGGCTCGTCAGTAAAAGAAAAGTGCTCCAGTAAAACCGCATTATGGTCAAATCGGAGCAAAACGGCAAATTCAATAAGGTAGTAAAATGAAACATAAATAGTATTTCAGCGAATCCACTCTTTGGCGAGATGGTGAGAGGATCCTCATTCGCTCGCCATGAGATAAGGTAAACAAAGGCCATTAAATTCACTCTCCCTTCCGTACCCTAAGCACCGATTGAATTCGCCCAAAAAGGCACGCCTGGGCTGATAAGCAGAAGCCGAAGCTGATAATAGACGGGGCCGTTAGGTGCTTTTCCATTTCCCCCCACGCCTCTTTTATCTGTTTCCAAGCTGGAACGCTGCTCCCAAGACGGCCTGACTGAGAAACCGTTTCTCTCCCGTTCGCTTTCTGCCATGTGTTCTTACCCCTCTGCGATGGCTTCTCCCTGCAGGCCACATCTCCTTGCGCCTTCCTGTTCTTTCTCTGGCGTGGTGACCTCACTTCCGTCCTCGGTCACGCCTTTAATAAACGCTTCGTCACGCGTGTTCCATGCCCTTCAGAAAGAGCGGGAGCTGCTGATTGCCTTTCTGCGTGGAGAGGCTCTTTCTTCCATCTTATAGTCCTGGCTGTAAGCCTCCACTTTGTCCTTTGATTGTGGGGCTTTGAGATTTGAGACTTTTTCAGAAGGGTTTTTAAAGTGTGAAAAGTCTCCCCTGCTCATAGTTCGACTAGATAAGCCTATAGTGTAGGCCTCACCAGGCTCTAGATAGTGGCAAAGGGCTACTGGAAAAAGAAAAATAGCTGCAAGGAGCAATTGTGATGCATAAAGTTGTGATAGAGCATTGGTGAAGGCAAGCTAATAAACATGCAACAGTGTTGGCTTTGTACTGTTTGCACTTAGATTGCATCCAAGACCTCCTAATTAAGAATTAGCAAGACTAATGGCAAGGGTCCATTTGGATGAATGAGCTTATAATCTAGCATTAGATGAGACATATTAATAAACATGGAACAATGTTCGCTTTGTGCTGTTCACACTTAGATCACAGCCAGGACCTGCTGATTAAAAATTAGCAACTCTACCACGGTCTAACACAATTAGCAACAAAACTGCATGCCAAAGTCCACTGAAGGACAAAATGTAAAGGCACATCACAGTTTAAGTTGTTTAGAGATAAATTACTTCTCTCAGTGGTTGGTATAATCCATATAGGGCTGGATCTTGGTCCCATACTTCAACAAAAATGCACAAAATTTAATAACGTACAACAACGAGATTAAACAACACTTTATATTAATATTCATGTCCATTCTAGCTATATTTGTGTTTTGTTTTTTTTTTACATGCGATATCCTTTTGTGAATACAGCAATTTATGCTTTTTGAGTAAGATTTGAAGGATTTTTGTGTAATATTTAAATCAAGATTTCTTCCATTTGTCTTTCAAGACAAACAGAAATAGTCTGGAAATGGATGGGTACATGCTGACACATAATCGGTTATCATCTAAAACATCCCATTTGAATTGGAACAGCAAAATATAAATTATTACATAAAAGACCTACTATTTATAGGATATAAGTATAAATGTATAGAACTTGGAGGGCTTGAGAACAGAAAACATTCCTTCATTAATTTAGCCATTTGTTTAAAAGCTATTCATTCATATAGTATTCATAAAGTATTTTTATGTGTTTCTAGTACTGAGGCCAGTTTTGTTGGACTAACTAAACTAACTAAACTAAAAGTTAAATAATAAAATTAAAATAATATAAAATAATACAATTATTTTACTCCTATAAATCAAATTCTTTGTTTAGCTAACAACAAAGAATTAGAATGAATATAAAATACTACCTGACCAATACATTTAAGCTGGATTTTTATAATAATATATTTCTTTTTAATGTTAAAACAAATTTTCACAGTGTAATGTTGTCACTGTGGTCATTTCATTATTTAAAGAGAATAACAATCCTGCTGTCTAATACACCTTTTATGTGTGTGTGTTCGTTTGTTTCAGGATTTGCTGTCTTAGCTGTAATGTTTTTGATGAGAAGTGACCTGACACACTGTCACATGTACCTTATCCTTCCTTGGACAGCTCTGTGCTGTACCGCCTCCCACCTCTAAAGCCCATTTAGCCTTCCAATAAGTTGGCCACACACACACACACACACACACACACACACATACAGACAGACGAACGAAGACCTCCTGGAAGACTCCTCACAAAAGACGTGGTCTGACTGGTGGTCATCCAGGAGGAAAATTACTTTGACCAATCAATCACCATCAGAAGGCCTCTCCACTCTGTGCCGGCCAATCAATGGCTCACAAAGGGCCATATCCTTTCAGAAACGCCCAATCAATTGCTTTCAAAAGGTGTCTGGTCTTGCACTGTTAGAAGGGAAAGCATAAAGCATATTGCCTCTTTGTTCTCAAGGCATCTAGGGTAGCATACATGTGCACGCATATCTGCAAAGGCATAAATTATGGTCTACACTCACTGGCCATTTTATTAGGTACACCTATCTTGTATCTACACTCATTGTCCATTTTCTCAGCTTCTCTTACCGTATAGGAGCACTTGGTAGTTTTTTAATTACAGACTGTAGTCCATCTGTTTCACTGTATATTTTGTTAGCCCCCTTTTACCCTGTTCTTCAATGGTCTTCAATGACCCCCAGAGGACCACCACAGAGCAGGTATTATTTGGGTGGTGGATCATTCTCAGCACTGCAATGACACTGACATGGTGGTGGCGTGTTAATGTGTGTTGCGCTGGTGCGAGTGGATCAGACGCAACAGTGCTGCTAGAGTTTTTAAAACTGCATCCACTCACTGTCCACTTTATTAGACACTCTTACCTTGGTCCACCTTGTAGATGTAAAGTCAGAGACAATAGCTCATCTGCTGCTGCACAGTTTGTGTTGGTCATCCTCTAGTCCTTCATCAGTGGTCACAGCTGCCCACAGGATGCTGTTGGCTGGATATTTTTGGTTGGTGGACTATTCTCAGTCCAGCAGTGACACTGAGGTGTTTAAAAACTCCAGCAGCACTGCTGTGTCTGATCCACTCGTACCAGCGCAACACACACTAACACACCACCACCATGTCAGTGTTTACTGCAGTGCTGAGAATGATCCACCACCCAAATAGTACCTGCTCTGTGAGGGTCCATGGGGGTCCTGACCACTGAAGAACAGGGTAAAAGGGGGCTAACAAAGTATGCAGAGAAACAGATGGACTACAGTCGTTAATTTTAGAACTACAAAGTGCTCCTATATAGTAAGTGAAGCTGATAAAATGGACGAGTGTAGAAACAAGGAGGTGCACTTAATGGAGTGGACGGTCGGTGTGCATATAGAACGGAGGTATGTTTTCCAGTTGAATTTTTAAAAATGTAGCATTGCACTATATTCTGTCATTAAAATACTTTAACATATATCTTTAGAAGTAAAATGAAAATGTAATAAGTACATAAAGTGGTATAATATGTTTGTTCTCTCATTTGATGAGAGGGTGGGGTTGGGCCAACTTTTGATTGGGCCAAACCAAACATTGTCACGGGCCACCTTGACCCACAGGCCAAACTCTGGGCAGCCTTGGACACGAGGATGACTAACGCTAACTATGTAGTGACAGGTGAGCTATCAACAATAATCTGTGCAGAGAAATAGATGGACTACAGCCTATAACTGTGGAACTACAATTATAGTGTGTGCCCCTATATGCTAATTTGAGCTGATACAATGGACAAATGTATACGAGGTGTATCTAATAAAGAGAGTGTATGTGATTTGTGGTGTCTACGACGTTAAAGCAGTTCAGAATTCAGTCACACTAAACCCAAAAATGTTTTTTCTTTCATACCCATTTTTCTCATAATGGTGGAAATATAGCGAGGTTGGTGCAGTGGGTGAAGAGGGACGGTTGTGGGTCAGCAGTTAAGGATCTGCAGTTGGAGTGATACCTATTTGCCCCTGAGTGAGGCTCTTAACCTCTAATTGTTTCAATTGTGCTGTACAAATGGCAGATTGCACTCTGACCAGGAAGTGCTTTCATGAATATACATCTATGTGTGCGCCTTTGAGGAAGAGAGGTGGAATATGTGAGACACATTCCAACGTAGCATTACAATTGGCCACAAGTGATTCTGTCAGAGCAGGGTGAGAGATTTTACCAAGAAAAAAGAAAAGGAATGAAGGGCTACTAGAATACCACTATGATGGCCGGGAAGGAACAGATGAGAATCCACAAAAGGTATTTTTCCACTGCAGTACCAGAACATTTGGCTCCAGAAAACTGGAACTGTCCTTTGTCCATTGGCCATCAGTCCATGACCAAAGTTTCCAATTTTATGGTTTTTGCTACATCTACAGATTGGTACCAACATGATGTTATGATACTTGAGGGAGTTCTTCTCTGGGCTGGGTAACACTTGCAGCTAAAGCTAACAGCAATTTATTTAATTCTTTACTCCTCCAGGTGAAGCTAACATCACTGTGAGCACTATCACCAGTAACTGCACCAGGATGTGAACTAGAATGGTATGAGTTAGTTATATTTTTAAGAATTATTACTTTGTAAAGAGTTCACTAAAATAAGCGAGCTAGGAAGCTAATACTGATGCTGTTAGCATTTATGCTAGCCTCCTCAGAATAGATGTTTTTGCTCATATTTTCACAATCTGCAGTGAAAAATATCAGTTTTGCTCGATTCTACACATGAATCTGTGTAATTGTGGACATTTTTGTGAATATGTGAGCAGAACAGTACATTGTAACATAGCAGCCAATACGTTAAAGTTAAGCAGCCGTTAGAGACTCTGTGTCTTATTAGCCAAATGCTGCTGCTGATGTTGAGGTGAAAAAGCTTAAAGATTAAGGTTATTAAAGATTAACTTTATGCCATTTGTTTTGGCTTATAGTTGGTGAACAAGAAGCTGTCAATCTGTGGTCTGTCTAACAAAGCAGGTTCAACTTAGACAGGCTTTCTGACTGTAACCATTCAGCAGAATCCAGACGCGATAAAACTGACAAGATTGGTTTTATTAACACTAAGCAAAAACGTAGTCAAAACACAGGAGTGGGTCAAAACCAAGAAGTGCAAAAAGATCACGAAGCAAACAAAACAATGGGGCAAAACAAAAGACGAGGTCAAAAAGGCAGGCAAAATAGTCAAAACACAGATCCAAAAATACCAGGCAACAGTACAAAAGGGAACAGGCAAAGGGCAGAGTCAAAAACGAAGCAATGGTCAAAAAACAGAATCATGCAATCAGAAATAACACTCAGTATGTTCTCAGGGAAGCAATACCTCACACTGATACTCAGTGAAGCCCGGGCTTATATACTACTCTAACTAAACACATGACTAGGCACACAGGTGAAACCAGTTAGTACTCAGGCGACTGAGATCTCTGACAGGTATGTGAGAATGTGTCAGAAGTCACATGACCCCCGCTTGGCTCTTGGGAGTCCACTTCGGACTCCGATTCCTGAAGGGAAGTTCGAAGTCATATGATCTCCCAAGGGAGCTTGGGAAATGAAGTCCATTTCAGGCTGCGAGTTAGTACCAGGCATGACACTGACGAAGTGCAGCTTCAGTAAACCTGACAAACACAGCTGTGGTTAATTTGTTTTAAACAGTCGTTAACAACTTGCTCTGTTAACCCAGGTTTACAATCTCAAGCTGTGATGAAGAGCCTCCAAAAGAAATCATACTACCTAAACACACAGACAGTAAAGCATTTATAATGGTAAAAAGCAACACTGTAGCTGCTGCCACCTGGGTTAGATCCAACTAAACTTGAAGTTAGCTGGGTAAGTAAGAAATAATGTGTGGTGAGACAGAGCCGTGAAATGAGAGTGCTGAGAAAGTCAACTGTAATTTAAACTTTAACTCATTAGAAAGCCAAATAAGCATTTGATTATCAGAAATACACAAATTAGCCAGTAAATTTATAGAATTTAGACAGCTTGTGGTGGTCATTGGGCCTCATTCACCAACCGTTCTTATGTGTTTTTCATGAAGATTCTGATACTCAGCTGTTTTCTTATGTGGGATTTGTTCTTAGATAAGGAACAGAATCTACAAACACTCAAGAGCACAAAGGTGTGAACAGTTCTGTGGTTTAAGAACACGTCATGAATCTGACGTAGACTTTTTCTTAGGACCTTCCTCAAGAACACATTTAAGAAAATACTTAAGAAGATATTGCTGAACTTCCCCCTTTTTCAAATGGATTATAATTTATCTGTGGGAAAGAGATGGTAGGAGGTGTCCAAGAACAAATTTAAGAAAAAATCTAGCATTAGTGAATGAGGCCCAATGTATTAGTTAGCCTCTAATTTTACAGTACTAGCAAAACAGTGGACCCCAAAAAAATCTGCTTAGGGCCCCCATAAGGCTAGAACCTGCTCTGGCCAGAAGGCAAGATATTCCTCAGCAACAAATGACAAGGATGACTGGAACTTTATTTTCAGTCTATTTTCTTTATAATAAACCTTTTGATATCTGGACATGGATATAAGCAAGTCTACAGTGCTACATGGGCTTTTTTGCTTTCACCAGTTGTGAGAAGGCCTGACGTGACGGGAATAAATACAGAGCACTGCTGAAACCCGCATAGCACAATTATGAAAAAGCACATATTGCTTTTCAAACCCCCACCAACATGTCTCGTTTTGTCGACCTGTGTAATCAAGCATTGACATATACAGACGGATTTCGCATTATGCATCAATTAATATGCAAATACATAGGCCACCAACATCAACACCCACTTACCCCCCACCACCACCACCATCCTTGCAATAACACACGCAGTGGTATTCCATTTCGGCTCTACCATTTTTTTCTTAATAATTAATTTAAATGCGATTTCTCCAGCATGTGCTTCATAATCCAGTTCAGAGTTTCCATCTCACTCTGTTCTTTCGTCGCCCCCAGTTTTTGAATAAACATTTCTCTCCCTGCTCTAATCTGGCTAATAAATTGGATAGCGCAGGAGAGACGTGTTCGCTATCGGCACCGAGTCGCTTCAGTGCCTGTGGAGGGGATAGGAGTGACACGGCGGTCACTCGGTTGTGGGTGCGTGCTGATTGCACTTGTGAGAGAGGCGCATGAAACTTCCCCCTTTTTTTCTAATGGATTATAATTTATCTGTGGGAAAGAGAGGGTAGGAGAGAGTGTCCAATCAACCCTGTGTGACATGGTGACTGCAAAGCCATGCGCTGGCCAATTTGACTGTGAGGGAGGCTTTTGACCACAGGCCTTAATATCTAAAGTGTGTGTCTTTTTGCAAGCAGAGTTGTGTATCTGTTGGGTTATATCGCCACCAGGGCCGTTTCTGAACATTCAGGAAACCACTGTCCCTGGCAGGTTTTCTATCCACCAAATTTTTTGCGAATTTTGAAAATGCTCAAGTCTGAAATTCAAAAAAAACACTCAAATATCTCAAAAAGAGTTTTTTCATGTTAGACCAAGGTGGGAAAGTTAGAAAGCTGATATTTGAAAAAGGGTGATGGAAAAGGGTTTTTTGAATAAATAACAGCGTATTAAGTCATAAGTTAGAAATGCTTGGCCCTACAGGTGGTCCGATCATGGCATGTAGCTTTTCGAAGGTTGCTTTTGACATTTTGAAATGTCTAATCAAAGCTAGTTTGAAAAATGGCTCTGCACAACATGCTTCCAGAATTGGCCGGTATGTTTGCGTTCCCAGATGCAAGGTGGATGTCGTTGGGAGACTTAAGGCCTCATTAGGTGTGCCTGTCCAGCGTGGGCCTGTCCAGCATGGGCTTGTCCGGCGTGGGCCTATCCGGTGTCTCTAAGCTACAAACAACATGGCCATAAAAAGATGGCAAATGGCTGCAAAGATGATTCTACTTAGAGCAAAAACCAAGTTAAATCATTCCATCTTGCTTGTTTCGATGCAGCCCTTAATCATGGTAGCCTTCGTCATCTAAAGTTTCTTTGCATATCTGAGGTGGATGTAAACATGACTTAATTTGCATTTTTTCTGCTGAGATTTCGTAAATGCACTTAACGTTTGAATGCAAACCTGGCCACTGATATTAAACCTTAGTACATGGGAAGTTAACGTCAACCTGACCTTTTATACCTTGATAGTTCCAGTCACCGGTCACATAAAGCTCTGTTCATCATATCATTTAGAAGACCAAATTCATGTTTGTTATCTTTGATAGAACTATAATGACTTTTGGCAGCCATCTTCTGATTGGTTACATCACTGTGCACCAGCAGGCGGGGCAAAATAATATTAACCAATAATTTGTTGTCGGCGATTTACATATTGAAATTCTTCTTAAGGTATGAGTTTTATCATAACCTTTATGTAGGTATGGCACAAATAAGCATGACATAGAGGTCGTATAGTCCAAAAAATGCTAAAGTTTCCTGTTTATCTGAATGGCTAATGGCTCATCTAGCTGAATGGAGTCTGTCACATTTCAGTAAAAAAAAGAAAAAAAAACTATGTAAAGAACGGCCATTTTCTTGGGGTTAGCATTTATTCTAGCAGGGACACCAGCCCGTTTCCTCTTGCACAGCCTGCGTTAGTCAGCTGCATCAGATAAAGCTGCAGTCTTGGGGTCTGTTCCTCACAACAAGCTGAGAATCTGTTGATTACATGAGTCACTTTTAATATTTTCCAAGTTTGAACATGAAACAAACGTCACTGTTTTTGCCAGGCACAGAGAAGCGTCTGTGTGCTTATATGCATATGTATTTTTATATAGGTTTAGAAAAAAATGTTTAATTCTGTTTTTAACATTTTGTACAATAAAAATATTTTACATTTGCTTCAGTTGTTAAATATAGCTCTTATTAAAAGGGAAGTGACATCCAGAATAATAATTTTCTTATTAAGTAGGTTTAAATCCAAATGTAGGTTAAGTAGGTTTAGATCTAAAATGGTTTTATTTGAAAAAATCTGAGGGACACCCTCAAGGCCTTTGGAGAAGGCGTAGTGATTTCTTGGAAGTAAAAAATACTTGTCTATCACTTTTAGTTCATTTTTATTCAGTAGAATCAAGCTTGTTTTTAAACTACAAGTATTACAGCACTGCTCTTGTTTTAAAGTTTTGGATGGAAATGAAAGGGTTAAATTCTTGCCCAATTGGGAATTGTTTTTCTCTATGGTACACAGGTAGATGTAGCTAATAATAGCACTCCTATTGGTTATGATTTCAGGAGATGAAGCAATGAAGTCCTAATGCCTTTGATTAATCACCAGCATAGAAGTGACAGTGAAATCAACCAATCTTGTTTTGAATTCTGGGGGATTCTCCACTGAAAGAATCAATGTGAAACTGATACAAGGTAAAACATATGCCAACGTATCTGTTACAAGCTACAAGTAAAACATTAAATGCTTTTTATAAGCTTCAAATATCTATGTTTTGATCTAGAATGACCGAGACATTTATGCGAATCACTGTTAGCTTAGTGCTAACAAACTACTAGAATCTCATAGGGCTGCTAGCAGAAGTTAGCATTATTCTAGAGGTGTTTTTACCTCATGTTTTGTTTGAGTTTTGTCATTTGAAGAATCTATCTAGCCATCTATCCATCCATCCATCCATGTCTCAAAATGAAGGCCCAGCTCTGATAGTCACAGTTCACTACTGTGAAAATATATATTAATATACTGTACTGCAGTAGACACCGAAACTGTCCGAAAATTTTAATCATACTGTGATGTACATTTTTACCAATAATATCATGCTTCACCACCCCTGCCTGTCACCTGACCCTCTCTGATTCTGTTAGTAACAAAGAAACTGATTTTAATATTGAGTAGAGGCCTCAATGTCTAAACTCTCTGTATGTGAATGTGTTTTTTCACGGTATTGTGCGTTTCCTGGATTATATTGATTAATTGTTTGATTGATTGATTGGTTTATTGACAGACATGTCGGTGGTAATTGTATCTGGAGCATCAAAATGTAAGTCCATAGCAGAAAGATACACATAAAGAAACAATACACTACATATACAGTAAACAATATACAATCTACAGCATTTGGTGTAGGAGAATCGTTGAAAATGACAGTAATTTCATCTGTGCATTTCTACAAAGGCTGGAAATATTACCGACAGACTATAATGATATACACTTCTCAGAAGAGTTTGTCGCGATATGGGGAAAAAAGCTGTTCTTAAAGCAGATTGTCTTGGCTTTTAAAGGTCTATAGTGTCTCCCAGAAGGAAGTTGTTCAGAAATGATTGTCCGCAGGATGAAAGAAATCTGTAATTATGCTCTTTGCACGCTTAAGGGTCTGTTGAGTATAAACAGAGTCAACTGAAGGAAGCGATATTCCAATTATCTTTGAATTTTTACCGTTCAGTAGGCCACTCAGTTATTTACATAGAAACTGTTTTTACTGATGTTAAACTTCAGGACATCTGCGGCTCATGTTTAATGATCTGGAATGAAGTGTAGGGAATTGTGTGAGTAGAAAGACAAGTTTGCGTTACCGTGGCTGAGAGAGGAAGAGATGTTCTGATTTCTCTGAACATTTTATGCAGTGGCAGTGGAGATGTAGGCTGGCTTAGCTGATGGGATCTGTAGTTCAGACCTAAAGCAAACCCACACAGCACACATACCCGCACATACAGTGTCGGAGCAGAAGAGATTAGAGGGCTTCCCATTTCTTCATTTGCATATTTCTCTGGCACATCATTTTTGTTATCCTTTTAGTCAAGTAGTGGCTTCTCTCCACTCTTATCATTTTCCCCGATTTCGTTCTTAGAGATTCAGCTTAGCTTTCTTTTTAATGAACTTACCCTCGAAATTCAGCTCTCTATTTCATTTAAAGAGCAGCGAGCAGACTTTAAAAGTCTATCTGTGTCTCGTTTTTTCCTTCTAGTACTCTCCACTTCCTCTCCTTTACAATAATGGAAGTGACTTTATCCTTAAAAGGAGGATACTCGGACTTCAGGTAAATGGATATGTCTTTCTTTCTTACGTTCTCACACATGGGCTCCACGTAAACTTATTTCCACGCTCACGCAGATTTACACCTATGCACATACGCAAAGCGAGGATATTAAGGGTCTCGTAGTTGGGTTTCAGCAGAAATGTCAGGGTGTGCTGTAACCTTTACTCGAGCACGTTATCTGCCTTGATAGCGAGACGGGGTGGGGGGACGAGGGATGGAGACGACGTGATGGGATTTGAAAGGTCCCCATCAGAGGCTGGCCCTGGGGCTATCTCCCCTTCACAGTTCAGTGACACAAACACACGTTTACATCAGGGGCCATAGCTACATTGGGCCTGGAAGGCCCAGGCCACATCAATTGCAAGCCAGGCCCCAGATTTCTGATCATTAAAGTTCTCCAGTGCCAAAAAAATGTTATAAAATGTAAAGTTGTCATTTGCAAAGGTGCTATTTTCTTGCATTTTCAGCTGCACTATGTGAGACTGTTTTGTTAAAACTTAAAGAAGTAGCATCACTGAGAAAAAAATACATGAAAATATGGTTTGCACTGCTGTGAATCACCCTGTAGTTATAGTAAGTAATGTTAGCCAGTTAAATGTGAGCTCACCAATCATCTGGTGAGTTTAATATTAAATTTTTTTCTCTCTGATTATGACAGTGGGTGGGTAATTTTTGAACGATTTAGCTATAAATAAGTTGGCTTGCTGGTGGTCATCTGAAGGTCTCCTATTGCTGGCTAGCTGGCTACCCCCTCAAAATTAAATTCTGGCTACATCACTGGCTTATGTTTCCTTCACATGAGCCTCCTGGTAGATCTTCATCTCATCATTGAAGGCTTAATGGAAGCTCAGCTGAAATATGACTCTCCACCAAAACATACAGCAAGAGAAATGTGCCTGGTGTGGATTTTAAAACGGTTGTTCCAGCTGCACAAATGACACTGTGCTTTGAACCATACTTCCTTACATGTACCTTTGTGGAAGGGATATACAAGACAACTTGCAATGTAGCAATAAAATTGACCTCTACATGCTCTGTCCAGCTATTGCTAGATTGGACAAGCTTCACAGAATTCAACCTAACGAATTAAGCTTGGAGTTTGCATGTAACATTCACTTTCCAGTTTAAAATGATGGACACTGTTGCAGGTAATTGAAACAAGTCAGGGTGTAAACAAATACAACTTTGCCACTGTCAGCTTGATTACATGACAAATAGCTACACCCAGTCTGTCTTAACTGTCTGACATGCATACAAAATAAATATCATTTGGAATTAATGACAAGACACGTTGTGTTGTGGGAGGAGCATAGATAGTTCAATTGTGTTGTGGGTGGAGCATGGATAGGTCAACTCTATTGTGGATGAAGCATGGACAGGTCAACTGCATTGTAGGTGGAGCATACATACATAGCGACTGTTGTCGAAACAAAACCATGGTATCTCCAAAATGGTAACTTTACAGGAGAAGGAAAAATCTACTTTACTTTTATTGTAAGTCAATGGAACCAGAAAAAAGAACATTTCTTTCAGTCCATTCATCATTACATTTTCACACAATGTAAGGGCAACAGGCTTTTTCAAACCATGTCAAAAATTGAAAAACAGCCAAAATGGAGACTCAATTTTATTGTGGGCAGAGCATGGATGGGTCAACTTTATTGTGGGTGAAGCACGGACAGATCAAATGTATTGCGAGTGGAGCATGGGTGGGTCAACTGTATAGTGTGTTGAGCATAGATGGGTCAACTGTATTGTGGGTGGAGCATGGATATGTCAACTGTATTGTGGGTGGAGCATGGAAAGGTCAACTTTATTGTGGGTAAAGCATAGATGGGCCAATTGCATTGTAGGTGGAGCATACATACGTTGGTTGTATTGTGGGCGGAGCAGGGATAGGTCAACTATTGTGGATGGAGCATGGATAGGTCAACTGTATTGTGGGTGGAGCATGGATAGGTCAATTGTATTGTGGTTGTAGCATGGACAGGTCAAACATATTGTGACTGGAACATGGATAGGTCAACTGTATTGTGGGCGGAGCATGGATAGGTCAACTGTATTGTGGGAGGAGCATGGACAGGTCAAGTGTATTGTGAGTGGAGCACGGATAAGTCAACTGTATTGTGGGCGGAGCATAGAAAGTGGTCTTTCAAAGTCAAGAAACCACAACAAAAATGTACATCTTTGTCTCTGCATGAAGGCCTTGATGCGTACTCTATTGAAATATGAGTCTCCACCAAAGAGACAGTGAATGCAATCTTTTGGTAAAAAACCGACCTGCAAACAGAACACCTGGTGTGGTGGTGTAAAAAGAAGAGAGCGTTTTAGCTTAGTTGAGGAAACACAAAACATCAAGGAACCGATAACAAGAAACCAGATTTGTCTTTTGTATCAAACAACATTTTGAAGCTGTTATAAATATACAACATGTGTGTCTGATGTTTCGTACAGAGAGAGTATGTTAAATGGAGCGTAGGTTGTCTTTAAACGGACATGTTGATCTAATCTAATTAGAGAAGGGAGAGAGAAAATATTTATGGAAAAGCTGACGAATGTACCTGTCACATTCAGAATGTCTCAAGAAGCTGGTATCAGGTATAGTGAAGTACTGCGGTGTTGTGGGCAGCAGAAGCTGAATATCTTCCATGGCAGTTGAACTGCAACATTTGTTTGGATGAAAATAGGATCGGATAAGGTCTCAAAGGAAATTACTCGTTTTGCTTCCAATGTAATTCACACTTTGCATACATTTTGTAACAAATATAGTGTGAGAACCAGATGTATGTACACATGCAGGCACAGCATTGTAGACAAATATTGTGGTTGCATTAAGGCATTTTGTGCTGCACCTGTGCTTGTACATACATCTGGCCAAGAGACAGCAGCAATTCCAAGTAATGTTTCTTTGTTAGATCTATGTATGAGTGCAGGCGCAGTGCAAAGTGTGCTTTAATGTGACCACAATATACCCACAGTGCACCTGATATTAACGTTCAGTTTACTAAGGCTGCAGCTTTTCACTTAAACTGTCCACAGCGCCACCTTCTAACTGCTTGAGACACAGGAGTTTAAAGGGGCATCTTTCTAAATGTATGTGTAATTCAGTGGTTGAGATGTAAACAAAATCAAACAGAGTGTTTGTGAAACTTACTGACTTACTCAGATTTCTTTACAGTGGTGACAATAGGTAAAGATCCTCAAACCTGTCTTCAGGGACCCCCAGACAGTCTACATTTTTGTTCCATTTCTATGCATTGCGAGTTGGGTTGGAGCAAAAATGTGGACCTTCTGAGGGTCCCTGAGGACCAGTTTGAGAACCACTGGTGGTAGGAACAAGAGGTCACAATGTCCACAATGCAAATATAGCCATTTTATTTACTATCAAAAACCTCCAGTGAAACTACTCTCTCAGAAAAAAGGTATGATCCTGGCACTGGGGCAGTGCCCCTCCTGTCACAGGAGTGGTACCCTCAAGGGTACATCTCAGTACCAGGGAACATAATTGTACTATAATCCATTAAAATGATATTTTCTAAGATGTATTGACTCCACACACCCCATCTCGTCTCCAGGCTTTTTACTTTATTGTTCTGTTTTAAAACATTAGGTAATGAAAAGGTACAGATATGTACTTTTCACCTGGGAAAAATGCTTTTAAGCTACACGATTGGACCTTAAAACCACTGAAAAATGTATGTGCACAGAACCTTTATTTCTTACAGTGTGTGTGTGGCTTCTGAGTTTTTATATGTAATGTTAATAGAGGTAAAATAGTGGTTAATCTTATTTTTAAAATACTTCTTATGCCAAAATCATCTCAAAACTTCCATAAAACCATGTCTCAGAGATCAGGCAGGGCATTCATAACCATTTCATGTAATAACCTTCTGTGAGGGAGCTTTTAGAGGTATTAAATTCTTCAGACGTCTGGTTCCTATCACCATCACTGTGAAAAATTCTGACTGGTACGTTTCTCTAGAATGGAGCATTTCACACCAAAGCACTCTGAATGAATTTGTTTACATCCTAACCAGCTAGTTATGCAGAACTCAATTCAAAATTGGTGGAATTTCCCTTTGTCTTATATTCTGATGGCATACTTTCTTTTAGCACTTGTTTGAGGCTTGTGCCTCTGTCTGGCCACTGTGTCTGCTGCCACTGTTAAAGAAAGACTCTTAGTAACTTGTCTTTGAGACATTACTCTAAGTTTACGCCTGATTTAGAAAGGCGTATTAAAAATCCATGCCAAACTGTGCACTGCTAGTTACTCAAAAATGAGTAAATCAAGCAGAATTCTTGAGGGAGAGAATCACATTTTGTGTTTTTCCATGCACACAGGCAGTAAACTGTCTTTAAGCTTGGGCACATTGGCAGAATGCATCTGATTTGTGCCTGGCGCAGAAAGCTTAGCACATCAGACCCTCTGTGTAGATAAACCAAGCTGTCAAAGGCAGGTCGAGTACCTTAACTTCGTCTAATGTGAGTGTGCAATCACTTTGTCAAATGCCAGGCTAATCAAGTTGCAGCCCAAGCTGCTGGGTAACTTGTCTCTCTGATGACTGTTGTTACCAGTCTAAGCTGAAGTGATGACGCAACATGATTTTTGCATCTGAATGCCTGATGTGCCATTTTATAACTGATTTCTTTTAGAAAATTGCTTGAGAAGACAGTCCCAGCCAGTGCTGTGTGCACTGTGTGCTGCAGTGGTTTCATTAAGTGGAGTAAAATAATGCAGATCATTTTAGAATCTTCTCTGCAGCCTCACTGAGCAGAATAATCACTCTGTTTTGTGTGATCGTCACTCCCTTCAAACATCACAGAAACCAGACATTAGAAATTCATTATTAGGAATGGGACACTGTAGACATCAAGAAATAGCAACTTATATGTGTGACATTTGCATAATTTCTTTGTCAAATATGTTTCAACGACCTGTCAGATATGATTCTGTAACCATCACAACTTGAACGAAGGCACTGCAGGTGTTTATCTCACTTCTTTGAAAGGGCCTATCCTACATTTGTCTTGTATTTATATTATTTTCCCTGTGACCCAGTTTTGTTCTGTTTTATCAGCCGCTCAGAATTCATTTTTACATGATTGTTTTCTTGCCCTTCTTTATCCCTCAGAATCAAACAGGGATCAATCAATCCTGTGCTTTTAAGACTGATGTATGTAAATTACCTCTGTTCTGATTGGCTGACCTGTATTGGGCCTGATTCAAAAGGCAGTCTGAGCAGAGACACTGCTTATAACTTCAGCATAAATAGGTGGAGCTAAATTGCCGTAGGGTTTGAAAGTGGATGTATGGGCATCTCCCCTACCACTTAGCCCTTAGCCCTCTGTTTTGTGCATTCACACCTAGGAGTAGGGTGTCCTGATTTTTGTTGAGATAGAGGGGTAGGGCAGCGGAATGTCCAGTTTATAGCCGAGTGTCTACTATTGTAATGTAAACACAGCATTAAGCCATATGACTTTGTCTGCCATTTCAGTGCAACTTTCTTGTCGTAAACATTTCACAAACTTACAGAGACCGTCTGAATGCATCAGAATACTTTAAGCCCTAAAACTAATCATGGCAACAAAGACCCTGTTTACACCTGGTCACTTCATGTGACTCGTATCTGAATTATATCCTGATAAGATTTTAGCCATATGCATTTACACTTGGTAGTCAAATGCATCTCCGGTTATTTGGACTGAAATCTGATTGCTGTGGGGGACAGAATATGCAAATCCACCCGTTATGCGGCAACCAATTACCAATTGTTTATCTGTTCAGGCTCTTCGTCTGCAGACTGTTTTGAATGTATGTTTCTTTTGCATTCTGTATTATTTTTCTTGCTAAGAAACATATTCTCATGTCTGAAATCATTAATGCTCCCCTTCAATATGGTCACCTACAGTCAGTTCACTGATAATCTTCCTAATCACCCGTCCTGCCTTGTCATCCTAAGCTTTGCCAAAACAGACTCGCTCTGTTCTGCCATCTTCCGTCTCGTGCAGCACCTGCTGAGCAGTTTCTGTCTGCTCTCCCGTCTGCTCCTCCCTCCTCCTTTATCACTTGCTTCTTGGAGGCAACCCATGTGCGTCCAATCCGCCCGTATGGAGGGAAGCAGGCCGCTTCAATCTGGCAACCCATCTTTTATTGCCAGTTCATAATTGAGACGGTTTCTCTGAACAGGTGAAGTCTGCCAAGCGCAACTAATGGGATCTCTCTCACTCTCTCTCTCTCTCTCTCTCTCTCTCTCTTTCTCTCACTCTCCTTTCTCCACTCCTCTTCTTCTCATCACTGAGCAGCCTCTGCCATTTATTTTACCGAGAAGAAAGAGAAGGGAAAAAAATAGTAAATTAATGAAGACAATGCCTCAGGATCACTAAGCAGGGACTGATTCGTGTGTATTGGGCTAAAATATATTCTAGCTCATTATATGTTGTTGCATATGTCTTTAGAATCTCATTTAGTCTGCCTGGTCAGCTGTGAATCTTTTCTCTATTATGTCCTTCAACCTGCGGTCAAGGTCTGCTATCTGTTCATACATTTATGCTGGTAGATTTCTTGTAGATGACTTGTATCAATACTGGATGTTATCAACAGCTCAAAGTCTAAGTGAACAGGTTTTCCGACATTAATAGGGAAAATTCTACAGATATTTCTAAATAATTGAATTACGCAGAGATTTTGAAAAGTCAGTGCAATTCTCCTTTAAGGATGCCAACATTCTGGCATCCTGTATGTCCTATATGTCCAAAAGTTTGTGGACACCCTTTCTTATTAGTGAATTCAGCTGGACACAGGAGTTCAAATCCATGTACAACAAGTATGATCTCCATAGAAAAGCATTTACAAGAGAACAGGATGCTCTGGAGTTGCTGCACATGAGCCTAAAGGTCACCATGTCCAATGCCAAACATCGGCTAGAGGGGTATAAAGCCACAAGCATTTGTCTGAGGAGGAGTGGAACTGCGTTCTCTAAAGTGATAGAGCACCTTTAGGAATGAGTTGGAAAGGGATTTGTGATCCAGAACGAATTATTCAACATCAGTGCCTGTCCTCACTAGTGCTCCTGCTGCTGAATGCAATGAAATCCTCACAGCAATGTTCCAACATTTAGTGTGAAGCCTTCCTCAAAGAGTAGAGACAGTTACTGCAGCGAAGGGGGACAAACTCCTTATTAATATTTTGGATAATTTCTGATTTTGGAAGAAACATTGGATGAACAGGTGTCCACAAACTTTTGGCCATGAATTATCATCACAAATGAACACCTTTGTTGGTTTAGTTTTAAATTTTAACTGTTTTCTGTTGTTTCTCTGCCCGCAGAGATGGTCTGCATTAAACCTCTTACATATTCAGTACGATACGACAAAAAAGTGAAAAACAGCTGAATTCAGAAGAGGATAAACAAACTGTAGTGACACAGTTAATAAAACAGGTCTTGATTATATCTGCTGCTACATCATTGACATGTTAATGAAATGTTACTGAGAGTCTGTTGAGTGTTTATTTTACTTAAAAAGGACCACTCAAAGTGTCACTCAGGGTTAAGTGAAGTGTAACCAAATAAAGTATGTGATTCCACCTTTTAGTATTTCCATGCTTACCAAACCAACCAAAAAAAGTAATAAATAAAAAACAAAAAAGTGGAATTGATTACTGTGGGTACATAGAAAAAAAAGCCTTTGTTTGTGAGAATCTGGGTCAAGATAAAATCAAGCCATCATTCGAATCTCATCATTGTGCATTGTTTGAGAGTAGTATGAGTGAAAAGTCCAAAATATTTCAGTCTGTCAAGGTCACTCCATTAGAAAAGATGTAGTCTGTTCAAGGACGATCTCCTGTCTGTTCTCCTCGCAGTCCCTTCTCCTGTATCCCTCTCTGTGTTGTCGTCCCTCTTCTCATTCGCTTTTTCAATTTCAATTCATTTTCTTCTCATCTCGTGTATCTCTCTCTCTCTCTCTCTCTCTCTCTCTCTCTCCTCTCTCTCTCTCTCCCTCTCTCTCTCTCTCTCGACCTGTAGACACTATGTAAGTGCTCTAACTGGGAGAAGTCTCTGAGTAGCTTGCTGATTGGCTGCGCTTGGCCGGAGTGTTCACAATCGATTACGGCGCGTCGTTCTCCGCCTAACAGCTTCTGTGTGCGCTGCGTTTTTTCCTTTCATACCCCACACCCTGCCCGCACAAATCTCTCACCCTTCTGCCCTCCGCCTCCCCTTCCAACTCTCTCAATCTGTTCTTTCTCTGTGGTGTCTTTCTCATCCTCCTCCTCCTCCTCTCATAGCTTTTCTCTTCTCCCTTGTAGCCAGATATGTCTTCCAGTGTCCTGTTGCACATCTAAAGCAATCACCTCCTCACTTAGCCTTCTGTTCTCTTCTCTTCTCTTCTCTTCTCTTCTCTTCTCTTCTCTTCTCTTCTCTTCTCTCTTCTCTTCTCTCTCCACTCCTCTTCACTTTTCTGCTCTTCTCTTCTCTGCTTCTCTCTTCTCTTCTCTTCTCTTCTCTTCTCTTCTCTTCTCTTCTCTTCTCTTTCGGATTTCATATTACTGCCTTTTAGTAAAATTGAGATAAAGTAATTGTGGCCAGATGGCAGCGCTGTGCAATACCTGGTTAATCATATTTAATTGGTGGGGCTTCTTTTTAATGTTGTATTGAATATGTTTTCTGCTTTTTACATGATGCTGCAAAATGAATAGCTTGTACTGAGTGACCATTTTGACTGGAAATAAAATAAATAAATGGTGGTCTCACTTTGCCCACTGTACTGTGTATGTATAGAATAGAGGGAGAGTCTGTATGTATAGAAGGAGAGGAAACTACAGTAGAGCACACGCAAGTGCTGTGGACCCCCTCCCTCAGCAGGTTAATGTGCTGTGACTAAAGATAAGGATCGTGGAATAAATACACTGCCTATAGCTGTGCTCTTCTCCCACTCGCCTAATTTACCAGCTATTAAATTAGCACTCAGCCATTGGCCTCCAATAACGCCCCCCTCCCAGGCTCCCACCCGCACCCCTCCCACAAAGGGTCACTCATGTCCTTCTGCTTTTAAGTAACGGAGAAGCATTATGACAATAATGCCGCTTTATCGGGGCGAAATGTGCCGTGTGCGGCTCGCCTTTCTCCATCATTCCCCTGCTCCTTTTGTGCCAGGCTCTGTGTGTGTTCCATCTCGTCGAGGTCAACGTGGAGTGAGGAGAATTGCCCGGAGAGAGCGACGGAGAGAATGCTTTCTTTTCATTCTTTTTCTTTTGGTTTGCCACGGTTTCTTTTTTATATTATTGAAAGGCAGTGAACCGTTCCCACAGAAACAGAGAGATGAGCACAGAGAGAGGGCAAAGTCTCCCTCTACCCAGACACACTCCCCCCTCATCTCTTTTCCTCCTTCTCTCTCTTTCTCTTTCATTGTCATGTATACTTTCTGAAAATGTGACTGACTGTGTCACACATTTTAGAGAAGTCACAGTGTGTTAATGTGCATGTACTTCATACCCCCTCCCAACTCTCTCTCTCTCTCCCTCTCTCTCTCCCTGTCATTCTGTCTCCGTCTCTCATCCATTTTCCTTTGCTACCCCCCTTTTCTCTCTCTCTCTCTCTCTCTCTCTCTCTCTCTCTCTCTCTCCCTGTAATTCTGTCTCTGTCTCTTGTTCTTCTTCTCTTTTTCTCTATTTCTCCTTCGCTACCCCCTTCTCTCTCTCTCTCTCTCTCTCTCTCTCTCTATCTCTCTCTCTCTCTCTCTCACACACACACACACACACACCCTGTCATTCTCTCTGTCTCTCGTCCTTTGTCTTTCTCGTTTCTCCTTCACTATCCCCCTTTTCCCCTTCTCTCTCTCTCTGTCTCGCTCTCTCTTTCTCCCTGTCACTCTGTCTCTGTGTCTCATTCTTTGTCTTTCTCTCTGTTTCTCCTCCACTATCCCCCTTCTCTCTCTCCTCTCTCTCTCTCTCTCCGCTGTCTCTTTCTTTATCTTTCTCTGTCATTGTCAATCTCTTTTCTCTCTGACCTTTTCACCTTCACTATCCCGCTCTCTCTCTCTCTCTCTCTCTCGCTTCCCCACTCATTCTGTCTGTCTCTTGTCCTTTGTCTTTCTTTCTCCTTCACTGTCCCCAGTTCTCTCTCTTTCTCTTTTCCCCTATTTCTCTCAGTTTTTTCTTTCTTTCTGTGATTGTCAGTCTCATCCTGTCTTTCTTTCTAACTTTTTCACCTTTATTATCCTCTTTCTCTCTCTCTCTCTCTCTCTCTCTGCCATTCTGTTTCTGTCTCTCATTTGTTGTTTTTTTCTCTGACTGTTTCTCCCTCGCTTTCCCCTTTCTCTCTCTCTCCCTCTCTGTCATTCCCTGTCAGTGTTTTATCCTTTGTCTTTCTGTCTGTGTCTCTCCTCTCTCCCATTCTCTCTCCCTCTCTCTCTCTCTCTCTCTCTCTCTCTCTCTTCTCTCTCTCTCTTTCTCTCTCTCTCTCCTGTAATCATCTGCTCATCAGAATGATCAGAGGGCTCTCTGGCCGTCTCCAAATGTCCTGATGTGTTTTCTGGCTGCATATCAAAGCGCTGCAGAAAATCGCTCTTTCCTAACTCGCCCGTTCGCCGCACCTACACGCTATTTAACATGGCCTCCCATCTCAAGGCTTTTTTTTTTGCTGTGTGTTCTGGCCTCAGCACTTATCACACACCCGGCCCTACAGGCTGCACCACCGCCAGTCAAAGCCAGACAGTAAATACATGGAGACAGAGAGCATACACTTGTGAGATTTCTTAAGGGGCTTTGGGATGGTGAGTGGATGGAGATGGGGGTCCGTTCTCGGAGGAGAGCATTATCTCTTCTCTGATTCCAGTAACGGCACATCCCTGGCTAATACCGAGGCACATGGACAAGGTCACTGAAAAAACATGTATTTTCAAAAACCTCATGCACTCAAAGGTTTTATCCACTCTTAAAAATAAAGGTTGCTAAATGGTTCTTGGCTTGGACTAATTGTTTAAAAAAATGGCATAGAACCTTTGCATTACATTATGTAGAGGTTCTTTAAACTTTGAAAAAGTTCTTCACACATCTCATTTACAAAAGAGAACCGAAGGTTAGTCCTCCCTGGCATCACCACAAAGTACCCTTTTTTGGCACCTTTAGTTTAAAAGTGTGCCTTCATAGCGAAAGACATATTCAAATGTGGCAGCTAAAAATTAAGGTGGCACAGATTCTTCTTCAGGCCATGCTATACACTACATGTCCAAAAGTTTGTGGACAGCTGCTCTTCCAGCGTTTCTTCTGAAATCAAGGTTATTCGAGGGACTTTATTCTCACTTTGCTGCAATAACAGCTTCTCCTCTTCTGGGAAGGCTTTACGCTAGATGTTATAACATTGCTGTGAGGATTTGATTGCATTGTGCCGCACAGAGCAGTAGTGAGGTCAGGTACTGATGTTGGATGATTAGTACTGGGTTACAAAAGCCACTCCAGAGAACGCAGTTCCACTGCTTCATGGCCCGATACTTTATACCGCTTGACGCGTTACAGTGGGCATGGTGACCTCAGGTTCGTGTGCAGCTGCTCCAGAATGTTCCATTCTATTGGCAATGCTTTTCTATAAAGACTACACAAGTTGTGTGAGTGCCACTGAACTCCTGAAACCAGCAATGGAAGCACCTGAATTCACTAATTCAGTAGCTGAATTCACTAATAAGAAGAGGTGTCTGGATACTTTTGGACATAGAGTATCTGAAGGTCAACAACCTTCTAATTTCATTTATACTTTCCTTGATCTCCTCCATATTGATGGATGGCTAAAGCTTAACCCCGTTGGTGCACTTGTTGTCCTGTGGTCCTCATTTTCCAGTGTCAGTGAGAACTGCATGGCCATAGTGGTGTCCCATTTCTCATTTTGGCCTATAAAGGGGTGCTCTCGAGTGCCCTCAATGCACTCTTTACAGTGATCTACTGGCAAAGGCTGCATCAATGTGGGCCCACAATAGGCTAGGACCAATCAGAGTGCATGGGGTTTATTAACAGCCATCTGACCAACATGGCAGAGAAAAATATATTTATTTGTAAGTTAAAATTCATTTTCTGCATATATTATGCTTTTAATCTGGAATGATCCATTCACTGTTCATCAGCAAATTAGCTATTTTTATAAAAACTGAGTACGATAAGTAACACTATTTTTCTAAGTTCAGTAATATATAGCCTGTACATCACCTGAGTCTGTCCCAAACGCATAGAGCTATGAAATAACTGAGGTTTTGGGAAGGGCCATGCCTGAAACACCTCCTCCTTCAATCTAATGTCATATAAATCCCCATTTCTGCCTTCTGTTTCCCGTGAGTAAGTTTCGGAATTCCCACCTAGCTTCAAGCAGAGGCCATCCAGAAGTCCAGCTCAAGTTCTCAGAGCTCTCCACCCTTCCTCAGTCACACGAGCTGTGTTCCAAAGCCTAGGCTGCAGCTGATGTAGTTCAGGTTCTCAGTAGAACTGTCCTATGAAGACTCCTCCTTAGTAGCCTATGGGTCACACAAATGGAACAGTCCTAAAAAGGCTGTGTACTGATGTCACCAAAAAGGTCCCACCTCTTGAAATTGCGATGCGAAACTTGTGAGGAAACTGGTGAGAGAAAATGGATTGGGATTTGTTAATGAGAATTTGTAGGGGTGTCAATAACTGATTCGTCATACTTTTGGAAGAATCTAGTTTTCTGGAAGAATTTACATCAATTAAAGATTTTAGTGCATTATTTTATTATACTCATTATTTTATTATTAAAGTTTTGATTTAATTTTATTTATTACACAATTTCTAATGTAAAGTCAGGATAGTAAACTGCAAGTTTTTTTTTAATTATCTTTACCAGGGTGCCAGTAATTCTAAAGCAACCCTGAAGTCAAGGTCAGTGAAGGCTCTTTTTGGTCACCCTCATGCGTAGATTGATTTTGTGTTAAAGGCTTATGAAATGCTGTGTTTTCATGTCAGTTTGAATGAAGCCTATTGGTGTAGTGATGTAGGTCCTATGAAGGTAGATTACAGTGGTAGTGGCGGTTCTTTCATTGTCAGGTGGCACAGTGTTCTGCTGTCAGGACCTTGTTGCGGATGGTTTGTTAAGCATCGTAGAGCATGTCAGAAAATCTATAGAAAGAGTAAGATTAGGCACTGCGCTGTATGAGAAGTGACGTTTTGTACCATAAATAGTGCCCTTTTGTCCCTTAGCGTTTGGCTTAGGCAGTTGGCCAGGACACAGCGTTTCACAGGAAGTGCTCTTTTATAAAGAACTGGGCTTTCTCTGACTACACTGACCTTAATTACAGCTTGCCAACGGGGGAGAATGATCTAGAAACACTTCACCTGTATGCACAACACCAGCCACGTTCATACCAGACACATGCATTGGGGTTTATTAGACGAGACACCTGTTTTGAGTTATGGCAGATTGCTGCAGACAGCATAGAACCTCATAACCTCATAGGATGCCCATCACTTTCAACTAATGATGAACTCTCTCTCTCTCTCTCTCCCTCTCTCTCTCCCTCTCTCTCTCCATTAGCAGTCAGACAGGCAGACGTCTGTGTAGTAGCACATGAAAGGAGGCCAGCAGGACTGTTATAGACTCGTAATTTCCCTTCTCTCCCTCATTCCCTCTGCACATTAACACTGACACCGTTCAGCATGCATTGCTGTTGACCAGTGAACACCTCTCCTCCGGCCTCCAGGCAAGAATCAAAGTGGTGCATATTATCTGGTGATGCATATTTAGATTGACATACAGACACCATGCATGTCATTGCTGCCAATTTTCAAAACCTCCATTTGTCATATTTTATTTGTTTATTTATTTATTGACTGCACCAGCTGCACTTTATATTGTGTGAACGTTTCATGAAGAACGAACCAAAAGAAATTATCCAAAATTATGTGGAATAACATGTCTTTACTTTAATATGCACCAAAAATTTGGAATGAGTGTTTTCAATGAAGTAAAAACAATTTTATGATAGAAAATGTACACATTGATTGTAATATGTCAGTCCTGCACATATTACAATCACATATAATGCACATATCATTTTAAGAGCGCTACTAAATATTTGAAACCTTTAAAGGCAGAAAGACTGACATAAATGACTGTAAACAGACATTTACAGTATATTATTTATTATTTAATCAATTTCCAGAATCAGTTTCCAAAATATACTTTTAAATATAATATATAAATTTAAAAAATATATAATATAAATAAATAAGTGAAATATAAATTTAAATAATATAAAATATAAATCTACATTATATACAATCGTATACAAAAATGTGGGTGCCAACATGCATATTTTGTTGATTTTCTAAGCAAGAATAAGTGAACACATCCTCTACAGAGCACATACTTCTGCACATTTTAATGTACGATTACTGTTTCTTTACTGGGAAAAACATTTAAAAGCCCGTGCAAAAGTTATGGCACATTTTATATTTAGGTTTTTCTCCAATATGTTTAATTCAGTAAATAAATAGAAATTGTGTACTACAATTTACAGTAAAATGTGATATTCATGCTTGTTCTCTGTAGTAGATGTGACAACTTATTTTCTCTAAGAAAATCAACAAAACATGTAATTTGACGTTTGCATATGACTGTAAGTTATTATTGCTTATAAAATGACGATTATCATTAATAGGACAAGTAATTCCAAACATTTCAAAACCAGTGTATGTGAAAAAATAAGAATGTTTTTCCATCTGCTATAAAATTAGATCTTTCCCTTGTGTGAACATTTCATGATCAATAGAACAGGAGAAACAGTCCAACATAACTTGGAATAAAATCCAAGTACATTTGTTCTCCTATGAAGTTGTTATTTTGGAGATTTTTTGACAATGCAGACAATGCACCAAAGCAAATCTGACCTTTGTATGGATTTGGAGCTCACGTTATTGATGGATCTCCTTCAGGCTTTAAAGCCCTGTGCAAACAGCTTTAGGCTTAATCAATGCCAGAGTGGCAATCAGGAAAGCTGGTTAGGTTTCAGCTGATAGTGCTGCTTTCCATTAACAATGCATTTATAAAAGTTGCAGGGTTGAAGCCATTTTAGGGTAAAGGAATAGGATTTGGTTCCATTTTGCACACTGTGGTGAACAAAAAATGTCCCAAAGCTGATACATTTCATCCTATGAATCCTATGAAAATCCTATGGTCCTGTACCGTAAGATCAAGTAGTCTAAATATTAATATTGCTACATGCATGCTACAAGCAAGCTAACACATACATACTACTACAGTTGTTATTATTATTATTATTATTATTATTATTATTATTAATAATAATAATAATAATATTATTATTATATCAACACCTGCCCTGTGATGGACTGCCGGCCTGTCCAGGATGTATCATGCCTTCCGCCCTATGACCGCTGGGATAGGCTCCAGCAACCCCCACGACCCAGAAGATTAAGCGGTTTATCACACAAATACACACACACACTTAGCAGGAGATTTTAGGTAGCAGTGTATTTAAGGTGGCACTGGATTTAAGGTAGCAGGAGATTTAAGGTGGTAGTGGATTTAAGGTGGAAGTGGATTTAAGGTAGCAATGATTTAAGGTAGCAGGAAATTTAAGGTGGCAGTGTACTTACCACCAACTTAGCAACAACCTAGAAGGAAGTGGGAACCATTTAAGCTGCGCAACCATCCCGCGTTTCCTTCAGGAAATGAATGTTTCTAGTAACGGCACTGAAAAGTGAGAGTAAAAAAGGAGGGTCTCTGAGCGAGCTCAGCATTTTCTTTGGATGACAGGTGGGGTGGTGGGAGGGGGAGGTAAAACATGATATTATAGGTTAAAATTATTTTTTACACCACCTGCTGCTGCACTGTGATGTAATCACAAATCAGAAGACAGTTTAGTGGTGGGAAAAAGACAGGACATTGTGATGGATGAAAAATTTCATATTATATATCATGAGTCATGCTTAATATGATCAGGAGCAAAAAAAAAAGTCCATTTTGATTTCAGATTGAGTTTCAACTGCTTGACTATAACAGACCTGTTGCAGGTTTTGAGTAAAGGTGGTGAAGATGCAGCTCCATAACATGCCGAGTGCAACCCGCACTCACTGTGCCAGTACAATTACAGCAAATGATGGGAAATAACGCATGTTGCATGGCGGTGGTTCAGCGTAATGTAATATGATTTATTGTTTTTGAAAAATCCATTCCATTTCAATGAAGCTTGTGTTTTATTACAGTTTGTAATTACTTGATGTCGCTGTTCCTTTGTGAATATGGAGCAGGCCTGTGCTGCAGATGGGTCAGGACCAGAGTTAACACATGCAGGTGTGCAAATAAATAGAACAAAACATTAGGATTCAGTTTCTTTGCTGGTTGCAAATCAGTTTTATACAGTTACTTTTAAGCTGTGTGTGATACATCTATGTCCTTTTCATAATTCAAACATTTTTTTTGCCAATTTAAATCACAGGCTTCAGCCCAGATTAGCCCTGAGTAATTCAGCCTATTACTGGCTATTTTTTTATCAAGATGCATTAATGCACTCTCCACTTATCTGCACACATATACCAATGAGTATCTCTTTTTAGATGTTATTAATTTCCATGACTGATTGTCCAGTTTTATTTAAAACATCAGCTCAGATACTGACGGTAGCATCAGATGCATTTGACTTGGAAATTCACAACCTGATACATATAGACCACTGAAGTTGTGTAAATTGTGTCTTCATTCTGTTGTTGGCATCATTCCCAGATGAGAAACGTTCTCTTTACCTTTTCATTAGCTACTAGCAGCAGTCTGCGTGCCAACTTTCAGGGTTAAAGGGTGAATTAACAGTTATAGGCTACATTAACTCCAGCATTTAAGAAAATTTTTTGTTAAAACGATCAGCAGAGCTTCATTTCACTGCAAATGAATATTATTTTATTTTTACCTTAAAATCTAATCCTGCTGATGAGCCACAACAGGGCAGTAAAAAAGCCGCATGCTGCTCCACAGCCTCATGTTGCCGACCCCTAAAATAGGTGCAGTCCTAGGTGCTACAGCCGGGTGCTGTCCAATCTACTCTGCAGCACTGCTGTGCTTCTCCTCTGGTTTGCGGCAGAATTTATTTGGTAAAACCAGTAACATCACCCAACCGGCCCTCTACTACTGCTTGCTATAGTCAATAGTTGGATCATGTTAGAACACGCAGGGCAAATGACCCTGATTAAAACACTGCAGAACTGTTTCAATGGAACAGTTCATAAAAGTAGCTTACCGTTGTCTCTTCTCTTATTTTTGTCTGAAATGTCACCATGAAGCCGCATTAGTTGCCAAGGAAGACAGTAGCCAATCGATTGATAGCACTGCATCTGGGCAAACTGGTGGGCTAAAGAAGCCTCAGATATAGTAGTGAACCAAATATCCCATTACTGTGGGAACGTTTTTCATCAAGGTCTGCTCTTGTAAGGGACTTCTGTTTCTTTTTGAGCATTTTGGGCCTGTTTATACCCCTAACCGGTGATCGGATCACATTCGGATTTCACTTGACCACATGAAAAAGCCAGGTCACACTGTGAACAGATTGGATCAGTCAAACCACAGATCTTTTAACTCAAGTGTAAACGGAAAGTGTTTTCAACATCCATATACAATTACGTGAGCAGGAATTCGTCTGCCGAGTGCTGACTAACAGGATAAACAATGAAATGAAAGATGGAGGATACACAAGGCTGGAATTATCCCCAAACCAACAGCCTTCATGCATTCCATTCCGATGAAAGTGTCCAGGCCTAGCTTATTCACTTATAATAACAGGGGGACAAGTACAATCGGACCTCATCTGGTCACACTGGGGACACATTTTAGTGAAAAGTGTAAACAGAATCTGGCCAAAGTTTATCCAGATATGATCTGGACATGAAACACGTGAAACAGAGTCAGAGCTCTGCTCTCATACATGTTATTGTAGACCTCTGAAGTTGTGCATCATTCTGTAGCCCATATTAACAACTCTGGGGCTAAGCTGGCTTTCTCTATGACCAGAACGACCGGGTCATAACACACTGTTAGGATAGATTTGGGTGTAGTTTTTTTGTCATGAATTTGTCATCATCATTTCCAGCCTGCCTAGTCTTAGTTAACTACAGCAACATACTTCAGTTTGGTAGTGTAGAATTTTTAAACTAGAAACCCAACGTAATGTAGCGACTCCAAATATCGCTGCACTTTCTCTTTAGGTTGAGAGATCTTTGCCAGCTTTTCCAAACTAGTAACAGTTGTTACGTATTCGTAGAGGTCCTTCAACTACCACCAGAACCCTGCACCCCCCCCACCATTAGACCTGATCTGCTGCTCCAACGATAATGTCTAGGATAAGTTTGAGTGGAAAGATTGTGAGGACATCAGGTTTATCTCATCTTACATGACTTCTGTCGCTTCCTCTCTCTCTGTCTCTCTCACTCTCTGAGTGGTAATCACAGTGTGTCAGTGTGCCCTGCTCTAATTGGCCTGTCACTCTCCATGTGCTGGCGGGGAGGGGTCGGCCTTTGTGTGGCTGCCATGGCGACCGGCCGAGCTAATGAGAGGGAGAGTGCTGTGACTAATGACATCGCTCCATCCATCTGAAAGCAAAGCGGAGCAACACACACACACACACACACACACACACACACACACACACACACACAGAAAAACGACACTTCTTCAGCTTGTGTCAACACCTCTTGCCTTCTGAAGACAGATTGCCACATATTGGTAGCATATTGTCCCACAGTTGCTTATCATGCGCGATTATAAACAGTTTTTCTCTCCGTATCACAGTCAAGTCTCAGTGTAATGTGGAAATTCTTAATCCAGATTAATAATCTCTGACTGCATGGCTAATCCTCATTATGTGCCGTATATAGTTGACTGTAAGTGAGACAGATGGTCCTCCGCTATCTTTACATAAGATCCACATTAACCATACGGCCCGCAGTCATTGACACGGAGAATTATGCTCTTAACTGATAATGTTGATACTGGGGCATTATAATTAACAGTAGAGCCTGAGTTTTAGTTATTTTGGTCCGTATCTATTCCGTTTCTCAGAGCCAGATCTCGGAGTTGTTTTGCCTTTCATATCATGAATGTGATTACATGGATGAGCGAACTGACTGTCAGATCAATGCTTTATGTTGAGAAGCTTAAATAATAATAAAAATAATTAAAGTAATCCTTACAAATTGCGTTTATATGTGATTTTTATGCTTTGGGTTATCTAATTAGTGTTTTTTGAAGTGAGAGTTTCCTGTGAAGTAAAGTAACCTAGACATACTTAAAGCTTAAGCATGGCTGGGTGTTCTGACCCAGTGCCGGTTTATGAGGGGCCTGGCCACTTCCTACTTCCCCTGTTATATCAAAAACAAGACTGCAAAACAGCAGAGGGCGCCCGCGAGCGAGACCTCAATGAATGGGGGTGAATGGAGCTAAATGGCTAAAAACGAAAAGTTAAAATAGTTTCTAATCACTCGACCAGAACTTTCCTTTAGGAAATAGAAGGATGTATTTCACTAAAAGACAAAGAAAACTTAACTTAAATGTTTCCTTTTTTCTACAGCAAATGAGTTTCCAGCAGCAGGACACTAGCATTACTGCAACTGAGTGCTGATTGGTTGGGAAGCGGAGCAGCTCATTAGTTGTTTGCGCTCTCTGATGTTATGAATATACATGAGGCGCTGTTTTAAACTCCTATAACTCGAGTTCAAAAGCATTCAAATATATAACAGCGGTGTTAAAATGTTTTATGATATTCAGTGTTCAGGAAATTAATGCATTCTTTTACCTTAAAAATATTTAAGCATTTATAAACTACAATTTTACTCAAATACTCCATATTCACCCTTTCATTTTGGACTCGTTCAGGAGCTCCCTGGTGGTAATTCTCCTCTCTACAAGTTCTCTGGTCTGACCCATGCTTTCTTAATTCAGGCATTCTGTGAGAAATAGGGAGGGGATGTTATAATATCAGTGGTGGCTGGTGGCACTATGACAGGAACAAAGTATGCAAAGCGTGTGAGAATGCACTTCTGCCAAAGTCAGAGAAAATATTATAAATTACAATAATTTTTCCCATTTTATTTTTTATTAAGCAGTGCTTAATTGCTTAAATGGATGAGCTGCCACCGGTGACCAAAAACAATCATAGTTTTTGGTGGTATTTTAGTATTGTTAAAATATATTGTTAGAATGTTTCAAACACACTACAACACAGCTATTCAAATAAGTTATTTAACAAATTATTTCACAACAGGTATTATATTGATATGCAATTAAAGGAAAGTAATTAAACAGTTATCAGAAATATTCAAATTTGAAATTAACTTCTCACTTCTCTAAATTCAATCTGGACACAGAGCTTCACAACAATGTTCAATACATCTTAATCTACACTGTTAGAAATAAAGGTTCTGTGCAGGTATATTTTTTGTTCATCAAGGTACAAACAATGTAAATGTGCCCTTAAAGGTACAACAGTGGTTTTAAGGTCCAGTTGTGAACCTTAAATAAGTTTTTCCAGGTGAAAAGTTCATTTGTACCTTTTCATAATCTAATGTTTTAAAACAAAACAATAAAATAAAAGCCTGGAGACGAGACGGGGTGTGTGGAGTCAGCACAACTTAGAAAATATAATTTCAGTGGATTATGGTACAGTTATGTTCTGAGATGTACCCTTGAGGGTACCAGTGATGTAGCCAAGAGGGGTCCTGCCCCAGTGACAGTTTAGTACCTTTTTTTTGAGAGTGCAGGTAGAGTCTAATGCATGTAGCATGAAGGATGAAGACTCTCTACAGTTTGATATTTGATATCTGATATGTATTTGAAACACATTTTCACATCTCCAAATTCTTCTGCAGTGCTGATGTCTGTTATAGTGATGTAAGCACACACACACATATCTTCTAAGCCACTTATCCTTCTGGGTCGTGGGGGGGGGGCGGTTTTGGAGCTGGTGCCTATCCCAGCAGTCATTAGGCGGAAGGCAGGATGTGATATAAGTATCTAACCTTAATTAGATCAATAATAGCCTTAGTGAAGAGCAGAGGTGGTGAACTCCTACTTATCATTGAAGGATCTGCAGGGTTTCATTGCTTAACCTGGCCAATAACTGCTTACTTTCACAGGGAAAACCTATTTGACTGACATGCAAAATGTACATCGACAAACTGGTATACAGGCAGATGATTGTCAGAAGTGTGCTGCATAAAAACAAAGTCCCAGAAAACAATATGGTATGCATTGATAAACATGCATAGATCTCATTTACTAGTCACTAAATTCTTCACAGACAACTGTTGAATAATTTTAGAAAAGAGCTTTTTTCAGTCTAGCGACTATATCTTGCTCCAGAAGACTCGTTGCTAAACTGTGCAGAGCAAGAACATCTTTAACAAGTTTGCCATTAGAGGCACATGGAAGTGCAGATAGCCAGTCAGAGTACTCGCAAAAGTCTGATCAGTGTGGCCATCTCATCTCTGGGTCGTCTGTGGGCAGAGCATGTGAGGCTGTGACTAGGCTGGGTTTCCCCAAAACATTTTTGCACAACAATGGTAGAGCAAGCATCACAGAGAGCACTCTCTCTACCAGTTAAGATGATCTTAACATAAGGATGCTTCTGGGAAACTGGCACCTGCTCAGTTACATGTAAACTTTTGATGGATTTGTACGTCTCTGAGTGTTTTCATGTGATATTTTATATTTAGCCATAAACACTGAGTTACTAATTTGTGTTTCTGTCATGTTGTTTCAGCTCCTGGACTACTTTACTGCTGTTCACACCTCTCATATTTAAACTTTGCATTTTATTCTAGACCAAAAAGATCTAAAAAGAGAAAAGTAGAGCCGTACAAACATCTATTATGGACGCGGGACGTACAAAAAAGTCCCACTGCAGGTTTATAAGTTACAAAGTACTTAAGTTTTTGAGACCTCCTACTTTTTACTCCTACTCAAGGCAAGTCATACGTAATAATTATTTTATTAAAGTAGCAATACTTGTATTTTGGTGTTGTTGTAGGCTACTATACCCATTCTGGTGAATTGGGAAGCTTCCTTATTGCAGTGTAAGTGGCAATACTGCAGGGCTGCTCAAGGTCATTCACATACACACATGTCCTGCTCTGTGATCATGATGCTTGGACACACCTGTATCACTCTTGCCATTGATATATTTGAGAGCAGGTTGGGGGAGACTTAGTTTCCATACAATTACACCCGTTCCTTCTAATTACTGTCTCTAGGAGACACATCAGGAAAATCAAACCAGAAATTAACATGCCTACAAAACTACTGCGTGTGGTGACCCAGGCTGAGGACTAATGGCTCTAATTTCCCTGTTTTTAAGCCTCCGGAGAACCGTTATTTATGTCCCATGATTATGTAAAAGGGTTCTTCGTGTCCAGTTAGTGATCTGCTCCAAAACTGCTAATGTATTTATTCATTCACATGATGCTAACTGGTGTTGAGTGCTGTAAAAAATTTGCATTAGTAGTTGCATTACTTTCCCGGTAATTTACTGAACTGTATTAACAGTAAATAACAGTAAATAGCAACTTTATACTCCAGTCACATGGACTGTAGAATAACTTATATAGCTGCATTTTGGTGTACATTTAAAGTAATGAGCTATAATATGAACTACAGTAATTTCCTGTATTTTTACATAACAATTGCAAAAGCAATATTAGTCATTGGCCAGTAATTTACTGTAAAATTACTTATTGTCACTGTTGAAACAAAACCTTGTATATCCATTTGTCAATTCTTTTAACAGAATTTGAAAATCCCAACTGCTCTGTACATTGTGTCAAAAAGTTGTGATGAACAGACCAATAGAAATGGTCAAAACTGAATAAAGTCAAAAACTTTAAATAAAGTTTTTCCTTCTTTTGTAAAATGACTTTTTCAGAGATACAAGGTTTTGTTCTGACAGCGACAATATAAAAAAACTGACTTTTAATTTTGCCTATAAATATGTGAAAAAAAAACATTTATTTATCATATTTGTACTGTATATACCTAGAACATCTCAAATATGCAAATATACATTTTACAGACATTTTAATTTTGCTTATAGTTTGCACAAACATGACCAAAACTTACATCTGGCAGTAACAATAAACAATAACATTTTTGTCAACAACATTTAAAGTGTTCAAGCTTAAAAACAGCACTCATTTACTGTCATATCCCATAATGCTGAGCTGTACAGTGCAATATCAACCTCACACTAACTTGCTGTGTTATTACAGAAAATATCCTAAGATGAGCTGATTTTACAGTCTTGACACTAATGGACAGTGAGGATATTTTCTTCAGCAATGGTGGCACTTTTGAGTGCATCTCTTCAATGCAGACGCACATAATCTCACTTCTGGAGGTATCAGCAGAGTTTAGTTCCAACCCTAACATAATTCACTGGCTTTAAATGTTTAGACATACATGTTAAGCTGGTGCATGTGTGTTAGGTTGGGGGTGGGCACTAAGCCTTAGAGCTCTGTGCTCAAATGCTCTCTTTCTCTGCATGCTCACTTCCCACACCACACACTTTCTAATTGAATTCAGTTTTTTACCTTAACACTTGCAGCAGAAACATACACTTTCAGTGGTTTGGGGACATTTGAAATGAGATTTTTCTCAGTTACCTTAAACATCTGCTATTTTTCAGAATATCTGCATAGTTAAGTCATTAAGATGTAAAGAAAGTCATTCAGAGTGGTTTGATGTGAATTTTGTGCCATTTTAAAGAAACTTACAGAGTCAAAATTAAGTCAGAAAACCTTGTAATGCCTCTAAAAGCTCTCTAACAGAAAGTTATTACATAAAACGGTTATGAATACACTGCCTCATGCCTGAGACATTGTTTTACGAAATTTTTGAAATAAGTTTCAGCCTAAAATGTATTTTTTAAAGTACATTCAGAGTGCAGAGGTACATGCAGAGTAACAAAACCCTTCTCAAAGAAAACATTTTTGTCAGATTTCTTTATCAACAGTATATATATTAGAACTCAGAAGGCATGTGTAGGTTCACTGGTCAGTTTAGATTGTAAATAAAATGTCTATATTTGTGTTGTAGACATTGTGACCCCTGGTTTCTATCGGCACCACTGAAAAACTGAGTGGGTAGGTTTCTCTATAATAAACCATTTCACATCAAACCACTCTGAATTACTTTGTTTACATCTCAAAGACTGAATTATCCAGATATTTTGAAAAAATCACTCCTCTTTAAGTAAGAAATGAATTACATAATAAAAATGCTTACAAAAATTTTGTTATCTTGGTGTATGTTTTAGCTTCATGTGGAGCAAATTTTGTTGCCTTAATAATTATTCCTAATTATTTGGCCCAAAGGTGATTTAAACACTTGATAGCTGTGAGTGCTGATGAGTGCTGACATCAAGAGGGTAAAATGCATGAAAAGTACTGCCACAAATACACAAACACACACACACACATTTTCTAAGCCACTTATGCTTCTGGGTCTTGGGTGGGAGCTGGAGCCTATCCCAGCAGTCATTCGGCGGAAGGCAGGAAACACCCTGGACAGGTCGCCAGTCCATCACAGGGCAGACAGATAGACAGACATATACTTTCACCCACACACACACCTAGGGGCAATTTAGTGTGTCCAGTTGGACTGACTGCTTGTCTTTGGACCAAGGGAGGAAAGGACCCTGGTTGCCTGGCTGGGGAATCAAACCCAGACCCTTCTTGTTGTGAGGCAACTGCCACAATTGTTGTCACAAAAATCTATCTGTGATATCATTTTCCTCTAAAATAAACCTGCTTTCTTGGACTCTAATATGTTAATTTATCACAGACTGACAAATAAAATGCACTAATTTTAATTTAAACGTAATGAAAAGCTCAGTGTCTTCAAACCTTTGGCAGTCTAAGTGTTCATATTTTGTACAAATGGACACATTTGAACATAACAAGTACTGTTGAATTGAGGTACTTTGGCACTGTATTTCTGGAGCTCAAAGTGCTTTACAGAGCTGCGTAGTGTCATGTGACTTGATCTCAGCATGACTTCTTGAGTACCTGACTGAAACATATGAAAGATATGAAAGCACTTTAGGCCTTTATACACAATTTAAGGAATTTAATACAGAAATCTTCATCTTACATGATTTCACAACTGGATGTGTTGGTGTAGGTGCTCAAACTGCACAGTCTGAGTTCAGAATCTTTTTCCTGCACTGAGAGATTCTGCCCTGTCATTGTGAGGGACATCATTTCATGTGCCCACTGTTCATGCTTGAGGAACCCTGACACAAATATCTAATGTCAGGAAATAATCGGTGCATCTCTGAAACATCAAGAGCTTACAACCACCATCCTTGACATGTCTTTCCACTGAGTCTTACATTGAGCCTATCTTAGATTTAAGAATTCCCGAGATAGCCATTCCTCCGAGATGGCAAAGACAGAATAAAATCATATAGTATATAGTGGCTGTCACACTAAGACCTCATACCTTTACATTGTGTGAGCATTATATGATGGTTGGATCAGAAGAAATGATCTAAAATTAGTCAATAAAATCTCATTACATTAACAGACATAAAAACACATTTTTATTGTCCTACAACATCACATTGTGGAGGTACATAACTTTTACATATCAAGCACCTTGCAGATCTTTCTGTCTGTCTGACTGACTAACTAACTCACTAATGTTTAGCAGGCTGAAGATTCTCCACAAAGGGGTGCTGTTTGCACTCAAATAGCTTTTAGTGCTTCACATCAATGACACTGTGTGTCCTTGTTATTTATTGGTCTATTTATTTATGCAGTCACTGCCAGTTCCATCCACTAGATAGGGTTTCTTCTATCATACGATGCTACAAAGCTGGCAGGATGAAGACTAGACTGTGCTTCCTCTGAGTCACGTGAAATGCCACTAGTGGCAGAACTACTGTGGGCAAAAGCTTTGGGGCCCATGGTGCCCTTTGCAGGTCCCTCAAAATCTTTCTTGGGCCCCTCATATAGATATTTAACACAACTGTACACCCATGACACACCGAAAGATCAAATTTTTAAACAACATACCTCACCATTTAGCTTCCAGACACAATGGACTCAACAGATGTATGTTTTTCTCCCTCGTATTCAATAATGCTTCTCATACATGGTAACCATTTTCAGATGGTTCCTTGACATCCTGAAACATGGTATATTCATCATTTATGATTCTAAAGTCTTAAATAGGTAGTTTAAAGTAAGCATTTATGTTAGTGTTAGTGAACTTGAGAGCATCAATTTGTGAGACATAACTACAGCAAATAATCGAGCAGCTTACACTGTTAAATTTTTATCAATCGCAAGTTATTTTTACACAAGGAGGCCTATTTATTTTTTTTGCACTGGGGCCCATAAGAGTCTAGTTACGCCACAGAGCACCTCTGCATCTTTTCAAATTGCCGCTAACACAGCATCACTGGACAGCACACTTGGAACGCTAACTGCCAATTCTGTCAGCTAATATAAACATGTATTTCCTAGCAGTCATGGGAGGAGAGGAGAGCCCTCCTAGCCACCCAGAGAGAGAGCGAGGACATTTATGCTATCTTGGATGGCTGTGGCATCAAACTCATGATCTCTTTCTGATAGTGCCAATGCTTAGGTGGTTGCACCACTCAGGAGCCAAGGTACATGATTTTAATCTTGTATTATATTTCATGGACTGTGCATGGACTGCCCATAAATGGAGATAAAATGACCATCTCCTCTGCTCAAGTAAAGTTGTGAAGTAAAAACCTGCAAATGAATCACAAATGTGACTAATTGTTGAAAATGCTGAGAAAGTTAGGGAAGAACCTGAAAGTTCATTTGGTCCCGGTGTGCTGAAAGGCCACCTGAGTTAGTGGCTCGGAGGGGAGCCATAGCTGCAGCAAGAGCGAATGCTGTCGCCATGACAGCATGCCATCTGACCGCGGTTGACAGCTTTAGTCAGTGTGTGACAAATTACCTGTCATTAGACCCCCTGCACCAAACAATACGGCCTCTGCCGGCGCATCGGCCTGCTGGCAAACATGTAAATCTATCCGTCGCAGCAGGATGCAGACATATCGTACTGATAGATGACTGTTTTGTGGAAGTGCTATAGAAACTTGATAACAGAGGCTGTCCGAATAGAGTTATGTGGGCCTCATTTGCCTGCTATATCCTGTGTTTTCCAAAGCGCGTGATGGTCTATACACCCTTGTCTCAGCACAAGTTTGATTGGATGTGTCTCTTGTATGAATAAACACACACATATATGTACACACACATACACACCCCACACGCAACCCATCCACCCTGTATTCTCTCACAGAGGGTAGCTCAAGCATTATGGTCATTATGTTCACGGGAAATGGTGCGGTTTTCATAAGAAGGCTATTTCGTCGGGGGTTGAGCCCATGATTTTGAGTGATATAGTGCAGCGGTCTCATCCGCAGCCCATGTTGCCTCTGTGAAATCGATAGTGGGTCCAGTAATCCGCAGGCAGTTTAATGGCGTGTGAAGTGACGGCCTCGCATACCCTGGTTGTTACTTTTTCAGCAATGCCCTATGTGTGAGTATATGTTTATGTGACCACTAAGGGGTCACATAAATATACACTTTAACCTCAGTGACCCCTCAATGTCTTTTTAGCTACCTCACAAATAGCAGCATCCATCACAGTAAGCTGAATTTCCTGATTGCCAGAAAAAAATAAGAAAACTGGCCAAAGCAGTTTTACCAAAGCCTGCTGTAAAGAGCAGTTACAGCTGTTGGTAGCACTTTAATTGAACCTTGTTACATAACATGTCATGGAAGCTATACAACATCGTCACATTACCATTACCAGCAGATGTCATGACGTCAAACATTATGGTATCTGTCATGCCATTTACTGGTAATGGTAACATCTGCCATTACCAGTAAATGGCATGACAGATACCATAACGTTTGACGTCATAACAGCTTATGTCACATGCTAATTTTTGCTAAGTACTCTACTTAGCTGTCATGACATCAAACATTACAACAGCATTACAAGAAATGTCATGATAATTATTGGTAATGGTAACACGACACTTTCATATTACGTCATGACAATTTAAGACAGCATATGACATCTTCCTTGACATGTTTATGGCATGTGCCATGTTACTGTTATGGTTATGTCAATGTTCTGTTAATGTCATGTAGCACATAAAAGGTTGCCCACCTGTCTTATATGGCAATTGTGTGCTTTAGAGATGCTGCACCTGAAATCTTGACTGTGAAACAAAATATCAACTACACAGTAAAGATTTTCTGATTATAGGCATATGATGCAAGAAAATGACAACTTTCTGTTTGCACCCTCTTCCTTTTTTTGGAAAATGGGGCCAAACAACCGAAAAAGCCCTAAACGTCACCATAAAACTGGTGATGTTTTGCTTGAAAAAAAACATACTAAATGGCACAGAAGGAGAGTTTGGAGCCATTTATGGCTGGGGAAGAGAGGGGAGCATGAACTGCCCAGTCACCAAAGTGAATTCTTTCACAATTTGTGATTTAGTCTTAGTCTGCTCTTAGTCTTAAAAAGCATCGGAGGATCAACTGTTTGGTTTTAGCATGAACTTTTCACACCATTGACTGGACAATGTGCCAATACAAACCATCTGATGGTATTTTGGGTGATTTATTGTTTTATATGGTATGAAATTACGTTTGCACTGCAATCCAGTGATTTGAATTATACAGAATAATAAAAAATCTAAATGATGATCTAAATATAATGTAATAAAATGAAAACATTAAATCATAATTGTACAACATGAGTAACAACAAAATTGGAATCAAAATATATTCAAATCCTGATACAACAGGGAACAATGGAGTTTCTTAGTTTATTTGTTGTTTGTAAGACTTCAGCAATATGGGAACTACATGTAAAGTTACCAAACCTCCCTATATAGACTGTGGACCTTTAGAATGTTGCATGTAGGGAAATGCTGATATAAAAAGTTAATATCACTATAATTACCTAACCTTCTTATCACAGGTTATGATATTGTCATGATATTAGATTAATATATGCATGTTTTTAATGTTATTTTTAAATAGCAATAATGTGCTGGTGGTTTTACATTATTTGGATTTCTGTCTTTGTAAAAGCTTTTATTAATTTCTAGAATCCATTTAGAATTGAATGGACATCATGTCTTTTCCCCTACATGTTTTTCTTTTCTGGCTGGATGTTAGACCCCTGATACTCTAGCTAGCTACATCGCGCATGAAACCATAGCACTGTGGCCTTTACTGGGAGCTGTGAAGATGCTCTGACCAATGACACACTAAAACAGCTGTACAAACATCAAATCAAGCATGAGATCACAGTGTGACAGCACAGTCAGACCCTATGAAACCAGAGCTGCTCTGCGTATCTAATAATGATGAAAATCCAGTGAAGGTGTTTCAAAGTGTCCATGATAACAATATTGTGTTTTAAACATCACAGTACACCTTATTATCGACTAATGGCGCATATCAAGCTTTATGATATAATGGTATCCAATGACTGTCATATGAGGTCTACTTTTGCCTGATGTCAGAAAGTGCCAATCCCACTTTGCGAATTTACCCAGCACCTCCCAAAAAAAAAACAAAAAAAAGGCAGTGGGCGTGTTTGTCCTTGTCGCTGCAGCTGTGCTGCGTTGCTAGGCGACGGCGGTCTGAAGGGATGTGTTTCTGCTTAAAGGGGAAATTTACTGCTATGGATTTTGTGCAGCCACTGTTGCAGTGAATCAGTGTGGCCAAGCAGGCGGCCAGCTATTCTCAGAGTGAATTATATGCAGTCACACACTCAATTTAACCCTGAAAACACACTTAACAAGGAACAGGCAGAGTGGGAAAAGCGAACACACACACACAAACACCCACACACACATATACACACACACCATACACATGCACTCGAGCTCCCTTGCATTAGTACTTATTGGTACATTTCATAGGCTGCTGCAGACTTAATGCTACATGCAAATTAAGTTGACAGGACACCGCGCTCGCAATTTCACTCTTTTACAATCTCACTCTCACCGGCTTACTTGTTGACTCACACAGGCACACAGAAGACAAACTCTCTCTTTGTGCCCAGGTGGTGGCAGTGAGATCATATATTAACCTCAGTTGTTGGTAAACATCGAAATGATGCAGCATCTTTTCAACCTGCTTTTCCAAGCGGCGGTTTGTTTTAGCAGTAACATCGTAAACAATAAATACACATAAATACATCCATGTAGTTATTCCACTAATGGTTGTTTTAGTGTTCAGTTATGTTGTTGAGCATTTCTCAGTTTTCCTAGCTGGGTAATGTACATCGAGAGAGGCTTGATGTACATCTTTCAGTTTGGATGTATTTAAATGAGCTACATATCATCACTGTCAGGAAAAATCTCATGTCTCCAAAATGCTAACTTTACAGGAGAAGGAAAAAGTAATCTTAAAGGAGAATTCCACCAATTTTTTCAAAATGTTTGCATAATATAGTGGTTGAAATGTTCACAATGTCATTCAGAGTGGTTTGATGCAAAATGGGTCTTTTGTAGAGAAACTTACTGACTCGATTTATTTACGGTGGTGGTGATAGGTCATGACGTCTCCAACACTAATATAGCCATTTTATTTAATATCCAAAACTGCCAAGTACACGTCTTCTGAGGTTATATATGTAATGTTGATGATGGTAAAATGGTGGTTAATCTGAAAAAACAGTTTTTTTGGGGACTATTTTGCCTTAGAACACCCTCAATGTATCCCTCCTCCATGAACATATTAGAATAAATGTGTTTATTCTACTGATTAAAATATGTTTTAGGCCCAACCATTTTACAAAACTACTGTAAAACAGTGTCTCAGACATCAGGCTGAGTATTTATAACGATTAAATGTAATAACTTTCAGTGAGGGAGCTTTTAGAGGCCTTAAACTCTTCAGACATCTGGTTCCTATCACTACTGCTGTAAATAATTCTGACTTACTAAGCTTCTGTAGAATTAAGCATTTTGCACCAAACTAATCTGCACGACTTTGTTTACATCTTAATCATTTAATTATGCATAATTTTTGGAAAATCAGTGGCGTTCCCGTTTAACTTGCAGTGGAAGTTAAAGTAACAATTTCTTTTTTCAACTATTTCTATTGGTTTGTTAATCACAAACTTTTCACACAATGCAAAGTGTAACTGGAGTTGCCTGCAAAAGAATGAAAAACGACAAAAATGGAGATACAATGTTTTAAAGCAACAACAATGATATAAATATATTCTTAATCATAAAGGTTCCACAAAAAGAACTTTGGAGTGATGCTATAAAAAGAAATAAACACTTGCGGTTCTTTGAAGCACCATTTTTTGTATCAAGAAAGATGTTCAAGTATCAAGAACTTTTCAAATTTAATTTATATGTAATTTACCCCCCATTTAAGGTGAGGGCTGCACCTGTTTCTTCCAAGAGCTACATGAAGTGCCAGCACATCTGTTCAAACTTCTTCTAGTACAATGTCAAAGGACAACTCAACACATTTGGAGGAATTCTATTACGTCAGCTAAGAGCGTGAGACCACCCTACCGACCCCCAGAGAGTGAGGACATTTATACTGTATTGTACGCTCAGCCACAGGTGGCTGTGGCATTGCCAGGGATCAAATTCCCCTGTCGATACAGCAAATGCTTAGACAGTGATGCCCCTAAGAAAGGTTTGAAGAACCTCTATGTAATGATATAGACAATTTCAAGGTGGTCTGCTTTTACTAGTGCCTGCAGGAGTATGCTGATATAATCAGAAATCAAGAAAATGGTTTAGAGGCGGGGCAAAGGTCATTACATTTTGATTGAACATTACAGGAAAGCAATAATTTTGTCTGTTAAATGGTATGGTATTATGAAAGATGCTTAATATGACTACAAACAAGAACTTACGAGCTTAAAGTACGTTTTAATTTCAGACATTGAATTTCACTCTCAACAGGGTTCTACAGCAAAGTAGTAACTACAGGGTGATGATTAAAGAAGATTCATCTGATTTCAATTATTCACAATACAATTATTTCGCTTGTAAATTATTACAGAACTATGCAGTAAGTTGTAAATGGTTTAAGTGAGCATAAAGTTTATTATGTAATTTTACAAGTGCTCAATATGAACCTCCTCCAGCTGTACGGACAACATCAACGCCATAGTCAAATTCATGCCATACTGGATTGAGCATGTCGGGTGTCGCTGCACTCACGGCTCTTTCAATGCGATTTCGGAGATCATCCAGTGTTGTGGAACCAACGACGAACGCTCTGAGCTGTTAGAGGTTCACTGACCACGAAAATCACACTGCACAGTTATGATGGATTCACTCTTATTGAAGTGGAGAACACAAACGCTTTCTGCTCAGGGGTCGCATCTCCTCTCAGACTGAAGGGAGCCATCTTCCAGTGACAGTCTATGACCCCCTCTTTCAATTGGTATGTGATTGGTTCCTAGGCGCCTCATGATTTTAAATATATGGCGCTTTGAAATTGAATGAATCTTTTTGAATCACCCTGTATGACAGCATCAACCTCAGAACAGGACAAACTGACACTGAGATTAACTAAACTTGGAATTCATAACAGAAAACCATTTCTTGTTTTGCATAAAGAAGCAATAATGTTTGTTGCTTTAGTGCTTTGAACAAGCTGTGTTTTTTCTTCCAGTCCTTATGTGTTGGTGATGGTCTTAAGGAAGAGTTTAGATTTTATTTTCTACGACAAGCTTTTGTTCTGGAAAATCCTTTTCCTCTTTTGATGTGGTATGTAAATATTGTTAAAGTTTCAAAACATAGTGTTCACTCCCCGTTCTGTTCAATCCATACGTGGATGTGACATTGCATGAACAGCCCATTTTGAATGAACTGCATTTTGAATGAACTGCATGAACTGTTTTTGTGATGTCAACACCTTTGTTTATATCCACCTATTCAGCCTATAGCAGTCTCCACCCATTCACACTGAAGGTATAAGGAGTGTTTCAGCCTGGACTGCTTTTTGAATGAGGCACTATACAGAACAGCCAATCAGAACCAAGATAATTTACATATCAGTTTTAAAAGAACAACCTCTTTAACTCTAAGGGATAAATAGAAGTTGGGATATATAAATATAGGTAATGAAAAAATGAATTAAATACTGAGTGGATGCATTAGGGAGTCCTGTAACTCTCAAATGTATGATAGTTAATTGTTTAAACCGGAATTTTGATGGATGTCAAAAATGGAGCTTAGCGAGTGCATTTTTATTTGTGATTTGCTCGCTGCGGTCAGTTATACCATGGCCACTGCTTTGAACTCTCTGAATAAATGAGATATCGTGTATTGAACTGTCACCCCGACCTCCTTCTTGTTTATCGCAGCTAATTCTGAAGCAGTTTGTTCAAATCTGTTCTGTCCATCCACAGCTAATCAGAGGAGAAGATGTCTGATACAGCGAGGAGAATGAACAGCTTTTATCAGTCCAGTTTTTGGATGAAGAGCCTTATTACAGATCAATTTATTTGGACCAATTGAAGTGACCTTTTCTTTATGATGTAAGGTCCTGATTGGTCTAAATTAGGCCATTAATGATGATGGCTATTATCTGAGCCCAATTAAAGGGGTCTCTGAGTGCATGAGATTGCAAATTACTTCATATAGCCAGTGACTGTGAAGAAAATGACTGTGATTGGTCTGTAATCTCATGCTCATGTCTCTCTGTGCGCCGCTGCATCCTTGTGTGTGCGCTCTTCCATCTGCGCTGGTTCCACTCCTCCTCATGCTAAGCGCTCTCATGTCCCTCTTTAATGCGATCTGTTTGCTATGAAAGATTCATCCTCGTCTCCTTGGTCGCAGATCATCAAGGTGTTCTGCCCGGGTCGGTCTGCGCCCCTCTCGCGTGGCCGAGGGAACAGCTGGTGGAAATTAAGACACCAGATTGTGTTACTTACACGAGCCAGCACGACTGATGCTGATGGCTCCGTAACCCAGAATACAATCTGTCAGCCGTTGGGGCTTATGGGGAACAGGACCAAATAGGGGCGTGGCTGAGTCCAAAGGCAAAACTATTGGTGTGCTAGAGCCAGAATAATCAACAGCGGTCACCATCCAAGGCGCTTAAAGAAATAGTTTGGCAAATAATCAAATTTGCACAATTTTGCACTTATCCCACTTGTAGTCGCTTAACCAAGATTCAGTTGGTGTCCACATTTTGCTTATTTAGTTTAGCATTGGAGCTACGAGCCTAATGTTGCTAACAAACACTAGAAGACAATGGTCACCCAAATCTTTTCCTGACAACACCTGTTTTCTAAAGTGGCTACCTGTCCAGCTAGTGAAGTTTTGTTTATTCTTATAGTTTATAGTAAGTCATACTGTGTTCAAACCCACATTGACAAGCCTGCATCACATTAATGAAGACCTGAATGTGGTTTGAATGGTTTGAGAGAATTTCTGAGGATGTATGTACAGAAAAGATTTGGGTGACTATTGACTTCCAGTGTTTTAGCAGCTTTAGCCTCAGAGCTCCAATGCACAACTAAAGAAGCAAAATCTGGACACCAAGCATGTCTGGGGTAAGTAGAGAATTCAGTATATTTGATTTTTTGCTGCATTATCCCTTTAATTCAGGCTATACAGTGTCTTCAAACAGAACCACTCTTTTAAAGGGGCCGGATCATTATCATGTACATTTTTTTCTTTTCTTTAGGTCCACACATCATGGTTGTGTGGGTTTGTGTACTAAAACAGTCATGGTTCATTTTTACATGACCATTTTCCAGCCTTATTCCTTGTCTTATTTCCTTATTATTCTGTCTGTTTTATGTTCCTCTGCCTTAAAGACTCATTTATGCAAATGTGCTCTGTTCTGATTGGCTGCCCTGTACTGTACTGCATTCAAAAAGCAGTCCAAGCTGAAACACTCTTTATAACTTCAGTGCGAATGTTTAGGGCTGAACTACTGTGGGCTGAATAGGTGGATATATGGAAATGACATCACAAAAACATCAATGTCAAAGTGGTCTATTTTTTTGTGCAGCATAACTTTAATGAGTAGCTACACCCTAAGACCTTGCTGGAAATGTGACCACGCTATAGGCGCGAATGGTACAAAAACACGTCACAGTATGCAAAGTCGTCAACCAACGTTACCGCCCCCTGATGACGCCTTACTCGTGTCACACTCATAAATATGAAAGCATAGGAGCCGAGAGCGAGGAGATAACCACACTCACACGTGGAGTTAAATACCCCTAGCACCTCCTCACAAGGCTGTGATATGCCAGATGATTGTAATAACTGTAAATAATCCTATTAATCTAAGCTTAGTTTGCAATAAATATGTTATGATTAGCATATTTATTGATAATGTTTAACATTTCAGTACATAATCTGAAGGACTGATTAAGTGCGGATTTTTGCGAGTCTCCATAAAGCTGTCGGTGTTGCATCCGATTCATGTTTCCCTTCATAAATCAAACCATCGGGCGTGACTCACTGAACGGAAATCAACAGCAAGCAACACTGAAACTACTGAAAGCGAAAAGGTTCAGGAGAGGTTAACGCTAAATGGTCATTGTTACTGTCTGTGTCAACCTTTTGTCTGTACAGCCTTTCTTGAACTTTTTTCTTTGTTTTATCGAATATAGATCTTGCTGAACAGATAATGAGAAGCTAGCTGTCACAGTTTTAGGGAATGTTGTACCATTTGGATGCCTTTCCTGCTCACTGCTAGTCATTTTCTGCCACTATGTTAACTCTTCGGCGGCTTGAGTCAGCAGCTCATACTGGTAAGACGCACTGCCTGATCAGAAACATCTTCCCTTGTTGAAGTAGTGGAGAAAAACTTCAACCACGTAGGCCTCTCAGTTGCTTGTTTGATTCTGTCATTCTCGCAGGCCCACCTCCAAACCTGAACATCACTGCAGTGCCCCTCCCAGCATGTTTTTGAGCATTTTTCAAAGATGAGTTGGGAGTGGACTTCGCTGATAATACTGGGGTGTAGTTACTCTTTAATACACACTCGAGATTGAATGTAAACTTGTATGAATGTAAAATGTTTGCCTAAAACAATATTTTCTGAAAAAAGTGAGGATATATTCCTACATGGGTCTTTAAAGCATCATTTAATATTTGCAACCCCAGCAATCCCCCTTGGTTTTCCAGAGGTTTACACCACCCTGACTCTGCTTGCTTGCATCACCTTTCTTTGAGTTGCAGCATCTTCACTGAGTGTAATCTGATCTGAAGCCTTCTATGAGGATGCTTTGACTAGTCATAAGTCCCAGATGAGGACAGGTGAGAGAGTGCTGTGGAAGTGAAGGATGACTTTGTCGCTAGGAGATGGAGAGAGAGTGAGAGTACTTGTGAGAAATGGCGAGGCCATCCATTCCTCAAGAGAGATCAGCATGGTTTGGAGAAATCGAGCCACTTGTCCTTTAGCAGCCTGGGCTAATAAATGAGCAATTCTCTCAGCTTGTCAGCCTCTCTCCATTGTCGTCCAGTGGTGCGACTGCACTGTGTTAATATTGCCGGAGAATATGATCTTTAATAACTGCTTCGCACAATCAATCAGTTTTTAATTTTTTTTTCAAGTTTGAAAGGGAAAAAAAGCACTTCTCTCGTGAACAGTGTCATATTCCAACTGTATGGACAAATAGGGGGGCTTTGATAGATGACCGTTTTCTCAAAAGGAGACAGCAAGAAGATTGTGATTAATTTTCTGACAGTGTGATCCGCTAGAATCAGTGAAAAAAACATGGCTTTTTTTCTCTTTTCCTTTTCTTCTTTGTCGCTATTTAATGACTCTGTATTGTGAGCGAAGGGGGTTTTAAGGCAAAAACGAATCACCCTCCAGCAATCGGTCCAGTATGGAGAGGCTACATTGAGATGAGTGGAAATGACCTCTACTCTGTTAAAATGGAGATCATCCATTGGGTTTATGTTCAGCATTGAACTGAACATTTAGCATCTGAACATTGAACAAGGAAGAATTTTCAACATTGAAACAAAACTCCTGCACTCTTAAGAAATAAAGGTCCCTAAAAGGTTCTTGGCTTTAGCATACAGTTCTAGGAAAAAACCTGAATTAGATAGATAGATAGATAGATAGATAGATAGATAGATAGATAGATAGATAGAACCTTATTACTATAGAACCTTTACATTATGTAGGGGTTTCTTAAACTTCAAAAAGGTTATTTACATTCAAACATCTCATTTACAAGGATTCCACACACCCCGTCTCGCCTACTTTTCACCTGGAAAAACTTATTTAAGGTTCACAACTTAAAACCACTGTTGTACCTTTGAGGAAACATTTACATTGTTTGTACCTTGATGAATGAAAAATGTACCTGCAAAGAACCTTTATTTCTAACAGTTGCTTTTTTTCTTCCTTTAATAACATTGATAGAACATATTTTGATGAAAATTTGGCTTTGTACGATTTACCATACAACTACCATACAACTATACTTACCCTTTACATTGTTATAAAATAATGAAAGGATCAAAAAATTGATCTAAAATTACTTGCAAAAACTTATTACATTAATTTCCATTAAAAATTAGGAATATTTTTTTCTTCTCCTGTAAAGTTATCATGTTGGAGATCCAAGGTTTTGTTCTGACAACAATAATATCAAGCTGCAGTCTTACACATTCTATCTCTGCATGGCCATCTTTGTGTGTGAACTGTTTTCGCAGCAGGGGGCTCTCACACCTCCCCTTTTACCCCTCATTGCTCTCTAGCAGCCCAACACAGAGTCACAAGATTTCACACACACAGAGACAACAGTGTCCTAGCTAACCTGGCAACAGTTGTTAAAGAGTTTAAAAATATTTTATTTGATTACATTAAGTCGTTTTCATGCGTGTGCTCCAGAGCAGGTCTTACTGTGATAAATAAGTTTTTGTGAATTCAGTGAATTATTGTTTTTTTTTTTTTGTATCGCTCATTTTGTGAATTTTGTTTCTCTATGTGGGGTATGTTTTCCATTACACTGCTAGGATGGCCACTAGGGCTTCTGCAGAAAGAGGCCACAGAACCATCTGTAGAAGGTGGCCAAAGTGCGTCTTCTGTGGCACTGCTCTAAAGAACCCTTTTTTGGCATCACATGGATCACACAGAGAAAAGACCCATGACATAAGCTAATGACTAATGCTAACAGTTTATCAGCGCCTTATTAGAAAAAGATCTGCTACAAATGGTGTCAGACTTATACAGATTGAGCCTCATTCACACACACTTACACAGCTTTTACAAAGATTCTGGAATTCACCAGTGTTCTCTTATTTGGGATTTGTTCTTAGGTAAGAACATAATCTACACACGCTCAGGAGCACAAAGGTGAGAACAGTTCTGCGGTTTAAGAACACGTAGACTTTTTCTTAGGACCTTCCTCAAGAACACATTTAAGTAAAAACTTGGGAAGATATTGGTGAATGAGGCCCAGTGCTAGATATAAGAATATGGCATGTGAGGAGCACTAAGTGGGCTTTTGTGGTTGTGTTTGGTCTGAATCTTTGCACTCATCTTTGCTGTAGCTCAAGCTGCTCCTCGACAAATAAACAAACAGTAACGCGTGTGCAGCCGTCGCTGGCAGACGCATTAAAAGCCGCTGCCGCTCTCTGCCAGGTTCGTAATTGCTCTTTTTATGGTGATAATTATTTCCTCTAAGGTGCGCGCTGTTGCACAATGCAATTATACATGTGCCGCCGTCTCCAAGTGCTAGGACGGGAGGGGGACTTTCATTTGGGCGTTGGGGGGAAATGCAATGTGCGTGCATGTGCTTCTAGTGTGTAGATGCTTCTATCGTTGTGATTTTCTAAGTGTGTGTGAGAGAATGTGAATGTCCTTGGTTGTAGACCAAGAAGGTGGGAGGGTGAAGTGTTTGCTCGTTGGACCTTTGTCAAAACCTGTGACTAAAGCTACAAAGACCACAATTTCAGACAGGGCTCTGCTGTGTTGCAACAGTGACACAGTATGGCAAAGGCATTATAGCACAGTAACCCAGCGCCTCACAACATTCGCACACTGAGAACCAGCACAACACCTGCTACCACACCACTACCATGTCAGCGTCACTGCTGTGCTGAAAATGGTCCGCCACTCAAATCATATCTGGTCAGTGGTGGTCTTATGGTGTCACTGACAGATGGGGCAGAGGGTGGCTAATAAATTGAGCAGCAACAGTTGAGCCACAGTCTGTAATTTTAAACCTACAAAGTGCACATTCTTTTATACTACATTACATTTGCATCATGACCATTCACGGATGAAGCAAATAACGTTATTTATCTTGAAACAACGGTGCATGATGAGGTCTAGGATACATTAGATGGTAAGCAAACAGTCAGTTCTTATAGTCAGTGTGTTGGATGCAGGAGAAATGGGCAGGCATGAAGACCTGGGGGCCAAACTATTATGGCCAGAGGACTGAGCTGGAGCATTTCCAAAATGGCAAGGCTTGTGGGGGCTCCCAGTCAGCAGTGGTGAGAACCTACTGATGGTGGTCCGAGGAGTGACAAACCACAAACCAGCAACAGGGTGTTGGATGTCCCAGGCTCATCGATGCACAATGGCAACAAAGGCTATGACATCTGGTCCGAGCCACCAGAAGGGCTACTGTGGCACAAGTCACAATAATTTTTAATGATGTTTACGGGAGGAATGTGTCACAGCTCACAATGCATCACACCCTGCTGTGTTTCGGCTACGTAGTTGCAGACCAATCAGAGTGCCCATGTTAACCACTGTCGAATGCATCTACAAATGTCGCAGATGCTTCAAAACTGGACGCTGAAGCAACCAAAGAAGGTTGCCTCATCTGATGAGTCCCAACTTCTTTTATATCATGTGGACGACCAGGTATGTGAGCACAGTTCACCTGGGGCAGTGATGGCACCAGGATGCACACTATTGATGTGTATGGTAGGTGTACCTAATTAAAACACACAATTAGTGCAGATACACTGTAGAAAATAAATCCATCTTGCTAAATTTAAACAATACAGTTCTGCTAGAGTTCATATAATGTTTCAATTGAGACAAACTAATGACATCAGCCATTGATCAAGGCACCGAACCCCCAACTGCTCCTCAGGCGCTGTGGATAGGGCTGCCCACCACTCCAGGCAAGTGTACTCACTGCCCCCTAGTGTGTGTGTTCACTGGTGTGTGTGTGTTCACTGGTGTGTATGTGGGGTTTCACTGCACGGGTTAAATGCGGAGATGAAATTTCCCAGTTGCAGGACTAATAAGGGTTGCTTAATCTTAATCTTAAATTGATTAGCATGTTCACAGACTAACCATGGACAAAAACGCAAATAAAAGAAATTTGGCTAATTGTAGTTTATAGTTGCCAGACTGTGACACGTGACACTGTCAGTTAGAGAGAAGAGTTTTATGTGCATGCTCCAATGCAGGTCTCACTGTGTTTTTGTGAAATCAGCAAATTATTCTTTGTTTTGGATAGTTTATTTTGTGAATCTTGTTTCTCTATTTGGGGTATGTTTGGACTCACTTAACTACAGCAGTAAACAACATCTTGCTAGCTACTGAAAAGTGGCTACTAGCCAACTTTTAACATAGTCTAATGTGAATTGCTGCAATTGCTTCAGAAGGCTGACTTTACACTGTGAAACGTTTATGCAACTAGTTGCATGTTGTGAGTTGCCTTCAACACAGTTGTTGTTGCTGAAGTTTTTACATAGTAAGTGTCCACTTAGTGTCCATTTTATTAGACACACCCATGGGCGTTGCTAGGCCAATTTTGGGGGGTTTTAGCCTTCCTAAGTAAATGTACATCAATAATCCAAATCATCTATAGTTTATTTTCATTCACAATGTACTGTAATAACAGGGTTAGGGGGGAGGTGCTGCTGCTGCTGCTCTAATGCAGCACTGCCAGAACCGGTGTATGAGGAGCTTGGCCACTTCCTATTTCCCCTGTTATATCAAATACATGACTGCAAAACAGTAGAGGGCGCCCACGAGTGAGTCCTCATTGAATAGAGTTAACCACTCGCCCAGAACTTTCCTTTAGTTTTAGAAAGTAGAAGTTTGTATTTCACTAAAAAAGCAAAGAAATTGACCTGCATGTTTCCTTTTTTCTACAGCAAACAAGTTTTGGGCAGTACAACACTAGCGTTACTGCTACTGAGTGCTGATTGGCTGGTGACTGGAGCAGCTCATTGGCTGTTTGTTCTCACTGATGTCATGCACGTAAATTAGGTGCCGTTTTAAACTCCGACAACTTGAGCTCAAAAGCATTTAAAAACATAACAGTGGCGTCAAAATGTTTTTTGCTGTTCTGTGTTCAGGATATGAATGCGTTATTTTATCTTAAACATGTTTAAGCGTTTATAAACTACGATTTTACTCAAATGTTCCATATTAACCCATTCATTTTGGACTAGCTCGGGAGCGCCCTCTAGCGTTTGAGAAACCTGATAGACATTACAGAGTGGTAATTCTCCTCTCTACAAGTTCTCTGGCTTCCTCTGTTGTTCTACCAGAGATTGACTGACATAACGTTCAACCAATCATATCAGAGCTTATACGTTGTAAGCCAATCATTTCAGACCTGGGGGAGCTCACTAAAATAAACATTAGACCTTGTTCAAAATCTGTAATATACAGAGTGAAACAGTGTTCAACAGAGTAAATACCCACCTACAGTGTGGATTTGTGGCAAATTCTGGTCAGTATAGCTGGATATCTGTGGTTTACTTGGTTGCTTGTTAACTGTAGCTAACTTTAGTTAACTTTGGGTTTGAGTGAGGTAAACAGAAGAGGCCAGGCTAACAATAACATTAGCCAACCAGCTGACAAGCCAACTAGTTTAACCTCAGTTCATAGTGAGAGTGTGAACGAACAAGAGGGATAGAAATAACGTTTTTGACAGCTCTTTATAGTCTTTTTTTCAGACTTTTCTTCAATATTTGGAAGAGTATTTTGACACCAGTATTTGACATATACTTTTTGTTTACAGTGAGTTAATGTCAGTGAAAAGGACGAGACTGAGGAATAGACAGAAGCTGAAGGAGACTGACAGGACTGAAGGAGCAGATCTGATGGAGGTTAGTGATCAAGAAGAAAGCAAGGGAGAGTTGTTTAAGCTTTCGGTTAAAATTAATAATGAATCTAATTTAATTTAACAGAGAAAATATAATATTTGTCACAATGAGCATGGAAGTCTGGCATCTAGATCATTAAACATGATTACAGAGCAAAATCATGCTTTCTGATTGCACCAGCTGAGACTGATCTGTAATCAGTATGTTTGAAAAATATGTTTAGGACTTTCTTTGATATGTTTATTAGTTTCTTTAAGAGAGAGGAGAGAACATTGCTTAACTTCAGTACCTTTGCTTGATCCGTGCCTGTTGTAAGTGGATGGATATAATGTTTGTTATACCATCTCTGTGTTCAATACAACCTACAAAGAGATCTACTGTGTGCCAATTTGACCAAATTGTAATATATACTCTGGTGTACATTTTCTGGCTGTTGCTACTGTAAAAATGTATTATAAACATTTTGGGGCTACTAACCCCAGTACAGGCTTAGTCCCCCATTCATGAATCTCTAGTGACGGCCCTGGACACACCTACCTTGTTGCTCCACCTTGTAGATGTAAAGTTAGAGACAGTAGCTCATATGTCGATGCACAGTTTGTGTCATTTTCTAGTCCTTCATCAGTGGTCAGTTTCTGGCCACAGGACACTGTTGGCTGGGTATTTTTGATTGGTGGACTATTCTCAGTCTAGCAGTGAAACTGAGGTGTTTAAAAACTCCAGTGTCTGCCATGTCAGTGTCACTACACTGCTGGGAGTGATCTACTACTCAAATAAAACCTGCTCAGAAGTGGCCCAAACCATTGAAGTAAAGAGTAAAGGTGGGTGCTAACAAACTATGCAGGGAAACAGATGGACTACAGTCTGTAGTTGTAGAACTACAAAGTGCACCTGTATGATAAGTGGACCTGATAAAATGGACTGTGGATGTAATTAAATGGACTCTTTCCCACAGTGGGGCAAAACGGTTATCAACATGGAGAGTAACCTATCACAGTGACTTAGCTATTTTCAGATTGATTCTGCAGTGACATTAGTATTGTGCCACCGCATCTTGCTGAAACAGAAAAACAGTCAAATAGGGTTTTGTATCCACCATTCAAAAAATGCCAAACCATCAGTCTAGCAACAATTGCTAAATGTTAAATGGTGCTGTGAACTATGAGAGAGGAGCTGTTACCATTAGCTTAGCTAGTATACAACCCACTGAACCCCTGAACAGGTTCAGCTCAGGCCTACAGAAGCTATATTGATCTAACGTTAAGTTTAGTTGATGATAACGCAAATCTGAGGAAGCAAAGATGAGCGGGTAGTATAGGAGGGACAGAAAGGTGACACTAAACCTGTTCTGTTGTGTTTGGATTTGTGGTCTCCTAGCTGGGCTAATGCTAACCAGGTCTTCTGCCCTAGTTAGCCAATCTTTGTGGCCTACATATCCAAACACCACAGTACAGGCTCGATTCCATCTGCTCTGTTGTTGCACGTGTAGTGTATATCTGAGCAAAGTTCAATGGCTGATATCGGAGTGACAAAGTCGAAATCAAACTTGTTCTGAAGTATTTTGAGCTGTAGCCTGCTGGGCTAGGCTAACACTAGCATAACGTTAGTTAGAAGACCAAAGGTTCCACCACTCACCGCAGTACAGGCTTGGTTCCAGCTAACTGATGCTCAGATAACACTGGTTTAGATGATGAAGACTCAGAGAGCACTAAACTGAGTGACTAGTGTAAGAGTGACAACCAGAAACAAAATGTTTTGTAGCATTTAGCCTGTTAGCTATCGCTGAACCACTTATGTGTAGTTTTCTTCAGTATTTCGTGGTTCAGATTTAGCACCACAGCAGAAGGACAAAGAAACCATAACCAGAGCGGCACAGTGTGACTCTGGGAACAATTGGGTCTACAGTGGAAAAGGGGCCAATGGGTGCAGATACAAGGAAGATGTACCTAATAAAGTAGGTCTATAGTGTAATGCATGTTCTTGTATTTATGAAAATAATTCAACTTTTTTTCTGGCATGACAAAGTGAGATGTTACAGGTACAGTTGTAAAATTAAGTGATAAATCCTTGATTATATTGATTTTCTGCTGTGTTTTTTGAGTATTCTCAGGCAGACCTTTTAATGCTATGTCAGCACTGCCATCCCCAGTCACACTATACTCCTGAAGCACTACCCACTGAAATACTGGCACCAACCTGTGAGGAGGAATGAAAATTAAATAATGAATGGCAAATCTGAAAATATTGAAATGAATTGTTGTTAGGAGTGTTATGTAATTGAGATGAATTGAGGCCTCGTATCGCACTCACTCCAGCTTATTTATGAGTCAGTGTTCCTCCGAATGATCTATATTTACTGTGTTGATATTTTTTAACATGATTATTATGTTCAGACATCTGTTACATTTATGTGTTACTGCAGTAATAAATCCATGTGGGTTAGAAAAATACAGCAGAAAAAATTAAGTGTACTTTTAAGTTTTATTTCACATTTGCTGTTTCCACTTAGGCTCAGTCAATGTTGCTGTAACTTTGGCTTGATTTTTTCTTTGTTACTGCTGCTGCCACTCTTTGGAATCAGTGTCCCGTCGCCTCTTCAGAGCACTTCTCTCTCTGTCCCTCCTGGTTTCCGGAGTGCTGGCCTTCAGCATCCCTTGAGCTCTGTACTGTCTGGAAGGCCCAGGGTGGTTATCTTCTGTGGAACTCCTGGTGTTCCTGGGTACAGTGGAAGGTGGGTTGCTGTGCCCCCAGCCGTGTGCATTCCAGCCCAGCATTCCTAGCGAGGGACTGTACCCAAACTTTAGAGCATGTAGCCCATTGCCATGGAAGTTCTTAAAAGTCTCTTGTACCTTCAGATGTTTGTTAGCAGTTGGCAGCTATTCATTACGAGCTAACTAGTATCTAAATATAAACAATGAATAAGATCAGCTTATCTAAGGTAAAGGTAACTGGATGTTTCTGACCGTCTAAATTGCATCATGAAAAAAGTAGTTTACTGAAAATGCTGTAACATTGAGATTTTCATGTAGTGCTGTTAGTTTCATTTTTAGAAAATGTCTATATGTCTAAGTTTATGAACCAATTCAGTGCTGTTTATTGTGAACCAGATTTTTTCCTTGTTTTCTGTGACTCTTTTTTCCTGCACATCATAGAAATGGTATTATTTGTATTTAACCCTTGTGTGGTGTTGATATTTTTGTTACTCAGTGGTCTGGTGGACCCACCACATTATTGTCACTATCTCTAAGTGGACAAATTTACAGCTCTTTTTGGACATTCAGTATCATTTGTTTTTTCTTATGAATTTGCAGAAACATGTTTATTGACTAGAAGCAACATTGTGCGACCGTGGAATGGATTAAGCCAGTCACAAGGTCTCACCACTTCAGGAAACAGGGCTCTATATCATTTCTTCCCATTCTTGCACAATGTTGCCTCAAAGCAACATACACCAAAAGGGCCACTGCATACATTATTATTCAAAAAATGTTTTTGAATTTAATAATCAGGTGAAGTTTATGCAATATTTGAATTGCTCTCCTAATGTGTGCAGTAGAGGTTTTTTGTTAGAGTGTATAAAATCATGGTTTATGCTAAACCTGTTGCTATTTTTTTGCATCTGGCAGCTCACATGACCAGTCATGGTAAATGACAGCCAGTTAGAAGAATCAGTTCAACCCACTGATTGTGACTTTAGACATATGTCATGTTTCTTTTGGGTCATAGTGAAAATATATGTGAGCTTCTGCTTGAGAGGAAAAACATCAATCCACATCACAATTACCAGTTCGAAACAAAAAGTAATAACAGAATGAAATAGCAATCAACATTTCATGGCATTTTTCCTCTCATTTGCAGGCACTGTGCCTTTTGCAGCAGCAAAACAGGGATATTTCATGTACGAAAAAACAGTAAATCAGTGCTGTCTACTTGTCATGCCATTTTCACAAGTGGGTAATCTGAGTTTCCAAGGAGCACTTGAATGTAGCATGGTTTTCTGGTAATGACATTGTTTGGGCCATTTTCCATAGAGACTGTTGTGTTTCTATTGAGATTCGGGAGACTGTTGCGTTTCTATTGCCATCTGGCACTCGCACAGAACTGCGCGATATGTCTTTGTTGAGGGGCTGAATTGATTTTGTGATGACTGCAAATTCATGATTATTAAATGTACTCCAAGTACTACTTTCATGTTCCAGCTGTAAATCACAACTGACCGACTCACTACCAGACACTTACGAAGGCTTCTCATGATATAAGAAGATCTCCTGGTTTGCTTTTCACACTGTGTAAATGAGGAATTCTCCAAACTCATAGATCCCTTCATGCCCTTAACCCTTGTGTGGTGTTGATGTGTTTGTTACTCAGTGGTCTAGTGGACCCACCGCATCATCGTTTTTTAAAATCAATACAGACAAAACAATTTATATAAAAATACCAGGTGTTTAAAATATCACAAGTGTCCAGCGTAGGGTTCTCCTTTAGCAGCTGTAGCCAGTCAGCAGCCTGTCCATATTGTCCACCTTCATCATCACCCTCATCACTTCATTTTCTTCTTTTGGTAAACATTGAAAATGGGTCCCACAGACCCCCACACCACACAAGGGTTAAGTGTTTACCTTTGGAGCAGTACCATTGGAGGACCTCATTTGGTTTCCTAAATAACCAAACAGGGCACCTTAACTGCAAAAAAACAGCCCATTTTAAATTGATTGTATCTGTGATGTCACAAAAAACCAGTGTGTTTACAGGAATGTACCTATTCAGCCAACAGCAGTTTAGCACTGAAGCGATCAGTAGTATTTCAGACGATTTTGAATGATGCAGAATGCAGGGCAGCCAAATAGAACAGAGGTCCATTAAATAAACTCTAAATAATTCTTAAACTCGCAGTGATAAGAACAGCCTGTTGAGTTCTAAGGGAAAAGAGAGAGGTTGGAGAATAGTCATGTATAAAGAAATCATGACTGTTTGTAAACACAGAGCACACAAATACCGTAAGCAGACTTCAGAGGAAAAAAAAAGCCAGAAAAGTAAAAAATGGGCCCTTTTAAAGTTTAAAGAGCTTCCACATAATGCAGTCCAAAAAATGCTGGGTTCAAAACAACCCAATTTGGATAATTTCCACAACCCAGTGCTGGATCACTGCATAACACAACACACGCTGTTTTGACCTGACCCAGCATCACTGAGTTATATGAACAACACAACATGCTGGATCATTAGAAATACCCTAAAATACACTTACTTTGCCCCAGCAAAGTTCATTTCAACCCCTTAAGTGGCCAGGGCCCACTGGCAGGCCCAAAGCTTTATTATGCACCTCTGTAACCTAAGAATAGCTCAACTAGTGTGCTTTGAAGTCCCTGTATTTACTAAATAATAAGCCTTAGTATATAATAAGCCTTGGGTTACTGTCTACTATTTTTATTTATTTGCTACTTAATAAAATCAACATAAAATGATTTGCAGTGTTACTCAATAATCACAAAGTGTTAAATGAAAATCAAATCTTTATTAATGTTTGAGCTTATTCAGATTGCTGCAGATATTGTGGCAAGTTTGCTCCAGCTTGTAAATGGAAAAGACAATAATTTTGAGAAAGAGACACATATAAACATTTTGCACTCAAAAACACCAAATACAAATAATGTAAAATACACTGAGAACAGTGGTGGTGAAGTCTAGTCAAACCAAGTTCTAGGTTATATCAGCTATGTAATTTAGCTGGTAGGCCAACATTAGTCACCCAAAGTGCAGTTATTACACAGGTAATGTTAATTTTTATTTGGAAAGTGCTACAGCTGCCAGTGACCCTCTAGCTAAGTTAGCGAAGTTAGCTATCAGCCTCACATCACAACCAGAAAAATACAGTTTATAACGTAGTTTTCTTGAAATAAAGCAACTATTCTTGTTGGTATCACTGAAGAATAAGTGGTGTCTGTATTTTATACAAGTTTATTGGCTGATTCCTGTTAGCTGTGACTGCTGCCTGATAAGGAGCAGCTTAAGTGACTCTGTTCTGACTGGCGCTGTGCTGCCAACTACTTTCAATGGAAAAGTAACTAAATCCTGCTCACATAGTCGCTAGATTAGCATATCTGTGGCAGGTTTGCATCAGTGTTTTTTCATAGAAAATGGCAATGTAGATTGCTTTGCTTGTTTGTATGGCTTGGATTGTCAGTGTGCTTCAGCGTGGACAAATGCTTCTTAATGTCAGACAACTTGGCACAGATGACTGTCTTGCAGTACAGACAGTAAGTCCTTGTGTTATTGGCTACATGGGGTTTCAGCCATCCCTGGAATTCAGGCATTAACTCCCATTCTTTTCTATACCTTTGGAAGAATATTTCAGTGTTTTTTGGAATGTGTGGAATGTCCAAGGCTGTGTGTTTTTTGCATTTATTTTTTACTATTTATAGTTTTTGAGTAAAGTACAAAGTACAAACCTCAGAAACGGGAATTAACTAAACCCCTGTGTGATAGTGAGTAATAAGACAGTGATAACGGTCAAAACGATCAAACTAAATTGTTTACATTAAAACACAGTGGGAGCAAACGATACAGATTAGCGATTGATTCTTGGCAACACTGAGTGCGTTTATATGCACTTAATAATCCAATAACTGCACAAAAGCAGATTTTGTCAGTAATCCGATCAATGTGTTTATATGCACTTGGGTAATCAGATAATAGGGAAACTCCAGGTCTACATGAACCAGGCAGTAATCAGATTTCTGCTTTGCAACCAGCCAATAAACTCACAGAAGAAGACGTGACGTAAACGTAATGAAAACTCAAACTTCATGCTGCGGCTTTTTTTTTTTTAAACGTTGCGCCACTTTACCTGAAAATATGAACATACATCATCTGGAAGATGAAGAATGTTTAAATCTTTTATTTCGTCAAGCACATACAGGGAAAATCACTTGAAAGAGGCCCTGAATATTCTGTTGTAACTCCTGTTAGGATGAATCAATCTGAACCAAAAAAATACGCTACATACCTTGACGTATGTGTAATCGATTACATGTGCTGGAAGTGATCACCGTTTTCTGCCAGACACATGAAGGGGTACGGGGGTATGCACCCAGAAGTTGTAAACGGAGGTTAAACGTCGGGACGGCTGTCCGGTGCCTACCTCAGCGCTCCAACGCAGGGGCATCCCGGCTTGTTCAAAGCTCCATATACTGAGGAGCACATTGCACGTTGTTTCGTTCAGATTGCTTCGTCCTAACGAGAGTTATTACAGAATATTTGGGGCCTCTTTTGAGCGAATCTCCCTGTAGCTTGTTTCAGCGTTGTTCCAAAAGTGTCTTGCTGCCGTCGTGTGGCAACGCTGCTTGCTTATTTCCGATATCACTGTCTGCTTCATGCATGAGAAATCCGAAAGAAATCAGAGTAAGAGTTTACATGCACTGAGAAATCTGATTACTGAGCTAAAACCCAGCCTCTTTATCAGATTTCTTAAATGGATTTCTAGACCTTGCTCCGATCTAAGAAATCAAAGTATGCTGTTTACATGACAATTTGAATAATCAGATAACTGCAGAAATCTGATTATGATCACTGAACAGAGTAGATGCAGAGAGAGGTGGGGCTCTCTTCTATGAAAAGTAGCTAATGTTTGTCCAAAAAGTCACTAAAGGGGTCTGAAAATTTGCTAAATCTAGCAACGGCACTAAGTTGGCAACATTGGCACTGTTATGATTTGAAAATGAACCCTTTTGCCGGGTCGTTTTGACACAGTCACTAATCCAAAGGCTGGGCTCCCCAAGAACAACCTCAGAACTACACAACACTGTGGAAATAACCCAACACATTGACCCAACACACTCAACCCGGCGTTTGGGTAAAAAAAAACAACCCAAGAGTTTTGGAGTTTGTAAAGTTTCTATACCAATTAAAGATCTTTTCTAGAAGACATCTAAGCCAACGACTACTTCGATGCATGAATATTTTAATCAGGAATATTGATCCTTTAGGGCATTCAAGGTGACGGTCTCACTATGGGGTGATGCTAATGCAGCTGTCAGCTCATGTTCAACATGTTTGTCCCTTGGGTGGACTGACAATACATTGCTTAGGCATTGGTATCAAAGTCATGTTAGCCTGACCTTTCCATTCTCTGCAGTGGCAGTTTGGTCTGTCTTTTACCTTGAATGAACTCAGAATTGCAAATGCTGTGCTCAGATGCTCTGAATATTCCCACAATGTTCTTCCGATGTTTCCCTGTAAGGTTTCCTCCACAGCCTGTAGGAGTCGAGGCATCACACAGCGCTAGACATGTAACAGATGTTCAATTGTGTGATCTGGCAAAGAAAAAAAAACCTGTAGGGAGGTAGGGAGGTGTACGTGTGTGTGTATGTGTGTGTGTGTGTGTGTATGTAGGTCTCTGTTGCTGTGTAAGTATATGCAAAAGTTTGAATACCCCAGTCAAAATACATTTTGTTCATTTTTTATGTGAAAATAAATTAACACATCATCTGCTGAGAACACACTTAAATATGCTATTTTTCTGCACATTTTAATGCACAATTTCTATTTATTTGCTGAGCTTGAAAAAACAAAACATAAAATATAAAATGTGCCATAACATTTGCACAGGCAACATCCTCTGTTTCATATTGTTTCCCTATATGTTAAATTCAGCAAATAAATAGTAATTGTGCATTAAAAGGTGCAGAAGTGTGTTCTTTGTAGAGGATGTGTTCAATAAAGTTTGGGCACCCAAACTTTTGCGTACAGCTGTAAATATTATGAGAAAAAGGGTACTGTCCAGATAAATTTTAGATGCATATTAACTATATATATATATGTATGTGTGTGTGTGTATATATATATATACAGTTTTAAAATGTGACTTTTATAAATAGAAAAAGAAAATAAAAATATCCAAAAAATGCTGCAGTGAAACATGGTACAGTTATGCTTCTTAATTAAAGGTACTGAAGACATAACCATGAGTAGCCTTGAGGGTACCAACCCAGTGAATGTATGTACACAGAGCACATTTCCAAAACAGTTGGGACGCTGTGCAGAATGTAAATAAAAATAGGATGCAGTGATATACAAATCATGTAAACCGTAGTTTTAAAGGAAAATACTACAAAGTATCAAATGTTGAAACTGAGAATTTTATTGTTTTTTGAAAAATATATGCCCATTTTGAATTTAAAGCCAACAACACGTTCCAAAAACTTGGGACAGGGCATGTTCACCACTGTGTTTCATCACCTCTTCTTTTAGCAAACTCTGTAAGCGTTTGACAGCTACACATCCTTTCAGACCCATAGCGCTGAGTTGTCTTCTCACAGTGGAAGGATGGACAGAAACACCTGTGGATGTTTTCAGATCTGAAGCAGCTTGATTTTCTCTCCCTCTCTCTCTGGGACAGTTTGGTGGTCCACCAGGCGTTGCACGTGGTTGTAAAGAATTTTTGGAAGCTCCTGTTTTTTCACTCATTTTCCCTTGACTTTCTTCTTCCTTACGCAATTGGACTATCTTACTATCTAATCTCCTCAGGATTATCTCCTGAAAATTGAGTTGAGTAACTTGTACTTAATGGCTGTTTTGACTGAAAATTAAATAAATGAAGTGTGGTCTCTGACTTTTGCACAGTACTGTTTATAGAGAAAATTACTAATATGTAATAAATATGTATATAATCAATATGTAATATTTTTTCTGATATATTGCACTATATGTTTAGTAGTATCCAGATACCCCTTTTGATTAGTGAGTTCAGCTGCTTGCACCCATTGAAGAAACAGACGCTCAGTTTTGCACATACAATTTGTATAATCTCCACAGAAAAGCAAGGACCAGTTGAATGGGACAGTCTGGAGCAGCCACACATGAGCCCAAGGTCACCATGCCATAGGCATGTGGAGCAGTGGAACTGGAGTGATGGAGCTCCACCCAATACCTTTGGGATGAGTTGGAGTTCCAGAACTGATCATCCAACATCAGTACTGACCTCACTAATGCTCTTGTGGCTTAATGCAATCAAATCCTCACAGCAATGTTCCAACATCTAGCGTAAAAAGCCTGTTACTGCAGCAAAGGGGGACAAACCCCCTATCAACCCCCTTAAATGGCCAGGGCCCACTGGCAGGCCCAAAGTTTTATTATATACTCCTATAACTTAAGAATAGCTCAATCATTTTGCACCGAAATCCCTGTAGTTACTGCATAATAAGACTTACTATGTAATAAGCCTGGGATTTTAAGGAGTTAATACCCTTGATTTCAGAGAAAACGTGTCTACAAAGTTTTGGACGTATCTTTGATTTTTTGTTTTAGGTTTGCATTGTGTTTATGTGTAAATATTTACGTATACATGTAAAAATGCATATGCGTATGACTCCTGGCGAGGCGTAAAAGCAAACTTTATAAATTTCACTGCACGACACGCTACGTCATTTCTGTTCAAACTCTTGTAAAACCTGTACCGAGTATTTTCTTTCCTTGCTTTCTTTTTTTTGTCTTTCTAATCCAGGCATGTCAGCAGGAGGAAGATTGTCTTTTACAATGAAACAAACACCTTATCTCTGCTGCCTGCATGGAGGAGCTGTCGTGCACTTAATTCGCTATCTCCGGAGTCCGAGTAGAATCCGGGGTCTAGATAATCGTCTCGTTCCCTATCTGCTATCATAACCTCATTTTGTGAGATATAGTCTCGGAGGGGTGAGGCTGGCCTGTCTCTCTGCGTTTACGCCGGCGCCTGTATTTATTGTCGCGGGTTCCCTTTTTGAACACTTGAAGACTTCGTAATCGTAATTCAACCTGAGATTCGCCCAGCGCCTCCCAATTAACCCGGCTCGCCTGCCTGCCTGACCTCATCACTAATGGTATTAAACTCGGCCAGTCACTGAGGCCCCTCTGGAGCGTGTGTGTGTGTGTGTGTAAAAGTGAGAGACGTTATTACAGATTCAGTGATAATGTCGGTGAATTTGTGTCATTTGTGTACACGTGTGTAGGATTCAGATTGATGATGACAGAAGCGGTTGTTCTCACCAGGTATGAGATCATGAAGTGGACCTGGGCCTGCCTCTGCTAGTAATACTGCTCTTAGGTAAGTTAGCTCATCATTAGCCTCAGCTCCAGTTTGGGCTGAAAGATGAATAGTTTTTATATAAAAATCGCAGTCATATCAAATTGCAATTTTCACATCACAAGAGCGGCTATTTTGTTATATCATGCATTATCAACAATGTGTCTTAAAAGGGAATTCCACCAATTTTTCAAAATTTCTCCACTATTCAGTCATTGAGATGTAAACAAAGTAATTCAGGGTGGTTTGATATGAAATGGTTCACTATTGTGAAATTGACCACCTTTGATTTCTTTACAGTGGCGGTGATAGGAACCAGGGTCACAAATATAGCCATTTTATTTGCTGTCCAAAACAACCAGTGACCCCACACGTGTCCTCTTTTTGTATGTAATGTTGATGATGGTAAAATAGTGGTCAAACCAAAAAAACGTTTTCGTTGGTGTCTGTTTTGCCTCTGTTGTGCCCTGCGAGTACGTCTCCACCATGAATGCCTTTCTAAAATAAAGTTTAGACCATGACTTTATCTCGAACTACAGTAAAGCAATGTCTCAGGCATCAGCCAATGTATTCGTGATCCTTTCATGTAGTAACTTTTCTGTGAGGGAGCTTTTAGAGGTATTAAAACTCGAGATGTCTGGTTCCCATCACCACCACTGTGAACAATTTCATCTCGGTTTCTCTAGAACCACCTGTCTGCAGTCCACAGTTGAAGGCTGACACATTTCATTCAGTGTTCAAGCCTTAAGATAGAAAACATAGATGTGCTGATCTTCATGGAAACAAGCGTGGGTCTCAATTTATAGAAAATAATTGCAATTCAAATGAGATATTTTGCCCAAATCATTCAACTCTACTTCCAGTTCTCCTCAGGTCTGCATAAAAACCAGGGTGTGGTAATTTTTTCACTTTTGTAAAGGAGTACAACTAATTGATCTATCCGTGCTCCGCCCACAAATGCATTTAAAACATTAGACAAGTCCCGGCCAACCTAATGAGAAATTATAGTGCACAACTCATTTTTTGTCAAAACATTTAATTTGAACTACATAATTAATAAAGTATATTTTTTATGTATTTTATTTAATAATTGAATTATATTATAACAATATTTATTATATTTATTATAGTGATATATAAAAATTACATTATTCAGTAAACATCATAATAACCACAATAAATATTTAATTATATAATAATAAATAACTATTAATAATAATAATAATAATAAATTACAAAATAAATAACATATAAATTGTAATGTGTGAAGATTATAATTATTATAATTAATATAAAAAGTTTATTATATTATTACGATGAACTTATTATCTTGATTATAAGAATTATAATTATCACACATTACAAATTATATTTATTATTTTTATTTTGTAATTTAATTATATTTATTTAGATTTATTCTAATTGACTATAAAATCACATTATATGTATTATTTATTTGTAAAATATATTTGTATAATATAATAAATTGAATTAATTGTAATATTTATTTTTTATTTTAATTTAATAATGAATTGATTTTTATTTAGTCATTAAGCTTGGAGGGAAAGTGTAACCTCCATAGTGACAACAGAATACATGTGATGGCATTACGTAATTAGGATAATTATAATAATCAGGAAAAAAGGGGTCTGTGTTCCATTACAGTATCTATATATGATATATGATGATAATGACTTCTGCTCGTCCTTCTACGGAATTTTGTTGATTTACCATAACATGATGACACTCTATAACATCATGATACTATAAATGATGGACTCTTATTTGAAGCTTGCTTTAAATGGACTGACGCTGCATATCTAAGCTAAATAGAGGCTGGCTGTGGCCCGACAACATGAGTACAGTATGATAAAGAGTGTGTAATAATTACTGGACTGTTACAGAATCTAACCCAACACAACTTGTCTAAAATCTCAAAAGCTGTTGGTTGTCAAGCCTTTTAAGTAAATCATGGACAATCTTGTCATATTTTCCCCTGACAAGTGATGACTGCTTTAAAAAGCATGAGAACATATGTCATATATTCACATTCAAATGCTTCCATATTGAAAGCAGTGCAGCGTTAAGACGCTGCCTGTGTTAATGACGTCCTCTCAGCAATCGCTCCTACTGTGTGATTTAGACGGTTGGAGTGAGTGTGAGTGTATTCTATTAGCTTTCGCCTCACAGACTGTTGAGATTGTGAGTTTAACAGCGTGATGATCTTTTCTCACTGTGCTGCCAAAACCCATTTAGTGCAGAAAGAAGAGAGAGAGAGGGATGGGGGGACCACTGTGTCTCTGCTTTGACCTTTTCCTGTTCCAGCTCTGTGTGCGTTCGGGTTTGTTTTTTGGCCAGTGCTCCGCAGGGCTGATGTTTATCTTGTAACGGGCATCAATGAGTGTGTTATTCCATTGTGAATTCCTTTAGGTAACATTCAGATGTCCATTGTAGATGCAGAGTCCAGTACGCATATGTAGATATTGCAAAGCACCTGTATGTATAATGTGAATTAAAATGAAGAGCGGTCATAACTCTTGTACTCAGTGTGATGAATTTGTTGCCACACTAGTCATAACTCATCTGAATGCCCTTGTGAAACTGAGCCTTCATCCTCTGCTGCTTTGTGTTGTATGGAAATGTTTCTGCGCCATGTCTGTGTGTGTGTGTGTGTGTGTGTGTTCATGTGTGTTTGTGTGGAGGAACAAGCAATAGATACAAGGCACACCCAGATCATACCACCACTGTCACCATCACTAGCATGACCTTTCCGATGAGGAGACAAAACATGCACTCCTCCATTCATGTTTGTGTTTGGGAAGAAATATCAGGATGATTCAGGATTCAGATTTCAGGATTTCAGATTTTCAGTTACAGAAACTTTCTGAGGTTAATCCTAAATTAAGATTTGACGAGGTCAAGATAGGATTTCTCATAATTTTTATTACAGAAGCAAATCTTATCTCAATTTAGGAATGATATCTTACATTATCTTATCTCAAGTTAGGAAATTCCAAACTTCTCAGTCAGTCGAAAATGTCTGTTACCAAGCAACCAATGATACGCGCACAACTGGAACAGATAGTTTTAATTAAAATAATGTAAACAAAAACTCAATCAGAAAGGAGCATGTAGTGAGGAGAACTACCGCTCAACAGTGAGTGCTTCTACATGCACTCAGTAATCCGATCATAATTGGATTATTTGAATGGTCATGTAAACAGTGTACTCCAATTTCTCAGATCGCAGTTAGGTCTAGAAATCTGATTAAGAAATCTGACGAAGAGAGCTGGATTTTAGCTCAGTAATCAGATTTCTCAGTGCATGTAAACTCTTACTCTGATTTCTTTCACATTTCTCAGTCTGCGCATGTGCGAAACAGCCGGTGGGACTGGAAATAAGTGAGCAGTGTTGCTGTGAGACGCAGCAAAACACTTTTGGTGCAACACTGAAACCAAATACGTTCTTGACGAAATGAAGGATTTAATTATTCTTCATCTTCTAGATGATGTATGTTCATATTTTCAGGTAAAGTGGCGCGATGTTTTAAAAAAAAAGCTGCAGCATGAAGTTTGAGTTTTACTTATGTTTACGTTACGTCTTCTTCTGTGAGTTCATTGGCTGGTTGTAAAGCAGAAATCTGATTACTGTCTGACTCATGTAGACCCGGAGTTTCACATTATCTGATTACCCAAGTACATGTAAACAGGTTAAACGGATTGCTGACAAAATCTGATTTTCTGCAGTTATCAGATTATTAAGTGTATGTAAACACACTCAGTGTCATCTGGGTTTGTCAGATGTTGAAGGGCGAGCATGTCCGAAAGGAATGGGCTGCTAAGGAGCTTTTGTTAAAAATCATTGTTTGGAAATACTTAATCATTTTTATATAGAAAATTCCACAGAACAGCATCAAATATTTAAACGCTGCTGTTACATTTTTAAGCACTTTTGAACTCGAGTTATAGGGCTTTACATCATTGCCTTATGTACATTTATGGCGCCAGTGACTGTAAACATCCTCACTCAGCCAATGAGCTGATCAGCTGACCAGCCAATCAGCCCTCAGTTGCAGTAATGCTAACCAGTCAGCACTCAGTAGCAGTAACGCTAGCATTACCAGTAGAAATGGAAAGATACAGGTAAGTTTTCTTTGCTTTTTTAGTAAAATACATCCTTCCACTCTCCAAACATGGACAAATGGTTTGGAACTGTTTTTACTTTTTGTTTTTAGCCATTTAGCTCCATTCACCCCACTTCATTGAGGACTCGCTCGCTCTGCAGTCATGTTGGCTCCCCTTAAACCACATTTTTTCTTCTACACTTTTAAATATAGCTGCCAAATAGAGTTCTGTGCTTGATGCCGCGGAAGAACCATTTCTCTAAATACCTTTCAGTGGAGAACCCCTATATAGAACCATGAACACTCAAAGAATTTTTGCATGATTTAAGGGTTCTTTGCATCATGAAAGCGTTCTAAAGATTGATGGAAAATGTACACGAATGTGCTATAGACAGTTCTGTGTAAAGCCTTTTTGAAAATGGTTCTATATAGCACCCAAAAGTGTTCTTCTATTGTTACAAGCTTGACATCGTAACAATAGAAGAATGCTTTTGGGTGCTATATAGAACCATTTTCAAAAAGGTTCTGTGTAGAATCGTTTACAGCACATTCTCCATCGGTCTGAAGAACGCTTTCACAGCGCAAAGAACCCTTTTGTCACGCAAAAGGTTCTTTCAGTGTTCATGGTTCTATATACAACCATTTTCTTTACTAAAGACCCCTTGAAGTACCATGTCTTTTAAGAGTGTAGTGTAAAACCCTTTCATTGACATTAACATTTACTTTCTCTCACTCACTCACTTTCATCACGCTCATCTAAGCTGCTTATCCTCCAGGGTTGTGGGGTGCTGGAGCTTATCCCAGTGCTTGTTGGGCGGAAGGCAGGAAACACCCTGGACAGGACAGGTCATTTCCATTCTTTAAACATTTAAAAGTTCCTTTTTTTAAGACCTTAAAAACCTTTCAGATGCTCTTAATTTTTTTTTTAAATGTTTTAAAATGAGTATACAAAATACAAGTGACAAGTTTTGTTATGACAGCAACGGTACTGTTATACACAGTTACATTATCTTTGTAAAGACACATTATTCATGTATATATATATATATATATAAATGAACACTGTGAATAAATACATACACACATATATATATATATATATATATATATATATATATATATATATGTATATGTATGTATATATACACACATATAAAGATTAATAAGCTGTATAAATTAGACAGTATTGTTTGAATGTAATCAGTATGTAGTGAATATGTATGACGCGCAGTGTTTATTTTAATACATATTCACGCTATAAATGAACACTGTGTTTGAACACTCAATATGCCATATATGTTCCTGCATGGTTGAATTGAGCAGTGCTATTGGATAAGACAGAGATAATGAGAGATTAATAACAGTGCTGTGATAATCACAGTGGTGCCTCAGTCCTCAGAGCCCAGCAGGTGGACTCGCCATGCTTATCAGCCTGTCCTATTTTCCCCAGTCATCACCCCATCCTCCTACACCTCCTCCTCATCCCCCTCTCCACACCCCCGGCCCTCCCTACACCAACACAGGCAGATAAGGAGAGAAGGACGAGAGAGAGAAAGAGAGAGATCCAGAGAGAGATAAGAAAAGAGAGAGAGAGGGAAAGAGTTGGCGAGTGAGAGAGTGATGGGGAGAGTGAAGTCAAAAGACAGAGAGAGGGAGAGAATGAAAGAGAGAGCAAGAAATATATAAAGAGAGAGAGAGAGAAGAGGAAAGTGAGTGTAAGAAAGAGAGAGAAAGGCAGATTGAATGTAAAATAGAGAAAGAGAGAGAGAGATCCAGTGAGATAAGGAATGAGAGAGAAAGGGAACGAGTTGGCGAGTGAGAGAGTGATGGGGAGAGCGAAGTCAAAAGACGCAGAGAGGGAGAGAATGAAAGAAAGAAGGAGAGATCAAAAGACATTTAAAGTAAAAGAGAGAGAGTGAGAAAGATAGAAATAGAAGGAAAAAGCGGGAGAGAGAAAAGGAAAGCGAGGGTGAAAAAGAGAGATAGAAGTGAAAGAGAGAAAAGAAAACAGAGAGATAGCGGAGAGGGAGATCAAAAGATAGAGGGAGAGAGGGAAAGAGTGAGAGAGAGACAAGTAGAAAGAGATACAGACTGAGAAAAAGAGATGAGGACAATGAGAGTGAGACAGCGAGAGAGAGAGACGGAGAGAGATATGGAAAGGGGGGGTTGGCGAGTGAGAGTGATAAGAGAGAGCGAGGTCAAAAGAGAGAGAGTGAGAAAGATAGAGACAGAAGGAGAAAGAAGGAGACAGAGACACAGGGAAAGAGTGTGAGAAAAAGAGCTAGGGAGAATGACAGTGAAATAGAGAAAGAGAAGAAAACAGAGGGAGATCAAAAGACGGAAAGAAAGAGAGAAATAGAAAGATGGAGAGAAAGGGAAAGTGAGAAAGAGAATGAAAGTGAAAAAGAGAAAGAGAGGAAAACAGAGAGGGAGATCAAAAGAGAGAGAGGGAAAGAAAGAGAGAAATAGAAAGAGGGAGAGAAAGGGAAAGTGACTGAGAAAGAGAATGAAAGTGAAAAATAGAAAGAAGAAAACAAAACGAGAAGGAAAGGGTGGGAGAGAAAAGTAGAAAGAGATATAGATTGAGAAAGAGAGAGATAAGGACAATGAGAGTGAGATAGCGAGAGACAGAAAGAGGGAGAGGGAGAGAGAGAGAGAGAGAGAGAGAGAGAGGGATTTAGTGTGTACAGTAAGCGGCTTTGATTCAATTATGGTGGCGGGCGACCGTCGTCAGTTCAGCCCTGATAAGATTAGAGGTGGAGGACGAGCCTGTTTAAAATGAATCTTTCCCAGCTTGTCGTCTCAGTCTCCGCTCTGCTGTTCTCCACCTCCGCCCATTTTACCCTCCCTCTCCACACCTCCGCTGACCACTCTGGACCACCTTGTTGTTCCAGATAAACACGACGACTCTCCGGGGGCTGGCGGGGCACGTGTCCGGCCTCGCTGTTGGCCTTAGCTAAGCGGTCAGTTTGTGCAGGACTGTGATAAGGCCAGTGGCTGTGGCTATTCAGCGCCGGTGGGGGTGGGGCACTGAGCTCGCTACTACAACTTTAAAAGATGCAGTTAGAGCTACAAAGGAAAAGGGACGAGTTTGCCTGTGAAACAGAAGCATGTGTGAGATTAAGGGACCCATATATTAGTCCACATTTCGGTTCTTTGTTCTCGTCTTTGTTTCACGGTTCATAATGCCAAGTAATATTGTGTAACTGTATAATCTGCAGATTAAGGGGTTAAACAGTCACAGTGGTTTTAATAAAAGGTGCTCTGAATGAGTCCATCACTCAGGAATGCTAATACTCCCAGTAGTTTAATTCATTATTTAAATGTTAAGATTTTAATCAGTCGTTCATTGAAAGATTGCAGTGACCTGGGCATCAACAAATGTTTTTCAGATTCCTGTAATATGATAAAAATGGTAATTCTGGAGAAAAATCAGTTCTTTAGCATATTAGCAACTAGTCTGAACTTGTTTCTGTTGTTTACATGCACAGTTGAAGCCCTTAAAATCCCAGTCTTATTACATACTAAGGCTTATTATACAGTAACTACAGGGGCTTCAATGCAAACTGGCTGAGCAATTCTTAGATTATAGAAGTGTATAATAAAACACAAGCGGGCCCATGGCTTTTAAGGGGTTAATGGCCATTTCGACTGGAAATTAAATTAATGAAGGGTGGTCTCTGACTTCTCCACTGTATTGTACACTATCTCAGATTAGTATTCTCACTTGTTGAAACAATATTTCACCACGTTTCAGCCCAAAAGTACCCATTGGTTCCCCAGCTTGGCGCAATACTGCACTGATTATACAGTGTAATTTTTTAAAAGCGACCAAGTTAGTTAATAATGTGATGATTAAAGGTGGGACTCCATTACTTTGAACAAAATAAGGGTTAGATGTAATTAATTATACATATATAGTTACATATTGAATGAATTTACATTTGATTAGATTTTTTTCTGTTCATTTTGATGTCTTGAAATGATAAAACATGGCAAAAATGTAAAGAATCGTTTTTCTTTTCGCTAAACGACCCAATATGTTTTCATAAAACTCCTATTGACAAACATAAACGTGGTATGGGTTCAAAGTTTAGAATCTGCACTTTCCACAGAATTTATTTGCTAAAGTCAATGACTGCTGTGACTTTTACGTTTACAATGTCACAGTGTTACTCTTAGATCATGTTTAGATCATGTTTCATGTCATCAGATACTTAGATCATGTTTATTTTTGCAGAGATTTGTTTTAACTGTAAAGAAAATCTGAAAAAGAGGTGGAGCCAGGAAGGTGGATTGGTGTGCCATTGGTTGGGATGTGCGTATTGGGGGTTGGGGATTGAGGGGTATGTTGCCTCAATCGAGGAGCCTCAGCTGCTTCAACTTTGGTTTCTCTCACTTACTTTTTGTTGAATCAATCAAGAACTTCAGTTTCCAACTCCACCAAATAAAGTGAGGATGAGGACAGCTCTACATCTGTTACCACAGATAGTATGTGTACAGCAGAAACATATCAGAGTTTGTTTTCAGAAAGAGGCGAGGGTTTGGTTTGCTGTTTTGTGTACATACCCCCTTGCGTACTATGCATACCTTTCTGTGCAGCCTGCTTAGTTAAAAAGAGGGGTTGTGTCTGATTAACGGTGCAGTGTGTAAGATTTAGGGGATCTCTTTGCAGGAATGGCATGAAGTATTAAAAAGCATTGTTGTGTTTTTGTTAGCTTAGAATGAGCCGCTCATATCTACATAGGGAGGATGTTACGCTGCCATGTTTGTACAGTAGCCCTGAATGGATAAACCAAACACTGGCTCTAGAAACAGCAGCTTGAATTTGGTGGTGCTGTAGCCCTGGTGGGAAGATGTTGAAAGAGGAAGAATCAGTGGTTGCTGCCAGTGCTGGCAAATCATTGTATGCTGTGAGAAGTTTGAGAAATTTTGACAAATGGAGGATCATACTTATTATTTTGCACAAGAAAAAAAAGCAATAGAGGGTGAATCTTTATTAAAAGAAACAAACAGAATCGGGACATACGACAGCAGAAAACAAGGATAAACATTGGTGTGTCCTTTTCCAGATGACCCAAATCCCCAATGATGGACAGATATTTTCAGAGTGATGCCAACGTTGCCTGTTTTCTGCTGGAAAGTGTACCGATCTTAATGCAGTACACCTGACGGCCACTGTAATTTTACTACATGCTACATGACATGCAGGGAGGGATGAGGGAGGGGTATTCAGTTGGTTGCAATCTGCCACCTCACTAGTACATACTAGTAAATCTTACACACTTACACACCAGCCTTGTGACCGGAAGGTCGCCGGTTCGATCCCCTCAGCTGACAGTTTGTGACTGAAGTGCCCTTGAGTAAGACACCCAACCCTCAATTGCTCCTCAGGTGCTGTGGATAGGGCTGCCCACCGCCCTGGGCAAATGCGCTCACTGCCCCCTAGTTTGTGTGTTCACTAGTGTGCATGTATGTGGGTGTTTCACTGCACAGATAGGTTAAATGTGGAGGTCTAATTCCTCTGTGTGCAAACACAGTAGGCTAATGGTTCTAAATTCTTTAAGTTTCTGGGTTTTTATTCTTCAAAAAAGCCCAAAATCCATCCCCCTCACTGACCTGTATTATCAGTATGTCAAGTTGGACCTAAAACTGTGAAAGCCCAAGTAATCCAGCTGTAAGCCTGTAAAATAAGGGCTAGTCATGTTGAATCATACAATTCATTACATCTAATAGCAAAATACAATAAACACTCCATTATAACAATACAGTAACACACATACAAAGGGTCCTTTGAGCACCTTTGGTTTCCTAAAGAGGTTCTACTATGCATGGGTGCTGTAAGGAGGTGGAATACTAGGATGAGTCTAAAGGCCCACAAATACTGAATGTGAAATTGAACTGAAAGGTTACTGAAAGATGTGTTATTGAAATGTTCGATTTATTAAATAATAATGAAAGACTAGTTTTAGATTCAGTGCCAACAGCAATTCCTCCTGCATTCTGTCTCCACTCCAGTGAGCTATCCCTGAGTAAACGGTCAGTGATTTAGCCTGGACTATACGACAAAAGAGAGTTTCACTTTTAATTCAAATGAAAATGCCTCTAAATACCAGGAAGAACACAAAAAAACAGCAATTTTTTTTCACTATATATACTGGAGCTGTTAACAGAAGAAAAGCTCATGCTTTAGTTACCGCAGTTGACAAATGGGAACGATGACGGTGACAAAGCTGTCTAAAAACGTTCCTCGCCAAATTTGGTGTTTCTGAGTTTTTCCCTCATAAATCAGTTGTGCATATCCTCTGTTTTTCTGTTGAAATGTTATATCTTCTCTTGACCACTGAGATGTAAAAGTTAAACATGAAAGAAAAAAGCAAAGAAGAAATTAAAAACAGAATATTTCTCCATTATTCTGAATGTCATGATCTATAGCTGGATGAGGGAGAATGTTTGTGGAGATTAGTGGGCTTTGCCTGATGTATCTGTCCTACAGTAGTCAACAGTTTTTTGAAGCAAAAAGCCACGAGAGGTCATGCATTACTGCGATTTTATCACAGGAAGGGTGTTCTCAAAAACTCCCTTCCCTGTGATAAATCCACAGTAACACATGGTCTCAAGTGGCGTATTGCTTTTATAAAATGGCAGCCAACATGAAATATGATAATACACAATTGTTTTAGAAAATAATGTAAGTTATTATTAATAATATTAAACATAAACAAGTATTCCGCCAAGAAATGTAGATCCTTTAGAGTTTGGTATCATTGCCACGCAACCATGTACCACTGCATTATGAGAACGTTTGGTTGCTCGTCGCTGTCATCACAATTTTTTAACGTTTTGTCATATAATAATGAGCTTTATAGGTACTTTTTGGTCACCAAATCACCACCACGGGTCTTATTTAGCACCAGTCCAGCGGTGCCCCTCTTCTCATGCTGGGGCTGAATCTCAAGTGGCTCCCTGCTCCCTACATAGTGCACTATGTAGGAATTTATATACTGGATCCTGCAACCAGTGCAAAGTATAGCTAAGAAACAGTCATTTGGGACTAAGACACATCAGTTCTCAATAAATGATGCACTATTTGGCAGTAGAGGCTAGAATTGCTGAACTTTCATAGCTAGCACACTATTTAGCGAGTACGAAGCCGTTTGGGATTCAGCCTGGGTTTCACACTATTTCTGACTGAAACACGGATATTTGAAGTCCATTCAAGTGACATTTTTAGACTTTTATACTGACGTTTTACAGTTAATCATATCGTAAGTGCTTTAATTTAAGCCTGTGATAATAATGATGGAGTTGTTTAGGCTGTTTGCTATCTTTTAGCCTGTTAGCTAGCGGACCAGCCTAGTTCTAGTTAAGAAAATAAGGTGCCAGCCCCTCAGTTTAAATGAAAAACGGGTTCTTACATCATCAATATACTCCACGGTCCATGCAAACAGCATGAGAGTCAGAGATTATTCCATTAACAGCATATGGATTTTTTTCGTGCTGTGGTGCGGTCATAGGTGTGCGTATATCATGGATTTTACAATAGCTTTGAATGCGGCTCATCCAATCAGATTTTAGGACCAGGATTATTCATTATATAACATAGAATTTACTTCAACAGCCAAAAAGAAGACACTTTCAAAAGGCATTTCAAAATATCTGCTAGCTGAACACAGTATGTTGATATTGTCGCTGTCCAATGAAAAACAAGTATCTCCAAAATAGTAACTTTACGGGAGAGGGCAAAAACCTTCTTTACTTTCAATGTAAGCTAATAGAAAAAGTTTTTATTCTAAGCAATTTTGGAGCATTTCTATTTGTCCAATCATCATGAAATTTTCACACAATGTAAAGGACGGCTGCTGAGCTCAAATGATGCAGAAAAGTAAAAATCGCAAAAAATGGAGATACAGGTTTTTCATTGGACAGTGACGATATACAAGTTATGACAGGTTATGTTAAGGAAAATGAAGTTGAGGCAAGGGGCCCGTGCAGGTTTCAGGGGGCCCAAAATTCTTACCGGCACCCCTGCTTCTATGGCATAATACAAAGAACCATGTTTGAGAGGCACTGCAGCTGTTTAACGTTGAAAAACACTCAGAATGGAGAATGGAGATCAAACGCCACTCTCAGCCTTGTTGCCATGATGCGATTAGGATTGTTCTTTGCTGTTGACCGGAGAGCGATGCTGTCGTTTTTGTTGTCATATTTAATGATGGGATTAAGAGCTCCCCCGTCAGTGCTGTGTCAGCCATCTTTAAAGAGCCCGACTGAGCCTCTTCCCCTCTCCAGCGCAAATGACCAAATCACCACTCGGGATGGCGGTGCATTGTGGGCCGTAATTGTAATCCTCAGCGCCAATGAAAGAGCTCGTTATGTTTGTTAATTAAAGCTGCAATCAAATTTCTCCCCTCAGCCGGCTGCAGAAAAAAGGCGGCCCTCTGTTCAATTCGGTTCAATCAAGCGTCCTTTTTTCCCCCTTCGATACACAAACAAGGGGGGGGGGGTGAGCACGCCAGGGAGAGAGGTGAAATTGGCTAATGCTATGTGCTCGCTGATTGCAGCGATGTTAGATTTTTTTCCCCTTTAATTTGGTTAACAGTGGGTGTGTGTGTTTGTGTGTAGTGGAGAGGGGGGATTAAAGACTGTTTTCCTGGTTTTGTTTTGGCACTTGTCGTGCTCTTAATTCGGGGCGGTAGCCTAATTAACTTTGGAAATCTCGTGGCGTTTACAGTGCTGCCGTTCACAGGCTTCTTGGCAGGGGACAAGAGTGTGTGACACTTGTATTATTGGGTGTGTGAGGGGGGTGCTGTGTGTAATAGGGAGAGGAGGGAAACAAAACATGCTCGACATTTTTTTTCCTGCGTGTCCTTATCTGAATATTAAAGGAACGAAGGGCGTAACAGTTTGTTTTTTGGTTTTTTTTCTGTGGTTGAGGAGTGGTGGGGAAGGGGTGGGGGGTTTATTCCAACCCCCTCACCACCTGACGCGCTGTATTTCATAAAATCACAAGGTACATTTTCTTCTCTTTTTGTCTGTTTTTTGGCTTTTACTGAAGCAGTATGCTATTTTGTTGTCATACCGAAATATCAACATGGCATTTATAAGAGAGGCAAAGAAACTTTATTCATTTCATTGTGTATCAAATCTCACATTGGATCACATCTATTGGTCCACTCATCATGAAAATTGTCAACAGTGTAGGTGTGAGCTGTTTATTTGGATAGCCCCCAAATAGATTACTTACACTCTCTGAAAAAGGGTACTAAACTGTCGTACCCTCAAAGGTACGTCTCAGTACCTTTAGTCAGGGAACATTATTGTACCATAATCCATTGAAATGATATATTTTTAAGTTGTACTGACTCCACACACCCCGTCTCGTCTCCAGGGTCTTTATTTTATTATTCTGTTTTAAAACATTCGGTTATGAAAAGGTACAAATACGAACTTTTCACCTGGGACAAAATTATTTAAGGTACTCAGTTGGACCTTAAAACCACTGTTGTACCTGTGAGGGAACATTTACACTGTTTGTACTTTGATGAATGAAAAATGTACCTGCACAGCACCTTTATTTCTAACAGTGTACAGATGTTCAGATTCACGAGTCGAAGGAAAGTAACTGAAAAAAACAGGAGTTTTTTTGCGCAAGACCACCAAGACTGTCCCCATCAGATAAACAGCACTTAAAGCTTTCATCTTTGAGAGAGAGGAGAAAATCAAGCTGCTTCAGATCTGAAAACATCCACAGGTGTTTCTGTCCATCCTTCCACTGTGAGAAGACGACTCAGTGCAACATCACTGAATGTGTTTGGAATTTCCTGTGAGAAGCAGAAAATACAACCAGCTTCTAAGACTGAACTTTGGAGGAGTGGAAAAATATCCCTGCAGAATTCTTTGAGAAACTGAAAGCGAGCATCCTGAAAAGAGTGGAAGATGTAATGAAGGTAAAGAGTATACAAACTACATATTACACATGTGATATTATATTTGGTCGTTGAGGCTTCTGTGTAATTAAATTAATGAAGGGTGGTCTCTGACTGCTCTACAGTACTGTAAGTTAAAGGCATGTTAAGGATCTACAACTGTTAAAATGTTTAAAAATAAACAAAATATTTTGAGGATTTGATATGACAGCGATAAACAGCTAGTGGAAGTGTTATGCAAATACAATCACGCTAACTAGCCCTCACTTGCTGTCGTGCTGGGCTGAAGCGATCTTGTGTGTGTTTGTGCTAGAGAGGGAATTCAGTGGAACAGAAGGTGATGAGTGGATGCGAGTGTCTCTGAGGGTATTGATTGGGCTGGTAATTGTTTTCAGTGTTCTATTATATCCTTTCACTCGCTGCCTGATTTTTACACAAGAATTGCACTCCACCTGCCACTACACACACACACACACACACACACACACACACACACACACACACCTTCTGTGCATGCCCACACACAGTAATCACACTGTAAACACACACAAAACACACACACACACTATAAACACACACACAAACAAAACACACGCCCACAGTGCACACACTGCACATACACTACAAACACACACTGCATAAATTGCACACACACACACACACACACACACTGTAAACCGACACTAAATGAACGCACACACACACACTGTGAACACACACACACAACCACACATATGCCTACAGTGCACACACTGCACACACACTAAACACACATACATCCTGTAAACACACATATACTGCACACACTGCACACACACACACACTGTAAACACATATACACTGCACACACACACTGCACAAATTGCTCCACACAGACACACACACACACACACACACTGTAAACAGACACTAAACACACATAAACACTGTAAACACACATACCCTGCACACACACACCGTGCACATACTGCACACACACTACACACAAAACACACACACACATGTATTGCACACACACATTCTGTAAACACAGAAATTTTCAGTCATACTGTGGGCCGAACCACTCACTCCTAAACCGTCATTCATGGAGACTTTTGAGAGTAAATACATGGTCTGGCAGATTCACACAGACACACCGGCTGTCACCTTGAATCCCCTTTGCAAAAATGATCAATTAGCATTAGTATTGCTAACTGTGCAGCACGCTAACACGTATAACGATAATGTAGGCATGCTCAGATTCGAGCTTGTGTTCTTTGCCTGAAGGAAGCTTTTTTACAGTTTATTTAATGAAATTAAGTTTCAAATATGAAATGACATTAAACATACAAATAAAATTCCAAAAATATAAATCTCCTTCTCAGCACAAAGGAAAGAGTAAATCAAAGGAAAATTAAACTGTAGAGTTTAGCTTAGATGAAAACAGTAAACAATACTGTATCAGTATGTTTTACTTCATTTAGAAGAAAATCAAATAAAGAATTAGTGAGCACATTATTGAGCTACCCAGCTGGAAGCCAGTATATGTCTTCCCTGCCACTGTATATCTGCTGTGTATCCAGATGGATGTTTTCTGTATGTTGTACAACACAACTGTAGGTTTTGTCATACCATTAAACCCACGCTGAGGTTTATCTTTCCTTCAGTGAAATTGTAAAACGATTTCACCTCTGGCTCTCTTTCTCCTTAATAACACGTGCTGCTCCATTTTTAAAGCAATCATAGCTCGAACAATATCTGTGCACACACACATAAACAGCCATATTTCTCTCGTTTAGAGCAGGTATGAAAATGACCCTCTGTAAACAGTGATCCGTACTAAGTGCTAAGTTAATTGCCTTTTTGCCATGTCTCTCTCTGTCTCTCTCTCTCTCTCTGGCTCTCTCACTCTCTCTCTCTCTCTCTCTCTCTCTCTCTCTCTGGCTCTCTCACTCTCTCTCTCACTCTCTCTCTCTCTCTCTCTCTCTCTCTCTCTCTCTCTCTCTCTCTCTTTCTTCTCTCTCTCTCTCTCTCTGTCTCTCACTCTCTCTCTCTCTCTCTCTCTCTCTCACTTCTCTCTCTCTCTCTCTCTCTTTCTCTCTGTCTCTCTCTCTCTCTCTCTTTCTGCTAGAGGCTGAAATAAGCTGTATACATTGAAAGAACACTACTAGTAATTCGTACAGATACAGTTTATTTGTTTTAGTTTAGTTGAGTTTTGTATTTATTTCTGTTTTGCTGCACTTTTTTTGCTGCACTTTTCATTTGGCCAAAGCAACGTCCTTATCCCATAAAAGTCATCAAGTGATATGATGCCTCTACACTCAAGAAAATGAGATGTCAAATTTACTGAACAGTATTATCTGAATAAATAATATGGTTCCATGCAACTGTGTTAAGTAGCTTTTTAAAATACTTGATTAATTTGTACTTAATGACACCAAAGTGATTTGAGCAAATGTGAATTGGATTGTTCTTTTTTAATGTATTCTGCACATATTAATTTAAAGCTGCACTAAGGGGAACTATATATGGGGATTTGGGGATTTGGCGACCTCTATGGTGAAATTGCATGCAACATGCAAAATAACACTTTGTGTAATGTGGGTTGTGCTTCAGATCCCTTCCCCGAGTGGGATGAAGCTGATGATTGCGGTTGAAAGAGCATTCAAAGAGAACTCATTTAAAACTTGGTGAAGGACGTGACTTTTCAGACGTAAACCTCGAGCGGGACCTTCTTTTTGGGCCTGTGTGAGTGACATTAGCACATTAAAACTTCTGCAAACTCCAACCTGCCACCTCTGACTTTTAAATTATTATTATATTATTCTAAATTATGCAACCTATGGTGGTTATGTCCATCTAAATAATATATACAAATAATATAAATACTAACACAAGCTTACAAGCTTAAAACCTGCACCTACACTGTCCCTTTGTGACTGGACACCCCTGTTTTAGACCATCTGAATGGTAGGAATGTTTTGGTTTAAATTCTAAAATTAGAATAAATACAATTATACAACAGTTAGTTATGGCCGTGCAAGCTGATTGGTTGAGAAGTGTTCTAACCGTGCTGTTATTTCGCCATTACATCACGGGTTTTTCACGAACACTGTATCACTCCGCTGAGTCGCCGTTGCTAAGCAACGACTTTGACAGCTGTAGGAGACGCTCAAGCCATTTAAACATTTTTACTTCTTACTTTGCCAGAAAACGGATACTTTTAAGATCACATTTGACCGACAGCCGATTTGGTCAGACTCTGAAGATGAGACGACACTAAATTCCCAAACTGTCATCACCACTGAGCAGCTTTTCAGTCGGCAGCTGTGACAGAAGATCAGCTAAACAACCTGGAATCAGCCAGAAATGAACCCAATACCATTCCCAAACAAAATGGGCTGAAAGATGCTTTACAGACTGGCTGGAACAAAACAACATTAATTTTGATCTGGCAAAGATTGACAAAATGAGCTAAAATCAGGAGACAATTAAAAAATGTGAGTTTTACGTTTGTACTGACCAAACATCTATCAAGTAAAACCAAGAGGCAACGTGTTTCATTGAACGAACACAGCTGACTCAGTTCCATTCAGTTACAGGCATTTCTTTAGACAGAAATGATTAACCCCTTAAAATCTCAGGCTGTTTTTACATACGAAGGCTCATTATTCAGTAACTACAGAGACTTCGGTGCAAACTGAGCTATTCTTAGGTTATAGAGGTGTGTAATAACAGGCCTGTTTTATATCCAAGAACAGTAAAATTTCATTACTTTGTGTCTGTGTTCTTAGTGTTATTGAGTAAAGTATGTGGAAAGATTTGGTGAAGTTCTTCTAAGTTGTTCACACCATAAAGTTTCTCATACTGTTATAACTTAAGTCATACTGTTTAGTTCTATATCGCATGTAAATACATTAGCTTTATAGAAAGCATGCATTAAAGGGGAACAGCACTTTTTACATTTCTGCAGAATTAAATGTATAAGATGTAAACAGAAGTCATTCAGAGTGTTTTGTTGTGAAATGTTTTCGTTCGAGAGAAACTTGCCAAGTCAGAATTGTTTATAATGGTGGTGATAGGAACCAGACATCTGAAGACTTTAATGCCTCTAAAAGCTCTCTCACAGAAAGATATTACACAAAATAGACAAAACAAGCTACCTGAGGCCTGAGACATCGTTTCATGATCATTTTGACACAAAGTTTTGGCTTCAAATAAACATATTTTTAAAATCCATTTATGACGGAGAGGTGCATGCAGGCAGAAGAGCCCAAAGAAGAGCCCAGACTTGCCGCTGTGTTACTGTTATCTACTTTACAAATACTGAAAAACTTGTGTAGGTTCACTGGTCATTTTGGATAATAAATTAAAAAGGCTATATTTGTGCTGTAGACATTGTGACCCCTGGTTCCTATAACCACCAGTGTAAAGAAATTCAGACCGGTAAGATGGTTTCAGTGAACCACGTGACGTCGGACCACTCTGGATTACTTTGCATCTCAACAGTTGAATTATACAGGAGTTCTCTTTTGAATTCTCTGAAGAACGAGTCCTGTGTTGTGATTAAGCTTGTTCTCCTCTATAATTCTGTAAGTTTAGTAATGCCATGTAGAGCCTTTCTCCTCTCCCTGTACAGCCTGCTCTGGCACATGAAAGCTGTGCTGTGGTACATTTCTGCTCTTTTTGCAGCTCTATGATAAAGACAGAATTACCCCTGTGTGCGGGTTTGCATGCGTGCATTTGTGTGGTGGTTGATTCTCTGTGGATTCCGTATGAGTCCTTCTTCCTGTTGTCTAAATTCATCATAAATACATAACCAGAAGCAGAGAACACAGAAGTGGTGATTTATGGTGGATGATTTATTTTAATTGGAAGGGGAATGTATGTGTGTGTGTGTCTGTGTGTGTGTGTGTGTGTGTGTGTGTGTGTGTGTGTGTGTCTGTGTGTGTGTGTGTGATTCAGTATTATGTAACTTAATAGCATGAATTGCATGGCATGACATAGCTATTAGCCTCAGACAGTAAAGGTCAGAGGAGGATGTGGACAGTGAGTAGAAGATGGGCAATGCAGTCCCTTCAGCTCATTTTCACCCTTAAATAAAGGTCCTTAGCTTGGATTTATTGTTCTGGGCAAATAACGTCTAATTGATATAGAACAGAGGTCAGTCTTCAAATCTGGACCTTGGATCTAGAGGCCAATCAGTGACATCAACAATTAGAACATTACGAAATGTACATTAAGAAGTTCTTACAAAATCCAGGGCTGGAAACTGGATTCAAGTTCCAGATTTGAAGACCTCTGATGTAGAATGGAGGTTCTTTAAACTTTAAGGGACCACACCACGGAAACCCGAATTTCTGATGGCAGCGCAGGTGACAATATAATATTGCAGCAAATTATAACAAAAGAAATAATACAAAATGTTTCTATGTAAATCTCTTTATTTTACTGTTATTTTCATGTATATAATGTCATTAACAATAAATGTACATACTCGTGGCTCCCGAGTGGTGCAACCGTCTAAGCTTTGGCCCTATCATCAGGAGATCGCGAGTTCGATCCTTGGTGATGCTACAGCCATCCGAAGCCAGGCGTCCAAGAGAGCACACCTGGCCTCGCTCTCTCTGGGTGGGTGGGATGGCTGCCTTTCTCCCATCACTCACTAAGCGCGATGCTAGTCAGCGCAGGCGTCTGTTAGCTGACGTAACAGATCTGGCGGTTGGCGCTTTCCTCCGAGCGCGTTCGGCTGTCCAATGACGTTGCGTGAGCGGCAGTTCGAAAAGATGCGGTGGCTGGTTTCACAGGTCTCGGAGGAAGCCTGTGTTAGCCTTCACCCTCCTAGCGTTGATAGCATCGTGTGTGATTGGGGGAGTCCTAACTAGCGGGTGGAATTGGCAACGACTAAATTGGGGAGAAAACCGGGTAAAAATTGGAAAAAAATAATAATAAATAAATAAATAAATGTATATACTTTCTTATGCAAATGTTTTAACACCTACATTTTTTTTTCTTAATTTTTTGAAAATAAGATAACATCCTCTACATGGAACAAACTTAAATAGTCCAATTTATTTGATGAGTTTAACATTAAAAAAACAATAACATATAAAATGTGCCAGAGAGCATGTGTTCCTCACCTTTACAGCTTGGAGGTCTAGCTAATATATTAAAATAAATCTATATATATATATATATAGCTATGAAAACAAAAAACAGGGTAGCTCGGATTACAGTACACACAGAGGGGGTGTGACCTCATTCTCTGCTCAGGATGCCATAACTCCATTATGTTGTTACATAGAAAACAGTTGTTTGTTGTTATATTAATGTTTAAAATGTTGAATATAGCACCTTTAAGATTTACCTTTATCTACTGTTCTGTATTTGTGTGCACTCATTTTAATACAATGTGTAATGATAAATAATATCAGAGAACAACGATAAGATTCGTTTTCTGAGTTCCAGTGTTAAGACAGACGTAGCCAGAGTAATAAAGTGAAGAGGGACTTGCCAGAATTTTGCAAATGGCCAATTAAAAGAGAGATGAGACTGAAGTAAAGTTCTGCTTACAAACTGTTGAATTCTGCTGGGTTACTACTGGGGTTGCAGGGCTGATTTAGGTTGCTACCTTGAACTTCACCTTAAGGCTTTTGAGGTCCTTGATGGCTGATCACTGCTGCTTTGCCCTTGAGTGAGGTGCTTAACCTAAAGAGACCCCTGAGGTGTCGCCTCTGTCACCACAATCCCCTCACCTAGCTCACTTGGGGCTGTTCTTGTAAATGAGAATATGTTTCTGGTTTCCAATTTCCTTTTCCCAAAAAGAGGGCAGAGCATACCAGCATATGATGTCAGTTGATGTGGTAAGATGCTGTCTGTATCTCAAGAAGTGTCCAATTCCAGACTACAGCTTTCATATCTTACAGTATGTAGCACTAAAAGCTGTCCTGCCCTTTTCACGAGTTCTGTGTTTCTACAATATTCTACAAAAAACTTCTTTGTGTGCTGCAGTCTGTACATCTTAGGAGATTCCACATTGCACCTTCTTTTCCTGACTGACCCTTTTGCTCCATCCTGGCATCTACCCTTGGACATCACCTGCACCGCCACTCCAAAAGTGAAGGTTCCTAAAATGTTCTTGGCTTGCATATATGGTTCTAGGAAACTTTAATTGGTGTAGAACCTTTGTATTATGTGGAAGGTCCATCAGTGCTTTTCCTGTTAAGCTTTATTATAGCCCATATTTCACATAACGAACTACAGAAGAGACCACAGTCTGGACAGTTCTGAGCTTTGTTTGTAGAGACACATCATTATATTTGAAGATCTTTTCAAACTCCTTCATCCTTGTTCTGTGAAGTGCTGAGTCGGTTGGATCCTTTGCTGTTAGTTATTGATCCAAGTAGGTAAAAACTGTGCACTTATACATCCTCACCACCAACGATACAGGTGGTTTTTTAACATTCCTGAAAAGGGCCTTCAGATCTCCCTGATTTTCCACTATGAGTGTCATTTCATCTGCATGTTGAAGGAAACTGATGTTTCTTCCACCAGTCCTGAAACCTCGATCATCTTCCTCCAGTCCATACAGGGTAAACAAGCATGGTGATAGTGGGCAGCTTTGAACACTCAAAGAACCTTCTGCGTGAATAAAGGGTTCTTTGCATCATGAAGTGGTTCTTCAGATTGATGGAGAATGTTCTGTAGATGGTTCTATATAGAACTTTTGAAAAGGGTTCTATAGAGTACCGAAAAGGGTTCTCCTATTGTTACAAGATCGACATTGTAACAATAGAAGAACCCTTTTCAAAAAGGTTCTATATAGAACCATCTACAGAACATTCTTAAGAATGCTTTTATGATGCAAAAAACACTTTAACCATGCGAAGGGTTCTTTGAGTGTTCATGGTTCTTTTTAGAACCATTTTCTTTACTAAGGAACCATTAAAGAACCATCCTTTTTAAGAGTGTGGTTATATGTGAACCATGGATTTTGTTGGAAGGGTAAAAAAAAAATATGATAAATTAATAAACAGCCATTCACTGCTAACATGCTGTCGTTAAAAGCCTACAGTACTGTTACCTTTATTCAGTGTTAAGGCCTTAAAGTAGCTGAAGAGTGCAGACTGACTTTTTAGGACTCGATGATTAGGACTATTGACTTGGCACTCGACTTGGGACTCGCCTGTACTGACTCGGGACTTGAATCGAGACTCGACTATCTTGACTTGAGACTTGACTCGGGACTTGAGTGTCAAGACTTGAGACTTATTGTTACTTGCAACTTAGTGACTTGTTCCCACCTCTGGTAGTAGTGAAGTAATTATTTGGTACCATAACACATTGGATTTCAACACCCCCCCCTAATTACCTGTATATTCCAGATGTAGCTAAATAACAAATATAGCTAATAACTAAAATACATTTTTTGATTTGGATGAGTTTGGCTGTAAATCTAATTCAATCTTTAGCTTGAAAGTTAACTTTTACTTTAAGTAGTTCGGTAGTTCTGGATTTGATCAAGATACTTAAACAATGGCAGACATTTGGTGACCTTTTGCTTTTAGCTTCTGCCTTAGCTTTGAGGAAGAAATTCCACATCAGCACACTGAGGAGCTGATGTGTTAAAAGGGCTGGAATAATTCCAATCATTTATTCTGACAGGAAGTGTTGTAAAGTTGCTGATGGAGTATATCTGAGGAATAACTACCGAAGCACAGACTAGCTTAACACTTTATTTTATGTAGGGTGCTCATTTTCACAGTCTTCTGACAAGTAGGTTAACAGGGAATTCATTGCATTATACAAATTACAGTAAAGAAGCGCTCCCAGAAACAGCTTCATACTGCAGCTGTCCATGATAATGGCCATCATTTTACTGGCTATCGTGTACATCCACCCACTATAACATAGAAGGAAATTAAGTCACATAATTACCAGCGTCAGCCATGCTGCTACTGTCGTCTCTGCAAAAGTACTGCATACGTACCGTTTCATTACTGCATTCTGAACTTCACTCAAACAGTGGGAGACAGTTTTCCAGACACTAGATGGTTCTGTAGATCAGGGATTGGACCAACACTATTAAAAAGGTACCACGAAGCATTTTTTGGGAGTGAATAACTGCTTTTGGTTCCCTAAAGAACCTTTCATTGTTCTTTAAAGATGTAAATGAGAATGAGTGCTAGTGTGAGGAACCTTTTAAAGTTCTATATCAATTAAAGGATTTTCCTTGAGCCATATATCCAAGCCATGAACTATAGACCTCTGAAGCTGTGCATTTTTCTGTAGTCAGCGACATGCAAATATAAGGAAATCTGGGTCTCTATGGGAAAAATGAACTGTGATTTTGAATATTGGATTTACATTTTGTCCTGCGTTTGTTTTTTCCCAAAATGTGACTGGATTCAATTCAGTTTTGAAGATACAGTAGTATGTAAAAGCTTCAGCACTCCTGGTCAAATGACTTGCTGATTTTAAGTGAAAATAAATTAAGACCTCCTCTGTAGAGAACACACCTCTGCACATTTTAATGCACAGTTACTGTTTATTTGCTGAATTTGACATTTTTGTGAAAGATAAAACATAATGTGAGTGTAAAGTACATTTTATATTTATACATTACATATATTTTCACATAGAAAATCAACAAAATGTCTTTCGCCCAGGTGCACCCAGACTTTTTGCATATGACTTTACATGCTACATGCAAGCTGATATTCCTACACACTGAGATGATGTTGCATGAAAGTAAGTCTGTTAACCCTTAACATTCCAGGTTTATTTCATACTAAGGCTTATTATTCAGTAACTACAAGGACTCAAGGACTAACTACAAGGATATCATAAATCTTTGTGCCTGCTGTCGGACCCATGGCTGTTAAGGAGTTAAACCTCTATTCTATAATAACACCAGTGACTGTAGGCTATGACTGTCAAAGCAACTTAACCTGTGGGTTTGGATCACGACACTGGCTACAAAATGTCTTCAGTGGCCTATTTAGAAACCTAATTTTCAGAGTGAACCTTATGAATGTACAATTCATATGTTTTGTTGAGTTCTATTTGTCCAACTACTAATGGTCATTTTTAAACAAAGACAGGAACATCCTTATGTCACATTCACCCGTCTTTACAAATTCAGAGCTAGAACCTTATACTAAATCATGGACCTTTAACTAACTTATGACTAAGTGAAAATAACAGTAAAAAATAATCTAAACACCAATCCTCTAAATAAATGTAAACAACAGATATGATACTTAGATATGCATCAAAGCATGGATTATCAACAGTGTCCAAAAAAAGTCATGTTATGTAGTTTTAGTGCAGATAAATACATAAACTTAGTAAAAAATGCATACATGAAATTGCTTTCCTTCCCTTGTGGTGATGGTTCTGTGGACTAGAGATTGAGCTCATTCTTACCAATTCTAAAAATTAAAGGTGCTATGATGCGTTCTTTGGAACCATAGAGGAACCAATTTTGGTTTCCTTAAGAACTTTTCAATGGAACATTCTTAAAAATTCATTGTTGTAAATGAGATTTACAAGGGTGAAGAACCTTTTTACAGCTGAAAGAACCTCTACATAATGCAAACGTTCTATACCAATTAAAGTGTTTTACAAGAACCACACACCCAAGCCAATAACCATTTAGGAACCTTTATTTTTGATAGTGAAGTGGGGCTAAACTATCAAACACTTCTTTTAAGATCTTCTTTCAAGCTGAAAATCTGGTGAGCTGTTCATTTTCTTTTTTCTTCCTTTTTCTCTTAAAACAAAGCACTTGCTAGTTTTGCTCAGCACCTCTGAGTCAGTACCTCAGACTCAGAGAGTGTCCAAGTCCCTCAAGGAGCTCTAGGAGTTTCAGTGGGTGACTCTGGAGTGGTCGGAGCAGGATTTGTTTTATTGAGGCCTGTTGATGGGATGGAAAGGAGAGTGGAGGGCGCAAAGCAGGCATGAAATTGCTGAAGGGATCAGATGAGACGGGGCAGGAGAGGAGAAGGGGTAAGAGGAGGAGAGAGGACCCCCTGACTGGCCTCCTGACTGCCTGGATTAGGGGACCTCCAGGCTGTGGGGGTACAGTTAAGAGCCAATTTTATTCTCTAGTAACCCAATCAAAGGGCAGGCCACCAGAGCCTATTAGAGCTCGCTTTAGAGCAGAGGGAAGAGAGAGAGGGGGCCTGGTGAGGGAAGGCAATAAAGACATAAAGACATTTATATGGTCATTAGAGCGAAAAGTAGCAGAGAGGAGAGAGTGAGGAGAGGGAGCAAGAGACGGAGAGTATGAAAGAGGACGGTGGGAAAAGAGAGAGAGAACGAGAAGCAGTGAAAGAGAGAGGTGAGCGAGAAAAGCAAATGTCACGGAGAAGATAGAGAGATGGAGGGAAAGCATAGAGTTTAAAAGAGATATGTAAAGATGAACCCTGTCATAATAAGCAGACGTTTGGGAGAAAACATGAAAAACACATTTAATTCTCAAGGTTTATTATTGTCATCATGCCATACAGTCAGTTTACATTGCACATTCACTCAAATGTGATTCAGATTAAAATCCTGATAAAATATTTCCTCTTCTGCTAAAAAACATAAACATGGTGTGGCTTGAAAGCTTAGGATCTGCACTTTTTACAGGATTTCTGAGTGTGTACTCCATGGTGGACCTAAGAGATAAGCATCAAAGTTAATGCCTTCAATGCCAGGGCCCACCAGCATGTGCACAGTTTTAACACACACTTCTATGGCCTAAGAACAACTCAACCAGTTTGCATTGTAGTCCAATGAAACGCACTACCAAACTCACAACTACTGGCATTGTCAGATGCTTCAACATGCTTGCAGGAGAATGCAACGTGTTTCAACTCTCCAACATGAGACTACAGGCTCCTAACTGGGTGTTACATCACACAGTGACCAAGAGAGACCCATTTTACTTTTGCTTCTCAGTGACCTCCAGCCAAAGACTGCCTGGACCGGTGGTGTTTGGCTGCGTGAGTAGTGCTATGCTGTGGCTAGGAGGCCTCTCGGGCTGGCTGCCTAAGCAACGCTACATCGCAGCTACGTGGCTGCCTGGGCCGTCCACTTGGGTGATGCTGCCCTGCAGCTATGAGGCTGCCTGGACTGGTGGTGTTTGGCTGCAGGAAAAAGCTCCCCCTTCAGGGCTAAGGACATTTTCGGCCTTTGAGGCTTCCTAGGCTGGCTGCCTGTGTGATGCACCTTAGTTGTGGAGTGAGGCTTTCCCCTGCAGCTAAGGACTCTTTTCGGGCTAGCTAAGTGACTCTGTACTGTGGTCATTGTAATCCCCCCTTGCTAGCTGTTGGAAATGTAGGGTTGTATGTGTGTGTGTTTGTGTGTGTGTGTGTGTGTGTGTGTGTATGTGTGTGTGTTCTGTGTTGTTTTATTTATTGTTGATTATGTATGTTGTTATTTCTAATCTTTTTGTGAAGTGTCCTTGGGTTCGAGAAAGGCGCTATATTAACTGAACTTATTATTATCATTATTATTATTATTATTATTATTATTATTATTATAAGGATGACCCCAGAGGTGGGTGGAGTAGCCAAACATTTGGACTTACGTACCATTTGTATGTACGTACGTGTTGTTACTTTAAAGTAATAATGACTTAATTACAAAAAAAGTAGTCGACTCATGTACAACTTGCATACTCATAAAAATCTGTTGGTGAAAGATAAGATTTAAGAGAAATTGAAAACATACAGTCCTTTTTTCCACCCTGGACTGACTAATTAACCCTTACTTTTCTGCTATTGTGTCTCATGGTGAATTATCTTCTAAAATACGTGAAGATTGAAATTCATTTTCAAAATAAAGTAGCCTTGATAAGACAGAGCATAGCTCAGCCAGATGAAAGAGGTTCCTAAAATCCTCCTAATAAGCCACCCACATCAGTAATGGCATTTTTACTTACAACTGTTATAAACAAATCGAGTTCGTCCACATGTGATCTTGACCCTGTTTCTGCTTCTCTCCGTAAGATGGTTTTTGATTATGTTCAAAATGATATTTAAACTATTGTAATCTGTTCTCTGTCAACTGGTGTTTTTCCAGATGCTTTTAAAACTGTCCTGGTTAGGGGTGGGAATCTCTAGGCACCTCACGATTCGATTACGATTCAGAGGGCTGCGATGCGATTATAAAACGATTATCGATGCATCTCGATGCATCTTTTTTTCTATATAGCATTTATATTTTCTCACTGTGTGAGCTCAAGTTTCGAGTTCAAGTTTCAAGTTTATCTGTCATTTGCACAACATGCCAGGACATTTATGCATTGAAATGCTTGTGGTGAGGCTCAGCTAATCACTCTACAGAAAGTAAATAAGTAAAAATAAAAATACAAGAAAAACCAACTGAAATATATTAAATATACACAAAATATACACAGAATATAGAGACAATATACATTTTAAAGTGACTAAGTGACTCGGTGTTTTGTTATTTAAAGTGACTTGGTACCTTTAAAGCAAAGTATTTGTAATGATCCATAATGAATTTACTTCCAATATCTTTATTAATAAAACAAATGGAAGTGATGTGGCAATTGAACTGGAAGGCTCTCATTCAGTGCTCTCGTTTGGAGCACGAGAAGCTGCTGCTACTCATCTGCGATAAAATCCGCTGTGTACGTAAAATGTCTTTGAGGGACGTGTGCAACATAGTGTGAAAGCCCTGTTTCGCAATGACTGAGAACTGCAGGTCACCTAGCAGCGATGCGTTATTTGCATTCATAAGCAGCGCAGTTGGTTTCCTGGTACGTTAAATCTGCAACAAGAGACTGTCAAACAGTAAAAAGTGGCGAAGCTGAAGTCGCTTCTCTTTCGAATTCTCCCGTTCCACCTTAAATGGTGCTGCATTTTCATTCGGCGCCTCAGTCAGAATTTAAGGTGGAACGGGTAAATTCGAACAAGAAGCTGGAGAATAAGAAGCGACTTCAGCCTCGTAAAACAGTCGAACGCTGAGAGACGTTTAACTGATCAACTTCTGAGGATAGGTTTTCTGGCGGAAATGGGAGGAAAGCGGCGAAGATTAAAGCAGAGCGAAGTAAATCTGCGTTTTCGTTTATATTGTTTAGTCTATACTAGGACATTAACACACACTGAGACACACTGGACATTAAATGTTGTGGCTCCCAAGGTGGTTTGATTTTTGTTGAAATGGTCAAAAAGGTCAAAATGGCTCTTCTTATCATTTGTGTTGTGACTCCTGACCTAACCTGGCTTTAATGCAGAGGAAGCCAGTCGGATTTCTCGCTCATCCAGTGGTGTTTTTGTTATGTGCCGCCACAGACTGTCCCGGCTGCACTTACCCACTTCCAAGTTCTGCCTTTTGACATTTGTGAAACGATTCAGAATTGTTCACGTCCGCATCGCGATGCATCTAAGAATCGATTTTTTCCCGTACCCCTAGTCCTGGTGAAGCCTCTAGCTACTTAAAAAGAGCAGCATGGATGCTTCCACACGCATGAGCTTTAAACCAATTCTAACCTTCTTGGAAAATCTCAGAAAATAACTAAAAAACTAGTGGTTTACAAACATGCATATCTCATGTGAAGTTATATGAGAAGTTTCAGTCAGGATTTTTGTTCGAACCTGATACAGCAGTGGTTTGTGTTGTCAGTGACCTCAGGCTCAGTGCTGATGCACAAAATCTTTCTCTTCTGGTTTTATTGTATCTTAGCGCAGCTTTTGATACCATTGATCAAAAACAATTTTATCCACTGTCTTAAATACTGGGTAGGTCTTTCAGGCACAGTTTTAGAACGGTTTAAATCATATTTAAACAACAGACAGTTCTTGGTTTCACTAGGAAATCATTCATCAAAAACATGTAACATTTCTTGCAGAGTCCCTCAAGATTCAGTTTTAGGGCCTTTGCTTTTTCATGTTTTCGTGGCTATGCTGATGACACACAACTATACATTTCCATTCCTTCTGAAGATCAAGACTCTGCTGACAGGCTTACCAGCTGTGTGTCAGGTATTTCTCAGTGGATGTCACAACATTTTCTACAAATAAATCAAGAAATAACTGAAATACTAAAATTCAGAGAAAAATGCTTTATGAACAGCAAGGCTCTTTTGCTTTGTATACCAAACCTGAAGTATGAATTATTATTATTATTATTATTATTATTATTATTATTATTATTATTATTGTTGTTGTTGTTATCATTATTATTATTATTATTATTATTATTATTATTATTATTATTGTTATTATTATTATCATTATTATTATTATTATTATTACCTTGTGTAGGAGTCAGAAGCAGATTTGCATGTCAAGGTCTGAGATATATTAGCCAACATGTTGGATGTGAGGGATTTGTGCAGAAGTGAATGCTCTAGTAAGAGTATAATGAGTTCTCTATTAAAACAAATCATACAAGGACATTTTTTTCCAGAAGTAAATGTAACAGAGTTAATGTATTATGTAATGTTTTATGTATTATGTTACCACCCTTCCCTGAAGCACATAGCACAGCTAAGATTTGAAGAGGTACCCCCCCCGCAGAATATATTTTTGTACCACTTAACTGTGCTGTCACCGTACACGCTCTTGGTGGACAACTCCAAATTGTAAAGTTTGTCAGCAGAACACACAATGTTCTCGAATGCTCTTTGAAGCCAGCCTGGTCTCTGATGAGCAGACGACGGACTAGCAGCTGGGTATTAGTGTTACCATGGCAGCTAAATGCCAGCCGCAGCCTGAGCCAAACCCTTAAAGTTCACCAGTCTCCTGTCTCTCTTCTTTCAAAGCTCAAAGCACTCTAAACCTGGCGCCGCTGAAAAACATTGCGTTTAAGCATATGCTTGCATATGGAAAACGTACGGTGACTTCTGTTCATTTGTGGGGAACCCTCATGGTCTTCTTGGACTTCAGAAAGACCTATTCATTTCACATGGCTGTAATTTTTATTTCATTTTTATTTAATAGAATTATCATGCATGTCATAGATTCTGCAAGCATTGTTGTAATATTCTTATATCACTGTTAAGTTTTAGTTTGAAAGAAGTGGGTGATCTTGATACAGCCAGCTTTGAACTGTCCAGTTTAGAATTTTTTCCTCATTCTGTCTACGTAGCTGTCCCAATGGATAGGCCTTCCCAATGCATAGCTTAGATGTTAGGTCAATTATGACCATAAATAGGAAGTGACAGTGGAATCAACCAATTATGTTTTCTATAGGTGGGACTAATTTCATGAGTAAAAACATCGTTCTAGGCCTGGAAGTTCTAGATATGCCACTGACTGTGAATACAAGCCATACTTCAATAATCACTATAAAACTGCAATATACAAGAAACTCCCACTTTCGACAGGCATGCCTTCTAAGCATGCTAGCTAGGACATTTAAAGACCTCATGCAGAGTCTTCTTAATGGCACACATTGGCATTGTAAGAAAACACATATTTAAAAGAAAACTCCAGCAATCTATCTGCTGCATTTGTAGTGTACAGTCAATTACCATGCTTTCCCGTATTTAGAAAAGAGTGGAAAACCCAGATTCGAAACTTAGTTTTAGTTTTAGTTGTAATTTATTTTGCAATATATACACAAATAGACTAAGACAACATACAGTGCAGGGAGAGGCAAAAAACCTAATAGGCTTAAATAAAGCCTCCACCTAAATAAAAATAAAATTACACAATATATTGAAAAATGCAAAATAATGTACAACATAATGACATAAAACAAACCTCAAATAACTTTAATGTTAGCATCAGCATAACACATTAAACAAAACCATTTGAATATGAATATGCGTTGTGTATGTGCACAAGAGCGTCCATACATATATGAAATATAAATACATATGTTTATGAAATAATAAATTTATACAACCATGTTGACTCATAAGCACTAATAAAAATAAATATCACAATAAATGAAGCAAATAAAACAACAGAAGAATAACTACAGTACAGATATTAAATGATCTTTTAAGTATCTTTTACAGATTTTAAAGAACAATTTTTTGCCAAATGTGCCCCTAAATCTGATTGAAAATTGACCTCTACAAGTGAGAAATTTAGGAGGATGAAGATCTGAAGATTGACGAGTTGAATATGGATGAACGTCTGAATTTACTGTGAAATCATTTTTAAACTGCTCTGGAATGTTCCCCTCACTTGAAAATATCTTATAAATAAAAACACCTATTTCGAATTTGAAGTTTCTGAAATAAAGGAGCAGATGACGTATATAAATCTGATTGGGTTGCAATCCTAACAAAACGTTTCTGAAGGACCGTTAGCTTTAACTTAGCTGTCGAACACCAGAGCAACACATTAAAAATACAGTTTTGGTCACTTACAGTCACTTTAAAGGGGCACTCCAGCCAAAAGAAAACCACCTTGGAAGCCACAACATTTTATGTCCATTTTATTGAAGTAACATTTTACCATCTTGGCTGTAAAAATGTCTCAGTATGTACTAATGTACTAGTATAGGCTAAAAAATATAATATAAACAAAATTGCAGAATCACTTTGCTCTGCTTTAAGCTTTAGCTCAGCTATAGCTACTTTTCTCAGATCTCCAGCAGGAAACCTTTCTGCAAAAGTAGAACATTTGACTTTTTACGAGGCTGAAGTCAGCTTGTCATTCACCAGCTTCTTGTTTTGATTTTCCTGTTCCACCTTAAATGGTGCCTGAGGTGCCAGAATTTGAACAAGGAGCTGGCGAACGAGAAGCTGACTTCAGCTCCGCAACTTTTTAGTGTTTGACAGTTTCTTGATGCCAATTAAACATATCAGGAAACCAGCTGAGTGCTTAGAAATGTAAGTCCATTCGTCTCCAAATTATCAATGTTAGTCTTAAATCTTTCTCTTTTCGTTAGCTACTGGCTAGGCGATACTATAGTGACTATGGTGACTATACTTGTTGCTGCATTACTATGGTAACCAGCAGTCTGCGTGCCAACCTTCAGGGTTAAAGGGTGAATTAGCAGTTCTACATTAACTCCAGCGTTTAAGATCATTTATTGTCAAAACTGTGTTGAACGATCAGCAGAGCTTTATTTTACTGCAAAGGAGGATTATTTTATTTTTATCTAAAAATCTAATTCTGCTGTGGAGCCGCTACAGGGCAGTAAAGGAGCTGCATCTGGCTCTGGAGCTGCATGTTGCCGACCCCTGCTCTAGCGCAAGATTTTCAAATTAAAAGTCTAGAACCCTCATCTGATGTATCTTGAAGAAACAGGGCCTTCTGAAAAACTACACAGTCCTTGGGGCGGATACTTAAGAGCCGGCCATTTGAAATGTTCTTTTTTCCCTTCTAGCTGGCTACCACAGAAGGAAATCAGATAGCTAACATTACTGCTAAGAAGCGGAATATTACATCTGTATCCATTTAAACTTCTTTATTGCTGTTTGGTTGTATGACATAGTTGCAAGATGCATACTGGATATTGTACTGAGAGAACACAGATGGATGAAAATACAAAAAGGTTGCAAAACCATGAAATATGTCAAACCGATGAGGTTGAGGGATGCAGTGCAGAGCTACAGAGTACCACATAACAGTGTCTTCCAACCCAGGAGGCCCACTGCCCTGCATTTTCTGCTGTTTTCCCTCCTCCCAACACGCCTGATCCAAATAATCAGCTCGTTATCAATCCCTTACAGCAGGGTTGTCAAACTCAACCACTAAAAGGGCCATATTAAAACATCTCAACACATCCATGGGTCAGCTGTGATGGTATTTTATTTTTACTTAACATTTTGCCATGACCCCGACTGGCCATTTGTTCAAAATACGCCAAAACTACAACGGCAAAAATGGGCACTGAATACATGAACGATTAAAAATCAGTTTATATAAAAACAGATTGTTGAAGTAGGAGTGTTAAAGTAGTAAATACTAGAATGTGCAGGGCAGTGGGCCTCCAGGACCAGGGTTGAGAAACACTGCTATATAACATGCCTGTGACTCCACCCACATCACTGTGCTGGTAACACACACCCACAGATTCTTTCCTCTGGCAAACTGGTCCGTTCTCTGAAAGAACCAATTGTGCAGATTTACAGCTAAATTTGCAAATAGATATTAAGAATTCATGACAGTGTCCTACAAAAATATTATTCCCATTAACATTTACTGATGGAATTCAACAACTGCCTAATGGCTTCTGTCATAATTGAATTTTGAGTCAATTCATATCTGATCTTTTTCTTAAGAACAGAGAAACGTGTGGGAAATAATGTGTGCGGTACTCTGTTGTAGGCTGCAGATGTAGCAGATAAAGACTAGGCTGACAAACGCAGGAGCATTCCTTTAAAGCTTATAGCAGGAGCGCGTTCAGGATGGTGGAGAGGAACAGTGACTGTGATTTAAGTGTGGCCTGATGGCAAGTGCCTCTAAAGTTTCATCAAGGCATTTCATCTGAGGGTCCTTATTTGTTGTTTTTCCGCACGCAGCATCAGCTCTCATCAGAATTCCCCATCTGTCGACGGTGAAGCAGGGAGAGAATTGACTGTCAATCCCTAATTGATAAACTCGGCCTCTCTTCCCTCACTTTCAGCACAGCCGGGCGCCAATCAATAACTATTGTGCATCTCCGCGGATGGAAGAACGTTCAGATTTATCTGCTAATATCCTGTGCGCCCGCAAGTGTGTGTGTGTGTTCAGAAAGCGTTACGGCCTTATTTACTGATTAACATTCTGCTGTTGCTGCTGACACACACACACACACACACACGCACACACACGTTCACACAACACACACACACACACACACATACACTGCCCTCTGTGGAGAGAGGAGGATCTCCTCTGAGGACATCAGCTATTGGCCTCAAGGGCAGAAAAGAGCATGTGTGTGTGTGTGTTTGTGTGTGTGTGTGTGTGTGTGTGTGTGTGTGTGTGTGTGTGTCTGTGTGCTTTTTTGCACTGAAAAGTGATGCATTGAATTTACCTGTTTCAAATATTTACATTGTTTCTACCTGAATAAAATCTATCACTTAAAAAAAAATATTGGCAAAACTATTAAAGAACTTTCGCACCAGGTGGAGGAGAAAAAAAAGACCTTTGTTTTTTTTTCTCTGTTTCTGTAATAAATAGTAATAAGAAACAATGAAATAATGGATCAGTAAGTTGTTTTCTCAAAATACTCACTTACTGTGACGTATTGTCCCACAAATTTGACTTATTATGTCAAAATAATGAAATACTTCTTGAGATTTTGACGTACTATGTCCAACTAATTATGTATTTTCTCACAATTTTCACTTAATATTTTTTTAGGATTTATTTATTTTATACTCACTTTGCAACTGAAAAGCAAAACTGAATTACATGAGTATTTACACTGCCCACTTATACATGTATAACAGAAAGGATAAATAAATAAATAAATAAAATAAAATAAGACACTGTGTGTCTCATAGAGATGCAAACCATTCTATAAATCTTCATTTAACATTCTTGTAAAAATAGGAATGGGTGACTTTCGAAACCTATCAGTTCTCATTTTGGGATCTATCTGTCTCCCGTTCTCCAGCCTGATATCTGGGTTCTTGAAGGTGGTAGCCACTCTCTGTAAGAGGAGTTTAGGGCTTTGTTCACATTACCAGGTTGAATCGACACAAATCTGATTTTTTGCCCGAATGTGACTCAGTTTTGATGTTTTCAGGGCTGTGTGGACACGCAAATCAGATCTTTTCAAATTCGACCTGAGACACTTTTATATGGGGTCCTAGATTGGATATGTATCCGATTTGTGGCCATGCGACCTTAATTTGAACGCTCAGATCAGAATTCATGTGCTTTTTTCCACTGCGTGTGCGCCATCATTCAGCATTACCATGGCAGCAGCGCCGAACAGAAGTTAAAACCTGTAAACGGTGGAAAAGCAGCACATCTCACCTTTTTCGCCTTTGTCTTGCTCTAATAATGAACGGCTGAGAGCTGATCAGAGTTACTTATTTTCGTTCTGCTCGTTAGTTTGTTTGCTGATGAGGCACGTGACGCACATAATTCATTCACTTGATGTTGCTGAGTAGGATGTGCGCATGCGGGTCATTCAGATCTGAGCAAAAACTCAGATTTGAGGAATGAGGCTTGTAATGTAAATGTAGCCTATGATACTGAAGGCAAACCGTCTACACAGTAAGTTTCTTCTCTCTTGAAGTGTTGGTAACGCGAGAGCTTGAAGGGCTTCTTGGTACATAGAATAAGCCCTGCCGATGATGATTTGGCATGCACGTTTCTGGACAGTGTCAGTCTGGTTCGAAAGATACTGTGACGCTTGCCACTCCAGTTCTTCTTAATCTTCTCAGGAAATTAAGTCTTGAATTTGCCTTTTTTACAATAGCATGTGGGTGATGGTCCCATTGTAAATCTGACTGAATCAAACTACAAAATCAGTACCTTGACAGTTTTGCAAGACCGTAGGTGGTGTCCAGACAGGTAAAGAGGTGTAGGGGGAGGTGGGTTCTTCTTAAAACTCACTGTCATGATGTTGCATTTGGTTGGATTCAACGTCACTTGACTACTAATATCAGAGGATTTTGAGTTAAGATTGCGTTAAGATAAAGCTCTGACATACTGTGTGAAAAATAATAACATTTTAAGAAAGCTAGTAGTTATTTCAGGATAGTAAATCAGAATTCTGAGAAAATAAGTAATTAGTTTGGCATAATACATCAATATTTTAATTAAATAAGTCGTCATTTCAACATAGTAAACCAGACTCTTGATGTAGTAAGTTAAAATCTTCAGAACAAAATGAACTTTGGTGTGCTGTTGCTAGAATTACCATGCCCCTATTTGGATTAAGCGGTTAAAGATGATGATGATGATAATGATGATGTTGCTAGAAACACAGAAGGATGGAAACAGGCATCCAGACTAAAGTAAGCTGACTGAAAGACAGAGTTGTGTTGATCTGTATGGAAATGATGTACACATTTAAATGGAGTAAATTCAATGCAGTGCATTTTTCAGTGTGGGTACATACAGTATGTTTATGACTTATTTACATATGAATATCTGTATATTGAAGTGATTTGTTCTCTTATCCATTCATATGGATTAGTGAATGGATTAAAATCGTGTGTGGTGGTGATGGTGGTGTGTGTATATATACATGGCTGACAATATTCAGCAGTAATTCCTCTCGATTCTCAGCAGGGCGCTTCTCCCAGTCCAAACAGTCCTCTCTCACTGCAGAACCTACGTGTATCAGCTCTAGATTTGTGTGTATATATACATGTGTGTGTGTGTGTCACTCAAATGCTTCAGCGTAACTGCTGCTTTTCTCACTGCGGTGTTTTTTTCCTTGAATCTTATCTCCACTCTAATCACCGAAGAGATGATTGGGATCCCAAACACACGCATACACACACTCGCAGCTGGTGATGAAAGATGATCAGGACTAAACTAAACTCTCCTCAGTCTTATTGTGTGAGAAGAATGAAGATCTCATCAGAGGTATCAGTGGGTATCAAAGCACATGGCTGAAAGCATTCTCTCAGTGCAGACTGTGTGTGATGAGCAGGATGATTCAGTGGAACTGGTAGTCACCCCCCCCCTTCTCTGCATGTGGTGGGTTTTAGGCTTTGTGCTTCAAAAGGAGGATAAACGCTGAAATATAGGCTCACTCTAACATATACCGTTACTGTGTCCAACACACGTATGAGTCTAACTGAGTCTTTGTGCAGTGTGGAGCAGAGTGGGCTTAATCCAATCAGAACTGTTCTACAAATCCAACTGTCTGTCTGACTAGCTGAATCACAGACTGCCATTTTATTGATTTATTTTTACATTTATTATCAGTGCATTTCTTTCAAGTGATTATCAATATTTTCACTGTCATAACAGGGGTGGTGCCACCCCCAAAAAAAAGTGGGCTACTGGAACTGCGACTGACTGAATGACAAATGACAAATTCCTCTCACTGAAAAAAGACAACTGGCCAATTAAAACTAGCTTTGGTTTGAATCTGAACACAGTCAAATTCAATTGTTTGTTGATTTTCTAAGCAAGAATAGGTTACACACTCCCTACAGGGAACAATGTGACATTTTTCTGCACATTAATACACATATTAACATGTTAGGAAAAAGTATCAGTGAAAAATGAAATGTGCCCTAAATTTGGCACAGGTCACCATGTTAAATTCAGCAAATAAACAGTGATTGTGTGTTACAGTGCAGAAGTGTGTCTCTGTAAAGGATTCGTTAATTTATTTTCACTTAGAAAATCAAAAAAACTTGTAATTTAACCAGGGGCACCCAAACGTTTACACACAGCTGTAGATCATTGCTATAAAATAATAACATGACTGAACAAACCTGCTCATAAACACCTTGTTAGTGAAGCCACAAGCAGAGATATTTTGGAGATTTTGATTGGTTCTGCCACTGAGTTTGACTCTCTGTCTGTTTATGTGTTTACACTGCAAAAAATGGTATCTTGCCAAGTGAAATTATCTTAATTTTGGTCGATATGTCTTGTGTTTCCCATTTTAGGATGGTTGTGCACTTATTAGAAGATTATTTAGTTTATTTCTAGACATTTTTCATTTGTTTTAGGTTTAAGTAAAATTATCTCACTATACTGGCAGATTTTGCTGGTTTCAAGCACATTTCTACAACAAGCAAAATTATCTTCCAACATAGTGAGATCATTTTACTTACAACCCCATTTCCAAAAAAGTTGGGACGCTGTGCAAAATGTTAATGAAAAACAAAATGCAATGATGTGCAAATCAATTAAACCCTATATTTATTTAAAATAGTACAAAGATAACATATCAAATGCTAAAACTGAGAAATTTTATTGAAAAATATATGCCCATTTTGAATTTGATGGCAGCAGCACATTCCAAAAAAGATGGGACAGGGGCATGTTTACCTCTGTGTTTCTTCACCTCTTCTTTTAACAACACTCCGTAAGCGTTTGGCAACTGAGGAGACCGACTGCTGTTGTTTTTAAAGTGAAATGTTTTCCCATTCTTACTTGATGTAGGAATTCAGCTGCTCATCAGTTCGGGGTCTCCTTTGTCGTATTTCTCGTTTCATAAAGTACCATATGTTTTCAGTGGGTGACACGTCTGGACTGCAGGCAGGCCAGTTTAGTCCCAAGACTCTTTTAATATGGAGCCATACTGTTGTAACACACGCAGAATGTGGTTTGACATTGTCTTGCTGAAATAAACAAGGCTTTCCTTAAAAAAAGACGTTGTCTGGATGGCAACATATGTTGCCAAAACCTGTATATATCATTCAGCTTTGATGGTGCCTTCACAGATGTGCACATCACCCATGTACCATTGTAAGAGCAGCAATTTACAACTATTATAATAATTGTTAGTTTGAATAAGCTGTGAATGTTTTAGTCACTAAGGCTGCTGTTAAATGAAGAAAGTTATCAGTGTGACGCATGCGAAGGGGGCGGAGAGAGTGTAGAGAAGCAGTCAAGGGTTGTTATGGTTCTTTTCTGACCTGCAGCAACGAGTAGCCGAAGCAGTTGTGTTTTCTACATTTAAAGTAGCTCCACCGAACCCTAATGCCGAGTCCTTCCCTCTTCTTTGTTTCCTCGTCCTCGCTACCTATCGCCAACCGAACTGACCCACAGCCCGAGTCTCGTTAAGACCGCGATGAAACAAAACTTAAGTTTTACACCATCGTGAATGTTGGCTTTTGAACTGTTCACTGATAACAAGCCTGATGGTCTTTAGCCCGGAGGATGCAGTGCCCATGATTTCCATAAAGAATTTCAAATTTTGATTTGTCGAACCACAGGACACTCTTTCCACTTCGCCTCAGTCCATCTCAAAAGAGAGAAGGTGGCGGCATTTCTGGATCCTGTTTATATATGATTTCTTCTTTGCATAGTAGAGTTTTAACTTGCTTGTATTGATGCGGTGATGAACTGTGTTGGCAGACAGTGGTTTTCAGAAGTGTTTCTGAGCCCATGTAGTGATTTCCACTGCAGAATTGTGTCTGTTTTTAATGCAGTGCCGCCTGAGGGCCTGAAGGTCTTGGCTAGCCAATACTGTTTTTCAGCCTTGTCTCTTGCATACAGAGATTTCTCCAGATTCTCTGGATCTTTGAATGTTATTATGTACTGTTGTTGTTGAAATCGCCAAGTTCTTTGCTATTTCACGTTGAGAAACATTATTTTTGAATTTTTGCACTATTTGCCCTTGCAGTCTTTCACAGAGTGGTGAACCCGTCCTCATCTTACTTCTAAAAAACTCAGCCTCTCTGAGATGCTCTTTTTATACCCAACCATGTTACTGACCTGTTGCCGATTAACCACCAGGTGTTTTTTTTTGGCATTACACAACTTTACCAGGCCTTTGTTCTCAACAGGAGAAATATTCGATTTACTGATTATATTTAGTCAATATAGTCAATTAATTTACTATAATAAGATAATTTTACTTGACAAGATACCTTTTTTTGCAGTGTAGGTCAGGGCTCAGTGCAGTTTAGGGAGACGTTTAGTTAAGGAGAAAGATTTTTCTTTTTCCAATGTAAGCAGCATGAACTCCAGTCTAAAAGTGGTGGGGGATCACCTCATTACTTTGAAAAGTGTTGGTCCGAACGCCCACACACCCCTGTGGTTCCAGTGGCCATGTGTGATATTAAAATGTCCTAACCATCGTACTTTATTTTTTACACTTTTTATACTGTTTGAAAACACTACCTGTCCTTCACATTGTGTGAGCATTTCTTTGTGAGTGGACCAATATAAATGGTCAAAAAATGACATCTGATACTTTAACTTGCGTTGTAAGACAATCAGTTCTGACGGTGCAATGTAATTGGTTAAGCAGCATAATCATTGCTTTAGTTACAGTTTACCATTACTAAATTTCTAAGCACTGACCAATGGGACACTCTGGAGCAGCTGCATATGAACCTAAGGTCACCTTGCCCAATGCCAAGTGTCAGCTAGCAGGGTATAAAGGCCCCCAGCATTGGGCTGTGGAGCAGTTTAACTGTGTTCTCTGGAGTGATGGAACTCCATCCAATAGCTTTGGGATGAGCTAGAGTTCCAGAACTGATCATCCAACATCAGTACCTGACCTCACTGATGCTCTTGTGGCTGAATGCAATCAAATCCTCACAGCAATGTTCCAACATCTAATGTAAAGCCTTCCCAAAAGAGTAGAGGCTGTTACTGCAGCAACGTGACAAACTCCCTATTAATACCCTTCATGTCAGAAAACACAAGATGAGCAGGTGTCTGTTTTGGATATATAGTGTATGTCCTACTTTTCAGCCACCAAGAAAAAACTGACACTGTGCCACGCCTAAGAATAACACACATGAATTATGCTATCATTATTTTTGCGGACCGTGTTTTCTTCATGTTTCAACACTGTTTTTTTTTGCTAATAAATAGTGTTCGGCTCTGATGGCTGCATGTGATCTTTCATTGGAGCAATAACAATAGGACTGAATGAGAAAGCAGAACATGAGCTGATGTTTATGATCGTATCAATCTTCATATGTTTCCATGCTCGGTGCAGATAGAGTCATGGGTAATGCGCTAATCTGCTTTAGATTGATCTCATAATCTCATAATCTCCACTCCCTGCTTGGTCATGTCACCACAGGGAGGGCTGACTTATCATTGGCTATTCTGAGGACCAGTGATTGGTGGAGAGTCTATGCCAATTAGAATAGTAAAGGGTTCTTGACTTCTTTCCAAAAAAACATATCGCTGCTGTCTGAAAGAAAACTTCATATCTCCATTTTTGCAAATACCTTTTGCCCTTCACATTGTTTGTAAATGTCATGAAGAATAGACCAAAAGAAACGGCCCAAAATGACTTGGAAAGAAGTCTGGTTCCATTGACTTCCATTGAAAGTAAAGTATGTTTTTTCCTTCTCCTGTAAAGTTACCATTTTGGATATACAAGGTTTTCTTCTGACAACAGCGATATTCTGTCCCACCTAAATCTTATAACTCCATTTTTTGATGTTATTTTACACAGTTTGAAAATGCCAGTTGCCCTTTATAATGTGCAAACATTTCCATAAAAGGTCCAAAATGACTTATAATATCTCTTCACATTAACATACATTAAACTTAAGAATATTTTTACTTTTTCTCACGACGTCACCATTTCTTAGACTCAAGGTCTCAGGGTAATGATATGGTCATAAGTGTGGTGGATGTATATGAATGTGCATGTGTGTTTGAATTCTTAATTCCATTTAATGTGCATATGTGTGCATGCGTGTTTGTTTGTTGACTGTCACTGATTGCTGATACTGTCAGGGGGCCGGCAGGGAATAATCTGACATGTTTCCAGGAGTAAAAAGCTTGATGTTTGGGAGCAGATAAGAGAGCGGGATTTCAGGCCTGTTTCCATGCTCGGCTTCATTTCCACGGAGAGCCCATTAGTCTAATTGATGCAAGCGCTGCAAAACTGGCCATGCAGACCATAATAATGTGCTCCTCCAGCCCTCAAGAAGCACAGTCAGACAGTAAGAGCACACATAAAGGAAACGAGACAGAGATGTTTCTCAGTGTTTACACAGGGAGTCCACAGTGAACGTCTGAATACAGTTAGCCGAGTCAAAGAGTCAGATGGGTTTCGTTGTTTAAGGTGGTCAAGAACTACGGTGCCTATTTGACTGACATGCACACTGACCAATAAGGTGACTTTGAAAATAGTGTTGCAAACATCCATGTGACTCTAAGCATAATTTAATTGGTACTAAATGCATCAAATCAGCCTTAAATAACTTTTAAAGATTTGACGTAATGAACTTCAAAATACAGGAAAAAAACCTACTTTACTTTTAATGTAAGTCAATGAAACCAGAGTTTTTTCCAAGACATTTTTGGCCATTTCTTTTGGTCCATGCATCATGAAATTTACACACAATGTAAAGAGCAACAGGCATTTCAAAATTCTGTCACAAACTGAAAAACGACAAAAATGGAAATTTCGACAGCAGCGAAATGTATAGTTAAAATCCATTAGATATGATAGAAAGAGAGATAATAACTATGAAATATAATTCTGTGGCTTTGATGGTCAGAGGTAAATTCTGTAAACTAGCCACAAGCAGCTTCACAGATTTCAAACAATTAGAAGGAATCTAGGATGATGTTAAAAGAAGAAATTTTAGATTTTACTCAAAATGTTGAACACAGTTATAAGAACATCACGTTCAAAGTTATAATAAAATATACATCCATAATGCTTCGTATTTCAAAAGTGGTGATCAAGACAATGGTTACGGTGTATCGTTTATCATTTGAGAACTTCTTATTCTTCCTTAATGTCTGACCTATTGAATAAACTATTTAAAAACAGCTTTGGTGTCTTGTTAACACTAGTTAAAACTACATTTTATATGTTACTACCATAAAATACCAAATGACAATTGGTTCAAAACTTTTAAATTGTAGTGTATTTCTAACGTACTTACACATCAGGCCTACACGCTGGAGTGACCAGCACAGTGGACAGGGCAGCGTGTACCAAGCAGGCAGTACAGACGAAATCTTACGACATATCATCTATTTGGAAACATGCTAAATGGTAATGTTGTTTTCTTCCATTTTTCCCTGACATGCAGCCGATAGTGGTCATATGTTCTTTGTCAGGTTGCAACAAAATAGCAGATTTTGTAATTTGCTGTTTATCTATCATTTGCCAGTAATCTGAATAAAGTATTAGAATAAGGGCCAGTACAGCAGACCCAGGGCTTAACATGACAACATGATATTGTCTTAATCAATGTCCTAGTATTACTAATCATCAGCAGGCAGTGAGGAATGTGAGGACTACTGGACCGTTTTTGAGTTTACGTTTGTAATCATCTCAGTGGACTCGCTGGTCGTGTAAATAGTTGTTTGCATGTGTCGGCCAGACACACAAACAAACACGTGTGGAGAGAGCAGAGAGCACATGGTGTGAATAATGGGAGCAGAGCAGGCCGGTCTCGCTGAGCATGTGTGCCACAGTGTCCTGTGGGAGTGCAGGAGGCATCTGCAGCCACAGTGCTGAGAAACAAACCTAAAGCACACAGCTAGTACCGAGGTGAATCAGAGCCAATGCCTCTCTCTCGCTCTCTCGCTCTCTCGCTCTCATGGTATTTTTCTTTGAAGTTCTAGATAATAACCAGTTAAGTGTGAGGTACACACTCCAAAGTACTGAATAGTTATTTTGGGTAACATGATAGTAAGGTTTAAGTTCTAAATCTTACTAAATTACACTGAAATGCCCAACAGGTTCTAGATATTAGCTAGGTAAGTATGTGTTGAAGTGTTACTGTTTTGGGTAAAAAGTACCAGGTAATTATATGGCAAAAAAGGTTGTACACAGATAAAGTACCAAGAGTCATATACAGTGTGTACCTGTTTATTACCGATAAATTAATCCGGACTGTAAAAGAAAGCAGTGTCTCTTATGGTTTTACTGTTTTTTTTGGAATTTTGTGCCCCCATTTTACGCTATATAACTTATCTGGTTCTTGAAGGTGTTTCTGATTTACTTTCCTCGTTAAACGTGACAGTACAGTGTAATTTAGCGTGAATATGCTTGTACTGGCCACCTTATTATGGCAAGCATTTATGAGGATTTACTTTGTCCTTTATCAGCTTATTAGCTAGAACCTCTTGGTCATTTCAGTGAAATTTAGTTGGAGCGTCTTGGTACTCACAGAGTAACCGCAGAGCAGGTTTGTATCCCACACTTACTCAGTAATATCTAGAACCTGTTTGGCATTTCAGATTTAGTTAATCCCTTAAAATCCCAGGTGTATTACATACTGAGGCTTATTATTCAGTAACTACAGGGACTTTGGGCCCACCGGTGGAACAGTTTCACATTATCAGGTTACACAAAATGATTAGTATTCTGGAGTTTGTACGTCACACTTACTTGGTTAATAGTTTGGCAAAATTATGTCAAATGTAGTCAATCAACCAAATCAACCAAGACACGTTTGGTATCTGAAGCTTCTTTAGTTTTGCACTGGAGTTACAAAGTTAATGTTTTACTACACTCTCAGAAATAAAGGTACTAAACTGTCACTGGGGTGGTACCCTCAGGGAACATAACTGTACCATAATCCACTGAAATTATATTCTCTAAGCTGTACTGACTCCACACACCCCGTCTCGTCTCCAGGCTTTTATTGTACTGTTCTGTTTTAACAGTAGATTATGAAAAGGTAAAAATACGAACTTTTCACCTGGAAAAACTTATTTAAAATACACAGTTGGACCTTAAAACCAGTGTTGTACCTTTGAGGGAACATTTACATTGTTAGTACCTTGATGAACGAAGAATGTACCTGCACAGAACCTTTATTTCTAACAGTGTATTATTCTGACTGATTCTGACTCCTGGCAGCCATATGGATAGCGTTTCTCCAGAACATCCCATCAACCGTTTGGGTCTTCAGGCTTCTTAATGGCTCGTTCATAATTCCTCTGTTTGTTTCCATCTGTCTTGGTCCTGAACTCTTTCTCTTTTACCTTCAGCTGTTCCCATAATTGTCTTTTGCAATGAGGAATTCTTCTCATGTGTCCAAAATAAGAGATTCAGGTTGGTATTCGAGCCTTTGAGTGAGCAGTGAGGCTTAATATGGGCGAGGATCAATCTAAACCACTGGTTTAAAGCGTAATTCTCGCGTAACGTATGTTGCTGTTGTTGGAAGAAAACCTTGTATCTCCGAAATGGAAACTTTACAGGAGAAGGAAAAAAAACTACTTTACTTTTAATGTAAGTCAATGGAACCAGACTTTTTTCCAGGTAATTTTGCTCCATTTATTTTGGCCCATTCATCATGAAATTGACAAACAATGTAAAGGGCAACATGCATTTTACAATTATTTAAAAAACTGAAAAATGACAAAAATGGAGATTTTGAAAATGAGGTTTTGTTTCCAACAGCAGTGATGTTTATGAGCTCACACACACATACACATAGAAACGTTTCAGAAGCTGAGAAAATGTTCTTTCTCTCTGCTTTGCCCTAATCATCACACCCCTTCAAGGTCTTTAAATGAGCTTTTCCCTCCAGAGACTTCGAGTTGATATTTTTGCTCAGAGAATTCCCAGAGCTCTGCGCTTTCCAAAGAGGAGTTTTAGAGTTATGATTAAACAAATTCCGACTGTTAACAATGAACTTTTAACGATTTGAGCTTTTGCACTTGTGTTACATCACCCCATTAAATGACTTACATTAAAAAATATTTAATTGTCTTAACTGCCCATTAAAGCACACACGTTCTAGAGTTTCTAATCCTTTCATAATCATTGTGACAGCAATTTAGGGCAGCTTTTCCTGACCCCTCACTGACTGACACACTCTTGAGTCTGTTCATCCTGCTAGGATGTCTGGCACCAGCCGAAAGAAATGACTCAAAACTGAAGCCTCAGTTCACAGTTAAGATGAAAGACCGCTGGACAGTGTGTCCCACAAACACTCACTGATACATGGAGTCCTGTTCAGACCTGGTATTAGCATACTATAAAAGTCAGAGACCACCTTTCCTTTATTTAAATTACAGTAAAAACGGTGGCCAACGAGACCCTATGCACAGTACAATTAAAAACACGCTGCATACTGGTAAACGTGCTGCAAACAGCTGAAGTACATTTCATGAACACGCTGCAAAAGATGGAATATCTGTGATGGAAAATCACTGACTGAAGTTGTTAAGATCACAGAAACTCACGTTCCAGTGAGCTCCTGGTTAACTTAGCTAGTTGGCTCTCTGACACGTCATAACTGTACTACAGTAGTTATCAGTCGAATCTGGTATTGCTATATTAGATTTTACTGTTATAACTAATTCCCATAACAACACAGTGATATCTAATCACTGTTCAACTATTCAAATAAAAGTTAACTTACTTTTCCCATTGGATGTTTAAGCTGCATAGAAATGGCTCTGTCCTCCTTCCACGGCTGTGTTGTGTTGTGTTATGTCTGCTGTGTTTCTGAAGTTGCATGTGTTTTCTGTATTTGCAGCATGTTTGTAATGTAGCGTTGGTGCTGTCATTTTAAAGACAGTGTTTTCTGTGTTTGCGGATCATTCCTTTATTTGCAGTTCATTGAGTCTTCTTAGCAACTGTAATTAAGTAAAAGTGAATCTTTTTTTTAGCATTTTTGAGAAGATTAGATATGAGATAATAAACGTGCAGAAGGAAGGAGACGGTCAAAGAAAAATAATTTAAAAAAAAAGTTGAGTTAAAATAAATGATTAAAAGCTACAGAGAAATGAGACTCCTTACAACCACCTGGAAGACCTGGTAGACACCAAAACTGTCCCCATCACATAAACAGCACTTAATGGCCATTAATGTACATTAAATAAACAAGCATGGTCTCTGACTTATGTACAGTACTATAATTATGTCTATTTAATATGTGTATGATTTATGTTCAATGTACACTGCAAAAATGGTATTATTAAGTGAAATGATCTTAAATGCTGTCAATATGTGTAATATTTCTGATGTTGAGATTGTCATAAGCCTAATAACTTATTTCTCGACATTTTTACTCCTTTTAAGTAGTTTAAAGTGATATTATCTCATTATATCAGCAGATCACAGAATTTAACTTAATAAAATTACTTAAAACAAGTAAAAATGTCTAAAAATAAGTTAGAAAATCTTATAATAAGCTCAGAGTAATCTGGACATGAGATATATTAGGTATATTGTCTAGAGGAAAGATCATGTAATTCACCAGACTATTTTTTGCAGTGTACATTCAAAAAATGACAAAGATGTGGAAAAAAAAAACACAAAACATCACACAACAATAACAAATCATAATTAAAAATCTCTTCTTCTGTTTATAAACACTCCACTTGTTTCAGTGAGCTATGAGAGAAATAATAAAGCAAATGTTAGAAGAGGCGTTTCAGCATGCCTACACCATGGGGGTCTCAGGGGGGTTAATATCTACTTAAGACACATGCAAAAGCCATATGCAAAAGTTTGGGCACACCTGGTTAAATAACATGTTGTTCACAATAAATTTGCACATCCTCTACAGAGAACATTTTAATGAACAATTACAATTCATGTGCTGAATTAACAGATTTTTACAGTAGATGATGCAGCATTTTTGTCCAAACACCACACACAATCCACACAGCCACACACACAATTAGCAGAACACCTCAGAGCGATTGAAAAATTAAACACTTCATTCAAAACTATAAAAAACATTATACAAACCCAATTTTTTACCGTATGGTGCATACAGAGTTCATTCGATCTGATTCTGTTTGAACCAGTTACACACTGCCAATTTAACATTTCTGCTTTTCTAATCATATAGTCTGGGTTTGATTTCATTCAGAGATATTGTTAGATTGAAGTACATCAATAACCAAACACAACAAACGAAACCAGCAATGCACACTGATGAAAAACCGCACTGTAACATCAGTCAGTACATCCATGCATTTCCAAAGGCTGCATTTTGCACTGAAATTCAGAACAGAACATTTTCTAAATAGAATATAGTACATAAACTCAGCAAAAACATTTGTGGAGCCAAAAGGAAAATATGAATAAAAAATCTCACCTGTTACCTTTTGGTGAGTTTACAATTAAGCATCTAAGTGCTTGTACACACGACGGCCATGACTGGTAAACTGGTTCACAGGTGTGGTGTTTTGAAAGGCGGTGCTTTGAAATGGCGAAGAAGTGGCATCATGTTAGATTTCTGGGTCTAATGTAGAAAAGTGTGTTTAGTGGTCTGCAAAACACTGTGTCATTCATCAAGGTACAAACACTGTACATGTTCCCTCAAAGGTACAACAGTGGTTTTAAGGTCCGATTGTGAACCTTAAATAAGTTTCTCCAGGTGAAAAGTTCGTATTTTTACCTTTTTCATAATCTAATGTTTTAAAACAGAACAGTAAAATAAAAGCCTGGAGACGAGACGGGGTGTGTGGAGTCAGTACAGCTTAGAGAATATCATTTCAGTGGATTATGGCTCAGTTATGTTCCCTGACTAAGGGTACTGAGATGTACCCTTGAGGGTCCCACTCCCGTGACAAGAGTGGCACTGCCCCAGTGATGGTTTTGTACCTTTATTTCTGAGAGTGTATGCATTCAGATACTCTTCATGTGAGTTATTTTTGGGGCTGTGCTGTAGTTTCAGCTTCACCAGTTCGGCTCGTTCTGCCTGTACTGTTCCTTACTCCACACTCTCACCCTGGCTTTGGGAATTCAGTCTCAGGCTTAGTTTAAGCTTCCCAGTGCTTT